>NC_137517.1:3637500-3665000 GCF_041902795.1 Electrophorus electricus
TACCGAGCTCACTGTCACACTGTGTGTGTTGCGGATTATGACTCACTGCAAGACCTGGCTCCACGTGTGAAGGAAAAGAGTAACATCAGGTTTCTGGGCGGAACATTGCAAGAAAGACCGTGTCAGTTTTATACTTTAGTAATAAGTTCAAATAAACATACATCATCTTAGATGTAATATTTTTAAACTGTGGTTACATGCTGCATAATGAAATCCCATTACCTGTGTTTGCTCTGCAGAAATAGAACACCACTGTGCCATTTTGGTGTTGTGCCATTTTGTCAGTATATGCAGAAATTTCACTGAAATAACTAGTCGGCTAAACATGGCTGTTTCTTTTCCATGTCTCTTTTCTGTGAGTGTGTGTGTATGTGTGCGTGCATGTGTCTGTCTGTGTGTGTGTGGGGGGTGTATTTTAGATCCATTTCCAGTGTGAAAACAGATCAGGTTGCAGACCCACAGATTTGGGGTACAGTTCAGTCACCCCCATTAGCAGGTCAAGGACCCCAGGCCTGTGACACCATAATTGGTTTAATGGTAAAAGAGGTCCCAGTTAACTGGATTAATTATGGGATTTGGTTTCACACCACATTAGCTGATGTTGCTTACACCACTGTAAGGGTCAGGGACAAATAAACACATCTATTTTGTAGGTGACTGAATGAGATTCTTACACACACACACGCACCAACATCTTGAACGCTGCATTAATACGTACTGAAATTAATCCTGGCAATCGCTGACAGTCTCTCCGGATTAACAGCCACGTGCCTCAGTACCAAAGGCGATGAGGTAGTTAGAGTCCTAGTCCTCCCCAAATCTCATCCAGCATACAGCATTATGTCTGCTCCACGAGAGGTAATGATCGTCTCCCCGGTTAACCGCTTTGCACTAAGGGAATCGCTGACATTTCCAGGTGTTCACTGTTTATATTCTGCACCCAATAAGACAAAGACGTACAAGGCAGTGGGAAAAACGCCACTCCATACTGACACGCCCCCCCCCCCCTCCCATTTAACATGGCGCACGGCAACCATTTTGTTTAGTTTGTCCCTGGGTCTGAAATGTCATGGAAATGTCAGCTGTTGCAAATGCATGAGTGATAGGACGAGCAGGTGCCGGGTCTCCATATTTACATTAGATGAATTCCTGCCTCTGCTCTCCCTTGGTTCCTGTGCCAAGAGAGGGGGGGTTGTTGAAGAGTTTGGAAGGCGTCAGCACTACCCGGCACCAGCAAGGACCACTCAGTCGTAACCAATCGAGGCTGAACACCATTACCCTGGTCTGTGTGAAAATGCCTACTCTACGGTTTCCCCAGCGGTTTCGAGCGTGCGGTCTTGTTAAGCAGAGAGAGAGAGAGAGAGAGAGAGAGAGAGAGAGAGACGCTGTACCTCGCAGTCCCCCATGCAGATTCAGGGCTCTCGGAATAATCAGCTCCTGTTATGTAGCTAAATCACCTCAGTGCTGCTTAGAACATAAACTCAGTTGGATTTTTTTGTTGCCAAATGCAGATGTAACACAATGTATGTGATCACGGATGCACTTGCAGCATAGGGGCTCTCGTTTCTCTGAGTGCCGTGTAATGATTGTATGAGCTGTGGCGCTTTCATCGGATTTTGATTACAATGGCAAAATTGCAAACAACTCAAGCCAACGGTAGCTGGTTGAGTAGAGCTGATTGGTCTGTGTGTGTGTGTGTGTGTGTGTGTGTATATGGACAAAGTGTGGAAATATGTTTTATTTCTTTGTGTAGACCGAATGTTCCCAGTATGATAAGGTAGATTTGATATTGTGGATGTTTTTTTTTTTTTTTAATCCACATTAGGAATTGTTTATTTACTTTTATTTGCATGCTTGTTTGTTTGTTTGTGTGTGTGTGTGTGTGTGTGTGTGTGTGTGTGTGTGTGTGTGTGTGTGTGTGTGTGTGTGTGTGTGTGTGTGTGTATCAGTATCAGTTGATAATTACGAATGGCTCTACAGAGGTGATGGTGTAGCTGTAGAGGTGTAAAGAGGTGTGGACATTTAGGTGTGCTGCCTCTAGTTGGCCTAAACCTGTGCTCCTGATGATGTGATTGGTTGAGCCAAACAAAAAGGGCGGGGCTCGGCAGGCATGTGCACCACCTTAGCTGGAAATAGGTCCCACCCCCAGTCCTGTCAATCATCCTCTACCCCATTCATTATCGGCCCCTTTCTGACCCCAGAATCAGTGCTCAGCCAGTATTATTTGGATGGGTGATCATTTTCATCAAAGCAGTATGGCTGATGTAGACGCTGTTCTGCTGGTGAGCTGGTCCAGGTGTTCCTGTGTTTTTCTTTGAGCATGGTCCACTCTCTCACTAATATCACCAGTTCTGCTGTAAACCAGGACTTGTGACGCACTTTGACATGCACAGCAAATCGATTGCAGTCTCTTACTGCATAGCTACAAGGTTTACACACACATAGGCTTTAGTCATAAAGTGACTGATAGATATCAGATAGGCTGGTATACCTAAAGTGCCATGTGTATGTTTAATATGGCGAACCATATAAAATTGATCTTTGAGCTATCTACTTTGTGCCTGATAAAGAATCATTCTCTTTACAAATAATTATCACCTTTGCGTTAAAGGAAGTGCTATGGCAACAGCCCTGGCCCACAATTATGTCAGTCTGTATATGTTTATTTTTAATGGGCTTATATTAAAACATTAATTTTCCTTTTAAATTTAAGATGGAAGTATAACCGAGATACGATGTGATAACCTAGATATGTGATAACCTAGATATGTGATAACCTAGATATGATCTAATAACCTAGATATGTGATAACCTAGATATGTGATAACCTAGATACGATGTAATAACCTAGATATGTGATAACCTAGATATGATGTAATAACCTAGATATGTGATAACCTAGATACAATGTAATAAGCTAGATATGATGTAATAACCTAGATATGTGATAACCTGGATATGTGATAACCTAGATACGATGTAATAACCTAGATATGTGATAACCTAGATGTGATGTAATAACCTAGATATGTGATAACCTAGATATGATGCAATAAGCTAGATACAATATGATAACCTAGATACGATGCAATAGGCTAGATATGTGATAACCTAGACGCGTGATAACCTAGATATAACCTAGGTAAATTCATTGCTAATGAAAGATGACTACAGCCAGAAACATTTTGCATCAATACAGTTTATGCAATAACTCTGATTAATGAAGAATGAAAAACAGAAAGAATAAAACTATTATTGTGATAATAACAATTTCATAGCATATATTGCATATACAGAGTACCACTGATTTATGATTATACAAATTTGTATGTGTTTTTATTGATTCTTTTATTATTAATTCTGCTCACTTGATTGCTGTTTAATTATGCAATGACTTAAAGTTGATACATTACCAGGGGAACCAGTCTCAATGCATAGTGCACTGAAAAACAACGTGAAATGTACCAAATAAATCAATCAATCAAATGTTGAGTCTCCTTAATGCTGACTGGAAGTGCAAACCAGAGTCCACTGACTGGGACAACCCAAAAACCAGATGTCTGAAGTGAAATGTCTGATATCCGAGAAAATGAGAACAGATAGATAGATAGATAGATAGATAGATAGATAGATAGATAGATAGATAGATAGATAGATAGATAGATAGATAGATAGATAGATAGATAGATAGATAGATAGATGGATGGATGGATGGATGTCATGTTTCCTCCTCGGGGATTGCGGTCCCCATGGCATTGTGTGACATGCTCTTTGTTTGGGTTTCTGTCACCATCTGAACATCAGGTTCAATAACAACTGTGCCTCATTTGCCCTCATTCACCTGTGTGTTTACACCGTGTGTTTTTCTCTCCTAATTGTGGCTTCCTTGCGGGCATCCTTGTCTGTTGTCTCTGCCGTCTCGTTTTGCCTCATTAAATTGTTTCTCTCCATTGGTTCTGGTTTTCTTCAATTTTTTTTGTTGTATCTGTCATTGGTTGTGTTTCCATCCCTGTTAAATAAAATCTTATTATAACATCCTACTCTGCACCTATCTGCCCATTCGTTACAAAGCCATGCTAAAATATAATCTGGCCCAGTAAAGCTCACCAGTATTCACTGGAAACCAAGACCAGCAACAGATCTCTTGACATTTGTATTAATCCATTGTGTGTAATATTGCTTCTGAAAGTACGCTGACTTCTTATTGCGTTTTCAAGGACTTGCAACAACAACCAATCATGAGTTCTTCCTCGGTCTCTCAGTCAAAAATTAGAATAGCTGGCTAGATGAACTTCTCCTAGGGCCAGCACATTTTTCAATCAGCAATCAATATTAGGCTTCAGTTTGATGGTTCAGTTTGTGTGTGATATATTCAGATAATGTCTATCTTAACCCAGATCTAACCGCTGACGGGCTCTATACCCTTACTATTGACAGAACTGAAAGGGCAGATTTTACAGATTTGGGAAGTGCTTGGACCATATTTCTATGCAAAAATATCAATAAAAACATTGCAAAGCATCGAGGCCGACACACCAGTGCGTGCGTCGACCACAACAGGTTAAATTACTTAAGTGGAGATTAGGGGTTTTAAAACTTCATCTTGGCCATAACTAAAAATGAACCCTATAAATCCTTTCAATATAAACTATCCAGGATTTCTAGTTTATGCATAAAAGCAATATGCACTAGACACTCTCTGGTAGGTTTGTACTAGACTCTATCAGGTAGGTTTGTACTGGACACTCTCTGGTAGGTTTGTACTGGACACTCTCAGGTAGGTTTGTACTAGACACTCTCAGGTAGGTTTGTACTGGACACTCTCTGGTAGGTTTGTACTAGACTCTATCAGGTAGGTTTTTACTAGACTCTCTCAGGTAGGTTTGTACTGGACACTCTCAGGTAGGTTTGTACTAGACACTCTGGTAGGTTTGTCCTACATAGACCGCGTGGTTTTTGGAAATTCTAGCTGACTTGCGTTCAGGCAAACGTTTTGCGTACAAGGGCTTAGATTCTCAGTATGTCGAGCGTACATCTTCGTAATCCATCCGCATCAATGTTACCAGGTGTGTGTTTATAAGTGAAAGCACTATGACTATTATCATCAGCGCTCTCTGAGTTCTCGTCTTCTCGTCTGTAGTGCTTCTTTATGATAAAGTGTTTTAGTGAGGGAACCTTAATATATATTATATGTTGATGCTGTTTCTGATGAGTTTACCCAGAGACCCCCTGCATTTGAAAGCATAATGTAATCGCAATTGTGGACATATTAGCTTTGGGTTTTAGGGGTAAAGGAGACTGCACACCACTTCATATGAACACCAAACTTCATATGGTGTAATCTGTATTATGGTTTTATTAGCTGTGTCTCACATTTACTAACAGTTTAGGAATTATTTTTAATTGCTTTTAATCTCAAAGATGTTGGAGAAAGTAGGCACTAACTCTTGCACATATTGCAGCAAAACACAAGTTTCACTGAAACTACAGCACTAACATGGCCCTTCTGAAACTAATAAAGAATACTGTAAATTCAGGCACAGTCTGAGGAAGTCTGCTTTGCTATCGCTGTTAGTGTTCTGTGCTGCTGCCCATAGTTTTTCGTTTAATAGATGTAGGCAGTAGGTTGGTATTTCTGCTCTGTATAGATTTTTAGCTCATTTATCCAACAGAGAACTGTTAATGAGTATATTAGTGATTTGACATCTTCTGTGGCTGAGTTTACTTGCAGGCTGCCTCCAGGGTCCATCGCTGGCTCTGGCTTTACTTTTAATTGACGTTCTTCCCTGCGCTTTTCCATTCGGCATTTTGTTTCTTCTTTCTTGTGGCCATTAAGGGTTGGATAACTTGTAATGTATGAAAGGAAGACAAACAGAAGTTCTGGGTGGCAGCCTTGATTGTATTTCTAGTGACGTTCAGGGAATCTCTTCGTGTGTTTAACATTTACAGTTAAACCTTATCCTAAAAATCTCATTAATTTTTTTCTCTCATTTGAACTTTTATATTCCTATCAAACACTTATTCCTGTTTTTTCCCCTAAAGGAATGCTTTCATGCTCTGGTGTGTCTTGACCTTTCTCTGAGAAGACTGTTCATGTGTTTGTATCATGACACCTGGAGTGCAGTAATGTCTGATCTCAGACTGGTGCTCGTCTTCTTAAGGACACTAAACATCAGGAGCACATCACCTCAGTGCTCGCTGGTCACCAATGAAATTTAGATCTGATTTTAAGGTCCTAACATTTCCCTATCAGGCATGACGTGGCTTTACGTATACCGGGAAACAGCTGACTCCCTGTACCTGTGTGAGGTCTCTGGGTGTACCTGTGTGAGGTCTCTGGGTGTACCTGTGTGAGGTCTCTGGGTGTACCTGTGTGAGGTCTCTCGGTGTAACTGTGTGAGGTCTCTCGATGTACCTGTATGAGGTCTCTGGGTGTACCTGTGTGAGGTCTCTCTGTGTACCTGTGTGAGGTCTCTGGGTGTACCTGTGTGAGGTCTCTGGGTGTACCTGTGTGATGTCTATGGGTGTACCTGTGTGAGGTCTCTCTGTGTAACTGTGTGAGGTCTCTGGGTGTACCTGTGTGAGGTCTTTGGGTGTACCTGTGTGAGGTCTCTCTGTGTACCTGTGTGAGGTCTCTGGGTGTACCTGTGTGAGGTCTCTTGGTGTACCTGTGTGAGGTCTCTCTGTGTACCTGTGTGAGGTCTTTGGGTGTATCTGTGTGAGGACTCTCTGTGTACCTGTGTGAGGTCTCTGGGTGTACCTGTGTGAGGTCTCTGGGTGTACCTGTGTGATGTCTCTGGCTGTACCTGTGTGAGGTCTCTGGGTATACCTGTGTGAGGTCTCTGGCTGTACCTGTGTGAGGTCTCTCTGTGTACCTGTGTGAGGTCTCTGGGTGTACCTGTGTGAGGTCTCTTGGTGTACCTGTGTGAGGTTTCTCGGTGTACCTGTGTGAGGTCTCTAATAAAGGATCTTTTGATTTCCTGTTGGATGAAGTATTGAAGCAGCATGTACATCTGCAGTAATATTACAAGCATTGTTCTAATATTGTGAAGGTCTCACACGTGCCACTAAAACAGCGCTGACCCATCCAGGCCAGAGATCTGGTGTACCTTGGAGCAAATTAGGCATAGCTGTTGAATCCTAATTTATTTCTGTGTTTGAATCCTAATTCAGGAATCCTGTCTCGTTCCTGTGCATGAAAGCATGTAGGACACAAAGGCTGATTTGAAGAAATTAGGTTAGGGTGTGTGAGTGTGTCTGTGTGTGCCTGTGTGTGTGTCTGTGTGTGTTTGTGTGTGTGTGTGTGGGTGTGTGTGTGAGTGTGTCTGTGTGTGCCTGTGTGTGTTTGTGTGTGTGTGTGTGTCTGTGTGGGTGTTTGTGTGTATGTGTGTGGGTGTGGGTGTGTGTCTGTGTGTGCCTGTGTGTGTGTCTGTGTGTGTTTGTGTGTGTGTGTGTGTGTGTGTCTGTGTGGGTGTTTGTGTGTGTGTGTGTGTGAGTGTGTCTGTGTGTGCCTGTGTGTGTGTCTGTGTGGGTTTGTGTGTGTGTGTGTGTGTGTCTGTGTGGGTGTGTGAGTGTGTCTGTGTGTGTGTGTGTGTGTGTGTGTGTGTCTGTGTGTGTGTGGGTGTGTGAGTGTGTCTGTGTGTCTGTGTGTCTGTGTGGGTGTGTGTGTGTGTCTGTGTGTGTGTCTGTGTGTGTGTGTGTGTGTGTGTGGGTGTGTGAGTGTGTCTGTGTGTGTGAGTGTGTCTGTGTGTGTGTGTCTGTGTGTGTGTGTGTGTGTGTGTGTGTGTGTGTGGGTGTGTGAGTGTGTGTGTGTGTGTGTGTGTGTGTGTGTGTGTGTGTGTGTGTGTTTGTGTGTGTGTGTGTGTGTAAGTGAATGAAAGAATATGTGCATACAAACCGTATGTCAGCAGATGTATGCTTCCTTATCTATCTAGCCACCATTCAAAGGCAAATATCTAAACTGTGTTATGGTTGTATTTTTTGCTAAACATTTCATTTGTTCTGAGAGATCTGGGCCTGCTGTCTGGAACATCTACAGCCCTGATCTCCATCTGCTCCTCATGGAGAGCCACCCTGAGCCAGGCCAGTTGAGGACATGCAATGCAGGCCACAATCACCATCTGATTGTACCTCTTGCCACTTGAATTTACGCAGCAATTAACACGCCAATTAGAGGCCATTCTCCCGGCTTCCTGCTAACAGCCACTGAGTACCGACTGCTGCGGAGGCGATTTGGAGATGTTCTCCCTTCCCGTCTCCCAGGTGATCCTGGCAATCCTGTGGTCTGCCCTAATCCAAGCTGGCTGCATAACAGGCATAATGTTAAATAGGCTAATACAACGGCTTGATGTAGTTAGAGAGCTGCGTCGCCAGGAACTCAGTCTGCGCAGAAACGCACAGCGAAAAGCCACAACCGTGTTGAACGCCTTCGTCTGGGTTTTTCATCTGCTGGATGCTGCTGTGTTCTGAAGCATGGTTTGCGATTATAACTTTCCCACCTGTTCAACTGGATCAGTTTCTAGAGAACTGATCAGAAAGGCAAGGCTGTCAGTGGTTATCTCTGGTATAGAGCGTTAAGTTTCAGTTCACTAATGGTGATCACTTCAGTGATCCCTCCCTCGCACTGATGCAGAGCCTGGACACTGCGGTCAGGGATGAATGGTGGAGGAGTTGATATTCACACTCTAGCTCTCTGTGACAAACACACCTCCACACACACCATTTTAAATCATATCAGCTATTCACTGAGTGGCTAGTTTGTGTTATAAACAAACAGATCGCTGGGATTATTACTGGACTAAACACAGTGGATAGAGGACGTGTGTCTCGGTCTTCAGTCATGTCTAGTGACTCGGATTTTGGGATTTTTTTTAACAAATATTACTAAGACTTGTTACATTTAACCTTTGGGTTGCGTTTAACCTTCACTGAACCTCGTTCACCGGGACCGTAGGTTTCTCCGGCCTTGGTTTGGAAATTTTAGCCAGTGATAGAGATCCTCCTACTGAATAGAAGTTATCGTTTTTGAACAACTGACATAGAAGCTTCTCAAAGGTACAGCGTTCATAAACTATCCAAGAAGCATCAGTGTTGGTAAAAAAAAAAAACCTTCCTAGTGGCTTAAGATGCAAAAGACTCAAAAACTGTCATTAAGACAGACAATAGTGACATGAGTACATATATTTGCATAGAGGTATTAATCACTGTCTTTCCTTTGAAATTAACAGTATTGGCAGATTAGTATCAAAGTGTCTCTGACAACATCACAGCTGAACAGTTGCTCTGGGGCTGAAATCCTTTCAGACAGCACTTAGTTATGTGATATTAGTCTTTGCAGCCAATGACCCTGGAACAGATAAAGTACATTTGTGAGTGTTTTAGAGTGAAAAGAGTCCTGTCTGCTCCAGCCCCTCTGGGGAAACGTGACACTGTGGCGCTAACGAAGTTACCAGGACTACAATTCCGGTTTTTGTGAAGGACGTGTGGAACGCTACTGTGCGAGCACATGGTAGTGTTTTAACACCCCTGCATTAACGTTCTCTGGGCTCGACACGAGGCCGTCAGTAGCTGAGAGAAATAACACTCTGGCCCCATGAGGACATGTGTGGTTTTTTTTTGTTTTTTGGGTTTTTTTGAACAGGTAATGAAGCACGTCCTGTTTCCGTCTGAGGCTTACCTCAGACATGGAAGCATTAGGAATTACATTAAACCAATATTAATGGAAAAGAAGGCCCAGACATAACGAAAATAAACTGGAGGGAGAATCAAACGTTTACTTTGGAGAGGGCATTTGCTCGAGTTAAAAATACATCTTACCTGACATTTGTTCCAACCACGGCATTCCGTGACAACATGTTAGCAGCAGCGGGAAGAGGGGTGACATGGGAAGTGTGTAAAAAGCTTCCATGGAGGAACAGAGCTTGGGCTCCTCTTTCAACATCACGGCGACTCGAATTTCGTGTCAGTGGTATTCTCCTTATAAACAGCCATGTTCAGATTTAGCCAGGTGAAAGTGTCTCTCTGTCTCACCCTGTTTGTTACCCTACAGCCTTTTATATAGAGACAAATCACACAGAAACATGTCGTTTGCAGATGGGTCATTTCATGTAATAAAGGTTTGAGTTTGTTTGTTTATTTTTAATCCTTGAGGTCTAATCTGATCTGTATTATTTTTTTGTGGGGTCAAAGCACCAGTTTATTCTGCATTTAAATATCCACATTTCAGATGGTGGAAATACTAGATCTTTCGTTTGGGCTATAACGTTAAAATGGAAATCTTTTTGCACTCTGATGCCTATTAATTGATCGAGAGATGGGAAGACAGGGATGAAATTTTGGAGAAAACCTTTGACAGGTCTTACATTTTTAAAATAATTTTTAGAGGTAATGATAGTCCAGAAAGCTATGCTACAGGATAGCATTAGCAGGTACTCGGGAGTGATTTCACTCTGAATAATACATGATTAAAAAATGAAACTTTGAATGAATCTAATTTAAATTTAAATCTGCTTCATGAAGAGTTTCATGGAGAGACCAAGAGGAGGTAGACAGCAGCAGAGTAGAACCACACACACACACACACACACACACACACACACACACACACACACACACACACACACACACACACACACACACACACACACACACACACACACACCCCCCACCCACACACCCTGTGCATGCACTTCCCTAAGCAGAGGGCACAGGGTGAATCTTGAAAGAATATGACTACAGCATAATTGTGCTTGCATTAGTATTTGTATTTTGTATTTTCAGAATTTTAAACATTCTGAGTTATATGAAATATGCATGTGTATAAAATAATACAAATTCCATAAATGTGTGGAATTATATTTGTCCTTAAAAAAACAAACATATTACTCTTTTCTCTATAAAACATAAAACATGTAAACATGTAAAACAGAAACCTCACACATAAAAACTTTGTTTTATATACATATATATATATTTGCCAGATATGTTTGAGTTATTTATGCAGACGTTCCGCACACGGATGAATGAGTTATGTCAACATGAGCGCAGGTCTGTCTGGACCCTCCATGTCATAAACTTCAAAGAACCACGACTGGATTAGAACACACACCTCACTGGGAATGGTAATCCTAATCCTAATCCTGAGCGGCTCATGTTTTGAAATCATTACTGCGCCCGGGCATCGTACAGTCGAGACGCCGTGTCCTGGAGCGCACGTGAGCCGTTGAGAAGAACTGAGGCGAATCTATTTCAGGGGCCTCCACCTCCAACAGGGGCCTCCACCTCCAACAGTGTCCTGTTCACTCTCTCACCTGCGCTGACCGCTGATGGCCCATGAGTCCTCTGTTGTCCTTCGTCGCCACGGGGGGGGGGGGGGGGGGGGTGTGTCGCTAATGACTGTGTCACTCTGTGATCCTCTCCACCAATCCTTCCCTCATCCCTCCATCCATTTGCAGCCCCTGTCTACATCGCCTTCGGTTGGGGCCCGTGCGAAAGGCCACACCGGATTAAGGCATCAAAGCCCGCATGTCGTCTCTCCGGGGCGGCGAGCCGCGAGCCCCTATATCCCCCGCGCGGGGACACGTGGAGGGAGGGCGAGCCGCAGGTGGGCTTCCCGTCCCTCCCTCTGGAGCTCAGGAGCGCTGACACGCAGCGGCGGATGTAATTGCCTTGTCCTCCGTGTTCCGGCATGGAAAGTGACATTATCCAAAAGGAATGGAGATGGGAACGGAACTCATCTGTTGGCTTTTGGGTGTCTGTGGGGTGTGTGTGTGGGGGGGGGGGAGTTGAGATTTCCAGAGATGAAGTTGAAGACGTTTTTAGATTAATTGAGTTTAAGTCATTTGAGCGGCGACGTCGTCACCCACCCTTCCGATAAGAGCACGGCAAATCTCGCATCCATCAGATGGGAAAAAGTAAACCCAGCCGCTAGTCGGTTGATGTATTTGCTCCAAAGAGGTCGGAAGATTGCATTTTCATGGCTGCCTCTCCTGCATTTGTCATTCATCTGAGTACAGGACAGAAGGAAGTGGAGGATTTGTCTTGTTCAGCTAACTGTTGCATGTGGTACACCTTCTGCCAGAAGATATTGGCTGTCAGCTTGTCAGTGTTGATCTGTGACATATACATCAACAGCAGAAGCTCCTGTAAAACAATAAGCACACGGGGCATCTGTCAGCACGCTTCTCCCATAGGCCATAAATTCGTTGTTGTCATGGGAACATATGATCAATTGGGTATCTAACCTGGGAACCTAAATGGGAGTCCTGGATCGGTAAAAGGGCGTTTGGAATCTTGTTCGGAAAGAACCAGTCGGAAGTGGCATTGTCTGGAGTGTTGACTGACTGGAAGGTCCGTCCGCCGTAAAAAACGGGGAAAAACGTTGCCTGAGCCAGCGAGTTCCACGGCTTGGAAAAATGAGTCTATGCTCAAAACATTCTCAATGGCACTTGAAGACAGAACGCGATTGTCCCCAAGCTTGACAGTGAAAGCGGCCAAACTCCCTCATCATCTTGCTATGCTTCTTTTCTAACTGTAGGCGCAGCATCGGGGTAGAAAGCAGCGCCGCTGGCCCCGATAGTGCCGGGTTTCGTTCCCCACGGGCCTTGCAGAGTCACCTGTCCTCTCACGACCCCGCCCGTTTAGTGAGGGCATGCCGCTTCCGTTTGAACACTTCATGCTGAGGGCGGCAAATGTGAGCAATTAAAAGCAAACGCATTACTGAGTCCGTGAATGCTGTGAATCGCCTTCTGAGAAACATCTTACTAGAATGGACTACAGTTAAATGCCAGAGGATTGCAGGTTTAATTTCTGTGACACCTTTTGGGCCTGTGTGTGTGTGTGTATCTGTGTGTGTGTGTGTGTGTGTGTATCTGTGTGTGTGTGTGTGTGTGTGTGTGTGTGTGTGTGTGTGTGTGTGTGTATCTGTGTGTGTGTGTGTGTGTGTATCTGTGTGTGTGTCCGTGTGTGTGTGTGTGTGTGTGTGTGTAACTGTGTGTGTGTGTGTGTATCTGTGTGTGTGTGTGTGTGTGTAACTGTGTGTGTGTGTGTGTGTATCTGTGTGTGTGTGTGTGTGTGTGTGTGTATCTGTGTGTGTGTCCGTGTGTGTGTGTGTGTAACTGTGTGTGTGTGTGTGTATCTGTGTGTGTGTGTGTGTGTGTGTGTAACTGTGTGTGTGTGTGTGTGTGTGAGTGTGTGTGTGTGTATGTGTGTGTGTGTGTAACTGTGTGTGTGTGTGTGTGTGTGTGTGAGTGTGTGTGTGTGTGTGTGTGTGTGTGCCTGCATTGGGTACATATTCTTTAATCATCTGTATAATTAGGGTGTCGTCTTCACTCGGGCAAACGGGCGTGGGAATGGCTGTCTGCTTCATGCCGGGTTTGTGTTGCCAGGCTCGTCTGCGTTCTTGTTGTTGTTTATCCTCATGTCTCCTTCAGACGTGTGATGGCTCGGATGTGTGACTGTGATCTCCTCGGAGACTCGATGACGGCCGGGCCATCTGGGGCGCCAGCGTGTGCGCGTGGGCACGCGCGTGTCGGTGCGAGAGGCGCGAGGCCCCGTCCGTCCCGCTCTGCTGCTGACGCCGCCTGTGACATGTCCCGGGACACATGACACACGAGAGCACGGCACATACGTGAGCCCCACCCCTCTAACCCACCCTCCCAGTCAGTAAGACACCTCCAAGCAAGGGCAAAACAGTAATAAACGCTTCAGCTCCACGAACACTGCTCAGTACCCACCGCACGCAACTCACCGCCAGAAGCAACGAAGCAACCAGCAGTTAGCAAGTCCCCAGAGGGCAATCACCTCCACGCATACACAAATCTCGCGTTACTTGTTTGAAGTTTTAAAGTTTTAGAAGTGCGCCATGCTGAGGTGTTTCCATCACATGTGCTTATAGGTGTGATCAGAACAGCTAGGTGTGATGTGTGTGTGATTGTGGTGGGCGGAGTCACTGGTCCAACATAACAAAGGTGAGAGGTTGAACATGACCACATATAGCTTCAACTGACATTAACAACTTATGTAAGTTTTGTTTTGTTTTCTTTTAATTTTATTGTTTAAAAGAGGTGACATACTGTTAGGTTCACTGCAAACTTGTCTCACACACACGTCTTGATTATGATCTGTATTTATCTTTATATGCGTGACGTTTGTCGCGTCTTTCTTCCTCTCCGTCTCTCACTCGCTCACACTTGCACAGAGTGACGGGAGAGAGAATGAAACATACCTGTTTGTCTCGCTGGTGGGTCTTTAACCACAGGCTCTCGCTCCGGGTGGTCCAACACCTGTGCGTGTTGGCCAGCCCCTGGAGCTTCCAGCCACCGACAACATTGACAAGTGAAGCATGAGCGTGTGGTGTGAGTGTGTGTGTGTGTGTGTGTGTGTGTGTGTGTGTGTGTGTGTGCGCGAGGGTGTGAGGGATGGAAGCCCTTTCGGGCATCTGGAGAGCTGGTCGATGGGCCCTTGGTCAGACCACAGACCTCACACACACTGGGCTGGCCTGAAACCACCTGCTGGGGATGACCATGGTAAGTGAGAAGATCAAGGCCCCTGCTGACCGTGGTGGAAAGCTCAGTGGTTTCCCCACAGTGGAATTCAAAAATACAATGACTTATGTATGCCAACGGGTTAGAGTAGTAGTTTTGTCCAGCTGCAAAAATACCTTCTGTGAAGGTAAAGGGTTTTTTTTCTTTCAAGGACATATTTGGTTAGTTCATTTTTAAAGTTTATGCGTTCGGTTCAGTACAGTTTATTATAGTTTTACAGTGTAAAAAATGTGCTATTGTACCATGTGATTCCAATATTCCTAGATAGTAGCCAATCAAAAATGCTCTCCTAATAGCAGGGCAATACTCACTTTGTCATACCATGCAAGACACAACTGCTCAGAGTCTCTCTGCATGACTCAGAGGCCAACAAGAACAGGCGTCCCGTGTCACTGGGCAGGTCGTCTTCGCCCTCGTGATGTTTGCTCACTGTGGGATCCACCCCACCCCATCCAACGATTGGCCGGCAAACTGGCTCAGTGCATCACCGAGGATACCCCTTGTACCCTTAAGTGGGGTACACGTGGCCTGGAAGCTGGTGGTAACACCGCCCCGCGCCACACCCACCCACACACACACACACACACACCCCACCCATGTTCTCCCGTGGAGAGACTGGCATTATTGATCCTCCAGCTTCCAAAATCCCTGCAATTATGCCCTTCACTGCGAGGGAGGAGCCTGCTCCTGATTGCAGATGACTGTCATTACGGTGGTTTTTTGGGGGGGGGGTTTATGGCCGGTGCCTGTCAGCTCCTGCCATGGCAGCAAAGATGCCGTGGAAGTACGAGCGCTGTCACCGATGACTCACACTCTTTTGTTTGTCTGTTGGGTGTCCAGCGCGCAGGCCTGGCTGGATCGGGTCAGCGCATCAGGCTGTGTACATGTTTTCCGCTCTGGCGGGCTCCCAAGGGCTTAATGGAAGCGTTCGACGCTGGGGGGGGGGGGGGTTTCCGGATCACGGGGCCGCTGTTTAATATCCGGCGGCTGCATTTTTTTTTGCGTCTTTGAGGGATATGGCGGACATGGACATAACTGTCTCCGGACAGCTCCGGGGGAACAGGAGCTCTCCCGCCACCATTCCTGGGAATCACGACGGTGCCACGAGAATGCTTGTTGAGATGTTGGGAAATTCAGCAGCCCTGAGTGCATGCTGGGATATAAGCACTCTTTGGGTCACTGCCCATGAATGTTCTACAAACAGCACTTCAAATAACCCTCTTCTGCTGCATGCATGTCGGAAAAATGTCCAGAAACATTTCCGTTGGAGAGAGCACGCGGAGAAAAGCCTTCTCTCCAGCGGGAGCAAGACCCCTTTTACATAAGACCCTCTAGAGAGATCACAGGGTTTCTCTAGCACCCCCTTTCCTGAGTGCCAGTTCTGGGCTATTTCTATTGTCAGAAAATATAGTGCTTACCATATGGTTGAGTCTACTTCAGTGCACTGTTAATAAAACTGTCCCATCTTTAATAAGAGTAAGTCAACAAGTTTTAGGTAAACCTGACATAGTTTGGTCAGTGGGACAACCTATGATAAATGAAATTTCAGTATTAAGATTCCACAATTAACTATTTAGCTTAATGTAAGATATGCTATTACAACCACACAAAAAAAACAACCTAGCCAAACAGGAAAAACAGTAATAATATTACCATGAAACGCCGCTGGTTGGTGTGTCCTGCGCAGGGGGCCATGGGGTTCAGCTGTGATACAATAAGCATCACTGCTCCTCTAGGTCCAGGCCTTCAGACAGTCAGCTCTGAGTTCATGGATCCCTTTCAACGCAACACAAAGGTATAGTGTACGTCATCGGTTACAAATCGCTGATATTTCAGTGGATTTTATCACCGCATGTCTTTAAAAAAGCTGTTTGCTTAATACTCATATGCAGCTATTCTGTTTTATAGTTAATATCTTTAACATGAGAATATGTTCAATTACTCCAAAATCAAATGCACCATTTAAATCATTGCGACAAAAACCATGTATTTTGCTACATTACTCATCAACCTTTATATGAATTCCCGCAAGAGATTGGCATGAACGTATTTTTAATTAATCTCCCGATGCCCTGACACGTTTCACACGCGCCTCCTTTTGATTTTTTCCCCCAACATCTGGAACCTCAACCCAATTCGGGTGCCTTCGTAAAACATCAGTTGAACAATCGTCGGTAATTAAACGCAGATTGTGCCGTCGCGGTCAAGGTCACTCGGATTGCACCAATAACAGCATTCGTTCCAGAGTGGGCCCTCGAGCCAACCTCGGAGTCGGAGCCCCAGCGCGCGACCGCCCGCGCGCTGCAGAGTTGCTCCGGTCCCGTTCCAGTCAGGGCCGCGCTCGCTCTCCCTCTCCGTTTGCTCCAAGCGGGCTGGTGAGTAACGGCTTGAGAAGCCGTGTGTTTGATGCCTCTGAGAGTTAAGCTCCAGCGTGCATTTGCCCTCCAGGTATTGACTCGCATCTCTTAAGAGCGGCTATGGCTTTTAGTGTACCCCGCGTGCTGCGTGCTCCACTTCTACCCCCTGGCAGTTGCGCAATACTTTTGATGGCCGCCGTCGGCCCCGTTCCCACTCTAAATCATTGATGGATCACGGGATAAGTGAAGCCGGTAAAGCTTTCTTCTTGACTGCTTTTTGAGCACAAAGGCGGAGGGTTCGGGCTAATGTGCAATCTCTTTCTTATGGCTGATAAAGCAAGCTGGAGAGGGGAGGAAGCCATTTCAAGCCTCGGCATCGTCGGTACGCACACAAAAAACGGAATATGTTCTTCTGTAAAATAAATAAATAAATAAATAAATAAATAAGTGTGTGTGTGTGTGTGTGTGTGTGTGTGTGTGTGCGTGTGTGTGTGTGTGTGTGTGTTTATTGTTTGTTTGATTTTCGTTTTTTTAGTTAGACACTGCACGTTTTATAACGTGGGCTCGTTATTTCATGTCACATACCTGTGCACTTCACAGTTGACAAGGGCTTAAAAAATTCAGTATCCGACATTTACTTGGAATTACTTGGTATATACTGATGATTACGCACATTTAAAGGGCATCTAGCACACTACCGTTTTATTTACGCTGTAATACGTTTTACTGAAAAGGACGAATCCAAAAACTTTTAGCATTTTTTGCGACTTTCTACACAATGTTGTCATTCCGATTTTCTGACCATAGATGGCACTGCACTAACATAATTACTGCAGAATGCCACCTCCCCCCCGCCTCTCTCTCTCTCTCTCTCTCTCGTATAAACTCAAAACCTCATGTATTTTGTGTGTGTTTTTTTTTTTACTTACATATTTTATGTCGAATATGATGTTTTACATACATGTATGAGCTTAAAGATGGCTACGGCAACTCCGCAAAAAGATTACTCTGTTGCGGGGAAATAAATCTGACACAAATCGTTTTACCAGACCACTGTCAAGATGTTTCCGCAGAACGGTTTTGTTTAGTAGAAACGCTGTCAGTTCATATTCATACAAAACCTGAAGCGTGGGCCTGTTCCCTGTTCTTCTCAGGAATTCTGATTTCTTTGTTTGTATATATATATATATATATATATATATATATATATATATATATATATATATATATATATATATATATATATATATATATATATATATATATATGTATATATGTATATATATGATATGTGTGTGTGTGTGTGTGTGTGTGTGTGTGTATTAATGAATGCATTAATAAATATATATCAAAACAACTTGTCTTTGCTCTGGAATCTGACAAAACGTTACGCAAACTCTACAGTGCTCTACCCAACGACCCGATGCCCACTTTTAAAGTAAAAGCACCCCCATTTTCAGGAGCGCAGCGTTTCATTGCACACCGCGTTATTAGGTCTCGTCCCTTCTCTTCTTTGCTGTCAGCGGACACGAGATTTCCCGAGCGAGCCGAAACGGTTAAAACCTGCGCCATGCAAATTCGCTCCGCCGAACCTACGAGGCTGACACGAGGGGGTTGGCTTTAAACGTCGAGGCGTGCGTGTGACGCCGTACACACACATACACACACACACACACACACCGTTGGGCTCCGGTTAGCGCCGGCGTCCTCGTGCCCGTCTGAGCTGCAAACATTTGCAGAAGTGAACCACAGTGTTCGGATATATCTGCACCCGGCGCCCGCACCGCGCCGTTGAGAAAGCAGCGATGCCCAAGCGCGAGCCCGTAGTCGCCGCCGGCGGACGCACTTAATGAAGTATGGGAATGCGCCGGGCAGTTGTCGTGCGTTTGTGAATGCCCCCCAAAACCCCCGCGGTTTTAGCAGCAGACGCGTTTCGGTCTGCTCCATCTACGGTAGTCGGTAGCTGACCGACTGCAAGTGGCCAAGCGGCACGTTCCTTCGTCTCTCGGAGGCGGTAGCTGCTCTCGTGAACATTTCGAGGGAATTTCGAGGAAATAATGGTTGCGGTGCAGAAGCCTTGATCTCTCCACGCCAGCCGGAGCCCTCTCGTTTGGATATACGCGACCTTAGGAAGGAGCGCGAGCGCGACCGTGACCAGAGCCTTGCTGAGTTGGAGCATGAACGAGGAAATTAACTGCAGCTTGCTGTTTCGTGTAAGGTGAGCGGGCGGGGGCGAATTGTATCATGAATATCAGTATAGACATAAATTTATTTGTGAGATGCGACTGCGAACACTGTGTTGGGTGCAAAGATTTGAAGCGGCGAACACCGTCGGCTGCATCAAGTACAACTGACAGCTGGGTTGGATGAATATTTGAAGTGAGAACCTGCATGAATTCGATGCATTTGTTCTATTGCCTCGACTGTAAATGTCCCTCCTTGTATGAGTTTGATGCAAAATAAATAATATCCCGTCTGTTACACCGTAGTAAGAGGCTGGTAAATAATTCAGCCTTTGATAGGCGTACGTTGTTTGAACTTTTTCGTGAATACGCATTGAGATTCAACTTCATTCCTGCGTATGGTTACTTGATATTTCATTCTTAAATTGTCAAGACCTAGTAAAAATGATGGAGTGGAGACTATATATGTTAGCTGTGATTACATTAGCATTCATTACTGATACCTATCTCTTCCCACGAGTTGCAGCCAAACAACCAGTAGAATTGTCACGCTCGCGAGAATGTTTCATTACAGGATGCTGACCTAGACCTGAAGACTATTCCGTTCTTTAATAAAGATATGTCAGCTGCATTTTAGATATTGTGTGAATAATGGAGATGCCATTCTAATGAGCTAAAATGGCAAATTTCGTTTGGGCTTTCCAACCTGCCTGTGGAACCTTGGGAGACAGCCGTGTAACCTTGTCCATATCACTCCTCTTACGCGCGTAGGCTCGAGATAAGCACAGGATATCACGCCAATATCGAGCTCAGACGTGCAAGAGTAGGCCGCACGTGCAATCGGACTTTATTCCAGTTCGCGTTTTTGGTTCATTCGTTTGCTTTCCACCTATGACCTTTAACCTGTGCGCGCGAGTGATTTCTTTAGTCCGTCCGCAGGACGCACGCTGTAGGTCGTCGTCGCGCGTCTCTACAGGTTACCAGCAGCAACAACAACATAAAAACCCCTAAGTGTCATACCTCAGACCAAGTTTCTCCGCATGCACATATTACGATGTAATGCTCGAGACGTAACTCCCCGGTTGACCGATGGCTGCATGGTATGCCTGTACGTCCGTGCGCGTTTTGTCCACGCAGCTTGCGGTGCCAGAACGATGGTGTGGCCAAATATCTGTAACCCCGCGCGCTATTCCCGCGCGGGTGTTCATCTGTCACTGCAGTAAAGCAGCAGACGAATCTTTGTTTTACTTCACGCAGCACGACTGTGCAAGAACTGCCCCGCCATGAGCCGTAAATAAAATAAATGTTCCTTTAAGTAGAAAATCGCCCAACATTTGCATTAGAATACCGTGCGTCTGTTATCGGATACATCGTTTTGGGTTTTTTTTTTTAAACCAAATATTTAAATCCTGCTTGCCGACGCGTGACGTCCTAGAATTGCTTTCGTATTAAGATGAAACAGCATTTGGGCTTTTGATGGTACAATGAAAGTAAATGCTGGAAAAATTGGAAATCTTGGAAGGTCGAGTGTTCCCTGTTTTCCATGATGGACAAATGAGCTTTAATACCGAATCACAGCAGAGTACAGAAGACTTAGTTTCCTCAGAGGAAGACGGAAACCACTGGTGTTTAACTGCCTGGCTGATCGTAATGCCGAAAAATAAACGTAGGTTGGAATTGTGAAAATAAGTGGGACACTTTGAAATCGCTTATTAAGAGAATCGTGAATGACATAAGTGTGGCCATATGTTTGTAGAGCCTCCGGAATATTTGGTGTCGTGAGTGATTACTGTTTTAGCGAAATATCCTGCATCACAGTAAACAACACAAAGCGGATACTCCAGCGGATTATATCAATGGCTCGTATTATTGCTAAGCCTTGTGTTAATGTGAAATTCGGAATCCTGCCGTTTCTGTACCGGTGACCCCGCAGTACCTGGTAAACGTGTATAGTATTTCCAGTTTCGGTTAACCGGCAAACCCCTTTATTCTAATTCATAAAACAAGTTTTTAAGTGAGTCCCGTTCACGCTTCTGTGATCCTTTGCATAGGTAAAGGACACCGCTTCCAGCGCACACGCTTTGCGCTTTGGAGCGCTGGGAGATTTAAACAGTGTCGCATCTCCACATCACAGTCCTTAATCAATAAGGTTAACTACACGAGACGGAGGCGACGCCACGAGCACCTTCCTTCACGCCTGCGTCGCGCACAGGCGAACACAACAACCCCTCGCAAGCTGAATCTGAATGTTCGCTGAAATGGCCAAACGCGCGCTCAGCCTCTCAGGCCCGGGCGCAAGGCATCGATTTGCTTAGACCAGCCTGACGCTTTAAATGCTTCCTGGCGGGTTATTGGGGGCGTTTATGTGCTTAAGGAGGGGGTTTGTTTGTCTCTCTAAAGCCCCCGGTCTGCTCTGTCCCGTCAGCCGCCCAGTGTAGCGGAACGCTGGGGGACGTCCGCGTGAATGTTGCTTGCTGGTTCGTGTAAGTGGGGCTTGGCTCGGCAGCCGCGAGCACGTCGCCGAGAGGCTGTTAAAATATTTGCTGTCTGATGGCTCGCGCCCGTCACTGTTCACCAGGCGGCCGGTGGTCTTCACTGAGGCGCGCGGAGCTCCTCTGTCTGCGCATGGCTTAAATAGCCCGGGCTTAACGCACGCGCCCCACGGGTCTGCAAAAAAAAAAGGAGGAAAAAACCGAACTTCCCTAGTACGCGTGCACGGCTCAATAGCGCCCCCGTAGACCGAAGCTGGGCCGGCCAGGTGGGGTGGTCAGGTGGCTCGAGTCCTTAATGATGTTCCTGGATGGTGAGCTGTTGTGACATCGCGCGCTAATGGCTGGTCACGCTCACCACCACTCCGAATGCGTTTGAAGCACGGTGCGTCTAAGGTCAGGGGGTCACGAATGCGGCAATGGATGTTTTAGTTACATGTTGTGATACCGGGGATGGCTACACCTCTCTCTCTCTCTCTCTCTCTCTCTCTCTCTCTCTCTCTCTCTCTCTCATATCCTGCAGGCTTGTCTCTGTTTAACCTGAGAAATTAAAACGAGTCAGTGCAGAACCCCTGACGTGTTTCTTAATAAATGAACCAGACCTACAGTACATTTGGGCTGAGCCAGAGGTTGGAGGGGTCCATGTTTTATCAAACCTGTGCTACTCTACAAATGTGATAACACGTCTGTGTGTGTGTGTGTGTGTGTGATTTGTTTAAGCTGAGCCAGCCACTTGCCCACATGCGTATAGCACACCACTGGATTGACAGGTCTCCACATTCCACACTGAAGGCTGAAGGCACAGGTAGATCTACCTGTGAAGGTGGCTTTAGCTCTCCATGCTCTTAAAGCCCAGGGAAGTTTTCCTCGTCCCCATACCCTCTCTGCCGGTGCTTGGCCGCTGCACCAGGAGGGCATCAGTCGTTTGTCCTCTCTGCTACCACCACGCCTCGACCCCATAGCCAAGCTACGCCTTAATTAGTCCCTGTGTTCACATCATGGGCTAATTATCCGGAGCAGTTGGCTGACAGGCCCTCGGCTGGAAGGTACCAGTGTCCAGATTGGTCATGGCGAAGCGTGAGCGCCGCTGACGAACCTTTGGCAGCCCGGCAACGTGCGCCGGGAGGAGTCGGCTCTGTGCAGGTGGCCGTCGTCATGGGAGCGCACAGCGGCCCTTCACGGTATGTGCTGTCGTGTGCGGTACTGAAATCAGCTGCTCATGGAACATTCCTGCTGTCACTCAGGCAACTGTGGTTCTACTGTTAGTTGCGTTCTTGGTCAAAATTTCGCGAGAAATTCTTCAATGTTCTACATGACAAAGTTAAGTCGGTGCGTTAGAGCTCTTCGCTTATTTGCCAGATTTGTCCGAAGCGGATGTGCTCGGAGCGACAGCAGGACTGTGCGACTTTCCTTCCCCAGAACGTTAGCACTGGGAAATGTTGCTGGCCCCCTGCGGTGACGCCGTCTTCAGCTATACGGACACCTTGGCATGAGCGGAAAAGGTCTGGGTGGAGAAGTGGTGGTCTTTCCAGCCTTCCCCCTCCGTAGTGCCGACGTGCCGCCTTGTCGTGGCGTTCTCGACCGCTAGATACAGAGTCACAGCCCTGGATAACGGGGTGGGTTTCGTATGAACAACACACGGTCGAGGCCTTTCCTGTGAGTGGTTTTTGGGTGCTCGCACTCTGTAAAGAGCATGGTACTGAGGACCGCCACAGAGCTTTTTGTGTGTGTGTGTGTGTGTGTGTGTGTGTGTGTGTGTCAGGGCCCGTCCTTGAGACAGAGCGGGAGAGAGAGAGAGAGAGAGAACGAGCACACACTCGGGTAGGCGGAGAGTGAGAGACTGACCCGATGCTCCCACGCCCAGGCTGGGGGGTCGCCCGGGCCCGCCCGCGATGCCCAGCGCCCTCTTACCCCCCCCCCCCCCGCTGCCGCCAGCTCGCCAAAACAAAGCCTTTTGTTGCCCCCTTTTCATGTTGCCAGATGGAGAAGAGGACAGTAAATGAAAACGGCTTAGGAGAAGGGGAACCACTGGACCACGGTGGAGGGTGTGCACTGTCCTTTGGGAAGACTAACGGCCTCGCATATTCACCGGGCCGCCACAAAGCTCCCGTGCGGAAGCTGTGCCAGGGCCGCTGCGGAGCTCTGTGTTCCTTTTGTAGCTGCCGCCACGGGCTGTGAGAAGCGTGCTCTCCTGGGCCCTGGCAGCCTTTATTAAGATGTTAATGGAATTGCCTTCCTGACACGTTTCCATAGGACAGACTCCCCACCATAGTGGATCCTCAATGCCTCAATCTGGCCACCGCGCTCAATACATCAGATCCTTTTAAACTAGACAGGCTTCCTGCACTCACTGCTCACTCACTATGGGGCACCCCCATCTCTCTCTCTCTCTCTCTCATTATCCCTCTCTTCCTTGGTTCTTTTTTTGTTGTTGTTTCTCCAGTCTTTTCTTTTTGTTTGTTGTCCTGTGCTTTTGTTGCAGCATCTTTTTCTTTCTCTGCTTTGTCTTATTCTCTCTCTCTCTCTCTCTCTCTCTCATTGCTCATACTGGCTATAAGTCAACATCAAACCTTCCTGTTATCCCCACAAGAATGCTAATGTTGACTGTGAAGAGGGCCTCTAAAATGGAGCGTGCTGCGCTTACACAAGCCTTTTGTCTCTTCCAGAAACCACTTAAGCTCTGCTTCCCACACCACAAACTTCAGCATTTGTTTGCAAAATGGTTTCCGAGCCCGCTACTGAAAACAAGGACACATTAAATAAGTTTGTACACTCGCACTGTAAAGCACGGACTTCATTGTGAATTTTCCAAGGCTACTTTTGTCATTCTGCACAGGGTTTTCTTTAAGACGCTGCTTAAGTTTGCCGCCTACCCTGCCAACATCCATGGACATTTAGCTCACGTCCCGCTTCGAGCTGTGCGTTATTGTTTGTGCTTGGGGTCGACAATAAGTGAGCAACAAAAGAGAAATGAGTGAGACACTGCAGGAGCATGGCAGAAGCTGAGGAACAGGCAGCTGCACTCAGCAGCCGTGTGTGTGTGTGTGTGTGTGTGTGTGTGTGTGTGTGTGTGTGTGTGTGTGTGTGTGGGCTCCACTGAAAGGGAGCACAAGTATATGTAGGACTGGGAGGTCCACACTGCCCCCTCGTGATGCAGTCAACCTGTCCTCCTGTTGGTTTCCATGGTTACTGAGGGGAGGCAGGGTGCTTGTCTACTCCACTTGTTCAAGAGGCAACAGGAAGATGTGTCAAAGGCATCTTGGGTCTTGCTGTGGCCTGTGCTGGGCATGCTGGCCAATCACAACCCAGCACAGCCCGACTCCCACCCAATCAAAACGCTATCTTCGCCGCGCTTGCTAAAACCCCATCCTCCCAAGGCTGTGCAGGAGGAAATAATTGAACGTTTTCCCCCGGGTGCCTCGCTCAGACGAGGCCTAAGTTGAGTTTCCCTGTGGCACTCCCTGCCGCTTTGCTGCGCTGGCTCAGCCGCCATCCTCCAGCCCGGCTGCGGGCCCACGTGCGTACGCCCGTGCGCACCCACCTGCACTATCACCGGCTGCTTTGTTACAGTCCCCGAGCCGGCCGCGGCCTTATCGCCGGAGGTGGCTCATCTTTCCTGTCGGGAGTCAGACGCCTTAACGCGTCCCGCGCGCCTCAGCTGGGAAAAGAGCAGAGATAAGGCCCGCAGATCCATTCCCAAGCCAGATAGCGAACAGAAACCCTCAGACGAGGGAGAGGAATGGTTACTCTGTCATCAAGATAAACATTTTCCATGGTGCCCTCCAAAACAATCCCAAAACCAGACACGATGATGAAAGACCTTGAAACTCCGGGCTCGGGAACTCTGGGAATGACACTGTGCTTGACACTCATTTCTGCCTGTGCGTGTGGGTGTGGGTGTGGGTGTGGGTGTGCGTGTGGGTGTGCGTGTGGGTGTGGGTGTGGGTGTGGGTGTGGGTGTGGGTGTGGGTGTGGGTGTGGGTGTGCGTGTGGGTGTGGGTGTGGGTGTGGGTGTGGGTGGGGAGGCAGCAGTCACAGAGGAGTGACTTGTTGCCATGGGGACTGGACACGCCCCTTCTAAACACAGGCCTGCTATTCTGCGAGCATGAGCGAATGCTCAAACCGAGAGGAGCACTCTGGGAAATCGTTTCGCTCTCTCCGCTCCCCAATGGGTCGTAATCTTCCATCCTTCCGGCAAAATGCCCACAGTAAATTAGCAACGTGAGGGACTGCTGCGTTTGTTTCGCGCCGGAGTCGTTGGGCTTGGGATGCCACGGGCTTGGACATCCTGGACATCGGCGGAGGGCTTTCAATCGCCGAGGGACCGTTATGGGCTTTGACGAGCCAAACGGGGCTGCACGGAGCCGACGGCTTACCGGAGCACTGCGTTGTTATGACACTCTGTGGATGTTTTATCCATTATCCCAGCACCGTCCGACTGTCCAACAGCGGCTGAAATGTTTGCGTGAGGAAATACTGTTGGCCCTCACAACAGCATTCCCAAAGTACAGTGGAAACACTTCTACGGAATTCCACTACAGAATTGTTGGCTCTTCCTACAAAAACGTTTCACGTGTGCAATTGTGTTGTACTCACATGTCCGTGTCACCTGAACCGTTCCGTTACCTTGTTGCTCCCACTGCGCTTGCCCTTGAACGCTTGGAACGCCGCAGCCGGAAATGTGCCGGCCTTCCCGACGCGCCTCGTTTCCTCGACTGTCAGAGCGAATGAAGTGTGACAAATGACTTTGACGTCCCAGCCTCACGCGCCGGCGTCGGGAGGGAAGCGACACGCTTCTGAACATAAGCGCCTGGGCTCCCGAATCGCACCGCAGGAACTAAATAATAAGACGCTGACATCACGCGTAATTCACAGATCAACAGTAATGTAGGTCAATCACGCTGCTTTTCTTTTGCGTTTAAAGAGAGCAACCGGCGAATTAGGGTATCTAAGGCAATTATCCCGAGTGTGACAGCACCGAGGGCCTCGGCGGAGTGCTGGAGAGGCTTGTGTTGTCCGCTGAGATGCGGATTAAATATGACTACTCTGTAGCTGTTTCCTCTAGAGAGAAGGAAAGAGAGAGAGAGAGAGAGAGAGAGAGAGAGAGAGGAAAAGGAGAAGGAGGAAAAGAGAGATTGAGAAGAGGGCAGGCTTCTATCGGAAAGATGGGAATGGTGTATCAGTAAAAGCTGATGGTTACGGGCCAGCGCTCTTTAACGCCCATCACGTGAAAGGTGAGAGTGCGTCACGTGCGGGGGGCGGCGTTTATCCCGTCCGGCTCACGCCGCCTGCTCGGCCAGCGATTAGCGCAGTTATGGGCTGGGAGGATCTCCGATCTGTAGCAAGGCAGTCGGGGTCTCCGCTACACGCTTTCCCTGTGAGTGGGGGGTGGATGACGCTTCTGTCCTCCCTCTGACCAAGCACCGGAGGCGTGAGCAGGCCCGAGCCACGTCCAGTGTGCCGTCCTCCCTATAGACGTCCCCCCCGTCCCAGTACTCCACCAGAGCTGCTGTTTCTGGTGTCATTGTTCACCGTTACTCTGTACTGGAGTAGATGTTCCAGCTTAAGGCTTCCATGGAGTCTGCCGTCAGCTGGGACCCAACGCTGGTTATGAGAGCTGCTATTAAAAATGCATTGTCTCCTTTTTCTTTGTTTGTTTACACATTTCATCTGTGACAAATAGCAGCTTGTAGCACACAGCATCCCTCCCTCTCTCCCTCTCTCTCTCCCTCTCTCTCTCCCTCTCGCCCTCCCTCTGTTCCTCTGCTTATTTTCTTAGCCGGAAAAAGGAGAGAAAACAAGGGGAAGTGAAGTTGGAGGAGACCGCGTGTGCGTGTGCGTGTGCGTGAGAGTGCGTGTCTTGCAGTGGTGATATTAGCATGACCTCTTCGGTCAGGTTTTGTCTCTGGTTCAGCATTATACCCTTTT
>NC_137517.1:3670000-3687500 GCF_041902795.1 Electrophorus electricus
ACAGGGGCAGTTATGGCTTCAGCAACAGAAGGCACAGAGCATCCTGTATGTCCATATGTCCTGTGGAAGTGCGTGAACAGATCTGTGGGGAGGGGTGTCGGTGGTAAGGGAGCGCGTGCCAGGGTCGTGCCAGGGTCGTGCCAGGGTCGTGCCAGGGTCGTGCCAGGGTCGTGCCAGTGAACAGGCAAAGCCCTGTAAGCTCCGGTCATGGACTGAGATGAGCCTGATTACCCTGGACACTCCCCCGTTCATTTATGACTTCGTTAAAGCATTCGTAAACTCACTGCGTAAACTCACCAGTAAGGAGTACTGGTGAACACTGCACTGGTGTTAGTGGGATGTGAGCAGTGTGTTTCTCTGCAACATTGCTGTGACTTCAGCTCTGCTCTGTATGTGGTCTTAAATCAGTCTACGTTGAAGAGCAGTGTGTGTGTGTGAGTGTGTGAGTGTGTGTGTGTGTGTGTGAGTGTGTGTGTATTCTCTGTGCATGAACTGGTGGTTTCTGCTGTAGGGCGGTGAGCTCAGGGCTGCTATCTGGACGCTAGCAGAAGTGATAATTACTGCTTTCATATCATGGGATCCGTTATGCAGCGCGCACGGGACGAGCGGCACGCTGACACGTTTGGGCCGCGACGTCACCCTCGTGCCGTCTGTCTGTTTCTTCTTCTCAATCTTTATCTTTTCTCTGGCTGCTGTTGTCGTGTGTTGTTTCCCAGCTGGTGCAGTGGATTGTGGGGGCTACTCATCCTCCCCCCCGTGGTCCGGCTGACTCTCACCACCCCCTTCTCGCACCCACCTGGAGGAAGGATTTGGCCTGGTCGGATTTGGCCTGGTCAGTGGTCGGCCGGCCGGCCGGCCTGGAAAACGTCAGGAGCTGATCGGTGGACTCCGAATTAGTAAAATGGTTTAATAGTAGCCATTAGCTGTGTAGCGAATGTTTAAAATTGAGCCGACCAGCCTTTTCATATATGCATATATTTTTTAAATGGTTGAAGTAGTGGGTGACTGAGAGGCAGGTCTGCGATGGAGCCAAAGACCTGCTCTGCGCTCTGCTGACAGTACCTTTGTGAATGATCACGGTCCCGGCCATGACGCTGCCCTACGTGGCCTTGCTTTGAACTGTTTTTGTCTTTTTTGTGATTTTTCCGTATGTGTGATGCCTGTCACCGTGTCATTCAGCAAATCAACCTCTGGTGAGCGGCATCGATGCCTCGGGTCCGTCCGCGTGACCTAGCGGGACCTGATCCGGCATTCCTGTCTGGTATATTTATTACGTCGGAAGTAAGGGATTGTGCCGTCTTTTCAATCCAATTAGGAATGCCTAACTTTAGAAGACATGCAGGATACACAACTGGGGTGTGATCTCGGTGCATCAGAGAAATCAGCTAAGTGGCCCCTGCTAAGATGTACTTCTAATTGTGATTACTACATATTATACACGTGCTTGCTGGCATGTTCAATTCTGTTAGGCTTAATAGATTGCAATGTTTGTTCGATGTTTCTGACTAAACCTCATTTAAATATTTTGTACTGCTGTTATGCAGTACATTAAAAAAAAAAAAACAACACTGATTAAAAGTATGAAACATAAACACAGGCAGCAGACTAATGGAATACAAAATTACAGTCTGTATTATATGTGCATGTGAGCATGAATGAGCGTTTGGGGCTTTACATCGTCAGAGACAGAATAACGCAGCTCTGAACAGCCTGAATGAGACTTTGAGATTTAAAAAAAAAAAAACCTCGAATCCCAGAAAAGCTCCTGCAAATAAACATCTCCTGCACTGAGACAGAGGGGAGTTTAAAGTGAGAAAATGAGTTCAGAATGAGAAAAGGCTAAACACTCCTCTTTATCTGCCACTCTTGCCGTTACGTTGACGTTCAAAATATGGGGGTTGTGTGCGTACCAGAACTGGCAACCAGACATCCCAGTTAAGCGTGTAGCGTCGATCAAGGCCCCTGATCTGCAGACCTGAGGAAGTAGATCCTGCTTCCTGTGGCCTCTGAGACGCGATGTTTGTCTTCTGTCGTCTTTTTGTGTTGTTTGTTTTTTGTGGTCCTGGCCCCTCCCCCTCAATGTTGATTTATGCAAATTGGCTGTAACAGAAACCTGCTCCAGGCTTTGACACAGTCCTGATGGGAACTAGTCAACTGCGTGTACGCGCGGGTGCACCCTCAAGAAGCCGCCCCCGGGCTGCGAGGCCCAGACTGAGCTGACGTGACGCACGCTCTGGAGCACGACAGCACACGTGTGATCCGTGGAGGCGTGGCCTCGGGCGACAGAACAGCGCGCCTCAGAAGACCCGATGATGCTGTAATCTTCCCCGAGCGGTGTCAGAGGTTTAAGGCGCGGGACCGAGGGTTCGGCGGGGGGGGGGTTGGAAGGTGTGTAGGAGTCAGAGCGCTCATTTGAGCCCAGCTGGGGGGTGTTTAGAGGGAGCGAATACAGCCACACACCCTTGTTTATATTCAGGATGGACAGCAGCTATGGGTCATGTTGACATTCCTTTGTGTGGGGCCTATTTCGTTGTTGTTTTGGTTTTTTGGTCAGTGCTAAGCCAGTCAACTCCCAGTGCTGCGAAGACACTGATTGGAGCAGATCCAGTAAAGATTCAGTAATGATGATACTGTCACTGGGTCTCACCCTCCTCACAGAACCTGTCCGGTGAAGTATTGGATCTTCGCTAATCAGTTGCCCATCGTAACTGCACCTTGGTTCATTCAATGTGACTTTACCTCCGCTGGTTCTTTTGGATAAGACAGGACTCTTTTTGTCTGTCGTAAGTGAAATATGAATCTTTTGATGAATCGCCGAGCCATTGTGCTTTAAATGAGACTCTGAATTGGTTTGCTTTTTCCTGCTAGCATGCCCTATCAGTAATGATGAGCTCCCAGACTGGGTGCAGCCCATTCACTGTAGAGGTCACCGTGCCTCGGGGCTGTCACCACGGGCCTGACTGGCCGAACTGGAGCGAATGATGCTCCCGGCCCATTACGAGTGATGCTGCTCCTTTTAATAAGTCGTGTTTGTTAAACATCAGCCAACAGTGGTGCAGATGAGTATCGTTAGCACATACTCATTATTTAACCTGCAGTACCCTCAAGGGAAAAAAAAAAGATAGAACCCTGTCAGGCTGTGCAGGGCCTCTGACTGCTCAGACAGCCCCAGTCCAAGCCCCGGGCAGTCGGACCTAACTGGGCCCAGTCGCCGTTCCAGTCAGCCTTGCAAACATCCGATCTGCCCCTAACCGCAACCCCACCCCGCCGGACGGGCCAAACTCAAGCAGGGCTGACAGTGGTGCTGAATCTGGAGCTCTCTCTCTCTCTCTCTCTCTCCCTCTCTCTCTCTCTGTCTCTCTCTCTCTCTCTCTCTCTCTGTCTCTCTCTCTCTCTCTCTCTCTCTCTCTCTCTCTCTCTCTCTCTCTCTCTCTCTGAGACAAAAGAAATTCAAAATATCACCGCCGTGCCATGACACCCAGCACTAGACAAGCCTCTCATTATTCCCGCCGGAGAATGTCAGGCAGGGAATCCAACTAATGGACTAACTTCTCTGACTAATCATTTTTCTGATGCTTGCTCACAAAAGAGCTTCCATCCGTAAGGATTACACCTTCTATTTTTGCCAGAGCAAACAGTCCAACTCGAGGCACAGAGCCCCACCACCCACCCGCAAGAGAACATTTTCCCCAAACTGATAGTTTCCTAACTTGTCTGATAACTTCTCAAATGAGTGATATCATGTTTTAACAGCTCTGCTCCTTGAGTGTATCAATTATTAGTTTTATTTAACCATTTAAATTACATGCTTAATGATTAATCTGTATTGAGAATGATGGATTAATCCAAGGCATGAAATTCTAAAGTGTGTGTTTTCCCCATTCCATAACATTCCGTAACAATTAATAGGATTTCACGGCATAACAGGATTGGGCTTAGGTTTCTTTATCCGTCTCACTACAATAGCTGTAAATATGAATTTAGGAGATCAAACACATTTTGCTCTATTGTTAAGAAGCTTACAGAGGAAGGGGAAAAATGTCAAGGCACCCGAGGGTGTAGGGAAGTGGGGGGCAAACATCGCTCCGTTCCTCTCTGCCCGAGTTTCTGAGCTGGGCTCAGGGAAGGCAGAGGAGCGGGCCCACACGACCCGAAATGACTTTTCCACCCATCCAGACTGTTGATCTGAGCTTTGAATTATGGGTAGCAGTTCGGCCGAATCTCGGCATGGCGTCAGCCGCTTTGATCACCCCTCCCCTGCTCCCGTCCTAACTGTGCCACACTTTCAAGGATTAGCGAGTTAAGGCATCGTGTGCTGGCAGGGTTCAGGCTGGCAAAGTCAGCTAAACCGGAGCTTCGAGGCGTGGCGCAGCCCGTAGCAGCCCCGGTGCTGCCGACATCCTGGGTGCTCGCGAGGTGGGGGCTGCTAACGACAACGTGCCGTTTTCTTTGCCTCACTGTTCATTAAGAAAAAACAACAGTTCCTCCTGCAGCATAATCGCAGTCCTCATGGAGCGTGGAATGTAGTGGTTTCCTGTTGTTTCCATTCTACTCGCTCCCTTCGCACAGCTAGCCTTAACCCCGTGTTTGGACAGACCTGGCTAGCGTTTCTATGGTTTCCTTTTTTACGGAGTCCTCGCCATGCTTACGAGAGTGGATAAAGAATGCCAATACGACCAAAGAGCAAAGCTGCATCAGCAAATTCAAGGTGACAAACCACAGAGCACAAGAATAGCTTCGAATTTGCCATGGCCCACATGAGATTAGTGGGCTAAATATACCATCCACACCACGGAAGCCCAGCAGATCACTTGAGTGTAAAGGTTAGACGATACACAGACGACATACTGTATAGTATAAACATGTTTGACACAACTCTGTTTGACTGCCCGAGTGTATTCCAGCACAATGTCCTTTGACTGCACTGATTTGAAATGAGATACCATCCACACAGCACCGTCTGGGAGGTCACAGTTATAAATATAAGAGGATTACAGCCAGATGGAGTTCAAGAAGACATAGTGTGTGACTAGTACCATATGTTGACACTGATTCCCATTACAAAATGCGTACGCACGTACAGACGACTGGTCTGCTGCATTAGCAGCTACCGTTCTGTTGTATTAATCTGAGCGCATAGCTGTATGCTATGATAAGACGGCCGGTCCGAGCCTTGCTGTGTACTGACTGTGAGCAGGACTTCGGGGGGATGCAGTCAGAGCAGGGCCTGACCTCTGACCTCTGACCTCCTAGGCTGGTGGAACAGTGCGGGAGCAAGGCTGTCATCGGACTTTACAGAAGGGACGAGGACCAGAGAAGTGGAGTAAAAAAGCAAAAAGATGTTGAGAAATTGTGTAAAATTGTGTAAAACTAGATAGTCATCCACTAATTTGGGCAGGTGTTTGACGGCGTTCCGGTGTTGTGTGGGTGTTTTTGTACCAGTGCTGGTTGTGTTTTTCTGCGGCTTCCGGCACTGTGGGTCAGACCCCTGTCACTAGCACGTCCCGTGCCTCCAAATCGGTCACCGGTCCGCTGGCCCCGTGCGGCATTGTGACTCGCCGCTACAGCGCAGCGAAACGCAACCGCTGCCAACGAGATCCCCCCCCCCCGCCCGCCAGACACCAACAGCACCAAATACGGCCGGCACCGCCCTGCTACTGTCGCGGGCCGTAGGGGTGACGCGGCCATGGTTCACAGGTGCTAACATTGACATGGTAATCTTTCGCCACTGCTTTTCCAGATTCAAAGGGGAAAAGAATGACTACAGGGAAAATACGCGGGACGTTGGGCTGGTCCTTTCAGTCCTGCGCCTGGACTGCGTCATGAAAAGAGACCTGTCAGGCGTTGTGGAGTCGGTGGTGGGGGGGAGCAGATAAAACATAATAAACAAAGAGCCCATTGCCTGTGTTCCTGACAGCACTGCCGCTAACCTTTTGAACGGCAGTTATTTACACCATTCTCTCCCTTCTTGAGCGCAGCTGTCGCCTTGACATAGAAAGAAAAAGGGAGCGAGGCACTCAATGAGACAGCAGGAGGGAGAGAGGTATAGAGAGAGAGAGTGGAGAAGTGGAGGGTGGTGTGGCCTAACCGGGGCGAGGGATGTGGGGTTGCAGGAGGTTGAGCGGGTCCCCAGTAGCTCCTCTGTAGGGATGCACCTCCAGCATGTGCAAACTCAGCCATGTGGGAGGGGGAGGGGTGAAGGGTAGGCTCAAGCCCCGACGAGCTTTATTACCCCTTTCATAGCCATGCTAATCCGCTGCTCCCGGGAGCCTCAAACACCCCTCTGAGCACACACGCCGCCTGGCCCCGCCCCCGGCCTCCCACCCACCCCGGCTCTGGCCATTGTTTCGAGATCGGGGCACCCGGGGGCCAAGTGGCAGGCGTCGGTACAGGGGACGCCATGGGTGGCAGTGTGACGGGCCGTGCCGCGGGAGCGCGAGATTCCGCGGGCCCGAGCGGCGCTCGTCACCCTGCTAGTGCCTTCCGCCCTCGATCGCAGCTCCTCGTCCACCACGCGCAAACGCCAGGAGCGACTTTCTACGTCCCCCGTCGTGCCGCGCAGCGCAGAACCCGTCCTGCCGGGCTTCCCATCCCGTCGGATTTTAATTACCTGCGCCGCGCGGCTTAATCACGGTTGATTTTCCGAGGCGCAGCCGTTGTCTCCGTTCTCGGGCCCCTCGTTCCGCTCGCCTGTGATAATGTATGCAGATCAAACAGGAAGGAGCAGAATGCAAATGCGACGGATGTGGTTGGACGGCGGCACTCCTAATGGTGGCCTGATTCGTTTAGCAGTGATTGCTCCACTACCAGTGATTAATCCCCCTGGGGTTTGATTGTGTCAGATGGGAAAAAAACACAGGAGCAAAATTGGAAAGCATAATTAATAGATTCAGATCCTGTTAAATAGCCCCCATAAAGAGCAGAGAGTTTTAAAAAGGGGGAGTACAGAAAACTGGCACCCAATTTGTTCAGACTTTGTTCCAGTAATAAGATCCAGACCCCCCACCCCCCCCGCAGTGGATGAGATAATTAAAGTCTCAGAGATACACTGGTGAAAAAGGGGACCACCCTTTGATTTATCGTATAGGGAGAGAAAAAGCCCTGCCATCCTTTTCAAACTTCTGGTACATAAATTACGTTCTGTGCTTGATGTTTTGTTTTTTTTCCATTCACTGATAGACTGGCAAGGTGTGTGTTGGGGTTGGGCGGGAGGATTTGGACTAAGAACTAATATTTGTTAGAAATGAAAAGGATGGAAATGAGGAACCCTTTAACCACTTCCAGTCCCTTCATGAATACATAAACGTCTGAGATTAAAAGCACATTTGTAGCGAATTGTGGTTACTCCCAATACCAGTTATCTCGTAGGTGTCTTAGGAAATATGACATTTTGAATGAACGTTCAAATGGACTGGCACTTACCTTTGCTCAGTCAGTGATGTTAGCAGGACTGAGGCTGCCCTTTCGGAAGCCTCGGTTAAGAGCTGCCGGACATGAGTAAGGGATGCGACTCTGGTCACGCTCATTTCCGTTGCTATGAAGAATTTCACATCCCTACACTGTGCCGCGCTCTGTAACAACTTTGGAATGTGAGCATAAAGCTTTCCTGTCATTGTCTCCAATAGCAGGCGCGGAGCGCTCCGTTCCCTCGGAGGCGGAACGAGTAGATTTTTCCACTGGCTTTTATCTCGTTCCCTCCAGCTCCCTTGTGATTCAGGATGGTCTCAGCATTTCTCATTTGCCCTCTCCTTCCTTCTCTTTTGTCTCCTTCAGAAACATGTGAAGTCAGCATTGAAGATCTAGGAAGAGACCACAGAGCTACCTTTAGGACCTTGGTGGGAAGGTTCCACCTTCCAGTAAACCCGGCGAGACTTCTCCTTCCGTGTCCCGTGACCTTCGACCTCGTGTGCCCCTCGGATCATGGCGGGCCGACGAGAACCGCAGAGGACGGCGGGTACGTCCTGGGCCCGGGCGCTGGCCTTGTGCAGCTCCGTCCTGATGCTGTCCCACGCTGGGACGTGCGTGGGACAGACGTTCACCACGTTTCACCCCGAGCGGCGGGAATGGTCCTTCAACCACCTGACCGTCCACCAGACGACAGGTGCGCTTTACATCGGTGCCGTCAACCGCGTCTACAAGCTCTCCGGGAACCTGACCCTGCTGGTGTCCCATGACACCGGGCCGGAGGACGACAACAAAGCCTGCTACCCGCCCCTCATCGTCCAGCCGTGCTCTGAGCCGCTCGTCCCCACCAACAACCTCAACAAGCTGCTCCTCATCGACTACTCCCAGAACCGGCTGCTGGCCTGCGGGAGCCTTTACCAGGGCGTGTGCAAACTGCTCCGGCTAGACGACCTCTTCATCCTGGTGGAGCCGTCGCACAAGAAGGAGCACTACCTCTCCAGCGTCAACCAAACAGGCACCATGTACGGCGTCATCGTGCCCTCACAGGGCAAAGACGGGACGCTTTTCATCGGCACCGCTGTCGACGGGAAACAGGACTACTTCCCGACCATCTCCAGCCGGAAGCTGCCCCGAGATCCGGAGTCCTCGGCCATGCTGGACTACGAGCTGCACACCGACTTCGTCTCCTCGCTCATCAAGATCCCGTCGGACACGCTGGCACTGGTCTCCCACTTCGACATCTATTACATCTACGGATTTGCCAGCGGCAACTTTGTCTACTTCCTGACTGTGCAACCGGAGACGCCGGAAAACGGCATGGCCTCCAGCGGCTCTCCCGGCGACCTCTTCTACGCCTCGCGCATCGTGCGCCTCTGCAAGGACGACCACAAGTTCCACTCCTACGTGTCGCTGCCTGTGGGCTGCGTGCGCAATGGCGTGGAGTACCGGCTGTTGCAGGCCGCCCACCTGGCCAAGCCGGGCCGCGTGCTCGCCGCCGCGCTCAACATCAGCGCCTCCGACGACGTCCTCTTCACCGTCTTCTCCAAAGGCCAGAAGCAGTACCACCGGCCGCCCGACGACTCCGCCCTCTGCGTCTTCACCATCAAAAACATCAACGCCCGCATCAAGGAGCGCCTGCAGTCCTGTTACCAGGGCGAGGGCAACCTGGAGCTCAATTGGCTGTTGGGAAAAGATGTGCAGTGCACCAAGGCGGTAAGAGGCCGTTCATTGTGATCACGTCACACCAGACGTTGCCCTGGTTTCTTAATAAACTTTGCAGATGAGCCACCACTATTATGTAACAAGTTTTCAATAGTATTAAGGCATGGACCATGTTGCAGTTAACTACTCGTTAACTTGTCTTAACGACTCGTTAACTCGTCTTTGATTTAAGCGGGCACTTTAAACCTTTTGCCCTGCATCCCTGCATTTGCGTGCGAGAGGTCTCCCTGTGCCTGCTTTGCCTCTCGGGAAAACATTCTCCCCGCATCAGACGAAGCAATTAGCTCATTCCCAACTTTACTGCATTGCCCATTGAGGACTCTATCAGGGCTGTATTCTTTTATGCAGCTATTCAGAGTTTAAGCATCATTTCACCAACGCTAATTTAATAGCGCCGTGGCGTTCCAGCACTGCTTTTTTTTTTGGGTTGAAGCCACATGGATGGTTTAGCACGGCGGGGACCTCATACACGGTAAAGCTCCTGTACTGCATTTAGTCCTGTCAAAGCCTGTTTCCTAGGTGTCCATATCAGGGTGTCCTTCTAGCACATGTAATTAAGGGCAATTTACGGCCCCGCTAGGATTAAAATCTAAAGCCCGGCACATTCAAATCTGCCTGCCTAAGATATGCTCACCAATTAGAATGGGTTTATTTCTCTTGGCAGGTTTCAAAGTGATAATGTTCTCCTCTAGTGCAGTGCAAATAAACAAAGCCTTCCTAGTGAGGCAGGAGAGGGAGGAGGGAGGAGAGGAGAGGAAGAGGAGAGGAGAGGAAGAGGAATGAGGCATGAGGCCAACTCTACGTTCCCCAGAGCAGGACTGTCCCACTGTGGTCAGGATGGGGTACCTATTTGTAAACAGCCTGTAGTTGGAAACCTAAGGAAATGCTTGGGAATGAGACAGACTGGGATTGGGAATTCTAGTCTGCACAACACGTTTTCAAGCGTTCAGGCATCTTATTTTTCCTTTAACAAATTCTGTTCAGAAATGCTGTCGTGCTTGGTGTCTGCGTTCTTTCATCGCCGACAGGAATGTAAGGAGTTATGACAGAATTATTAACACTAATGACTTGCTGACAAGGTTTCTATACTGTGTGTGTGTGTGTGGATGTCTCTAAGTGTGCTTTACACACACACACACACACACACACCTGGTTAGGAGGCTTGAGTGCGTGCATGAGCCTACAATGTTTGTGCACACAGACACGCGCACGCACGCAATGTATATAAAGCAAAAAGAGGTTCGGCTTTAATGTTGAACCCTCACAGAAGAGAGTGTTGGCCTTCTTCTGTGTCAGATCCCCCTGCCCTGTTTCTGTCTGACCTCTTTATTAACATCAGTAAATTCAGCATTAGTGCCTTGTCAGAGGGGGTTGTCAGCTGGTGAGGGTCATTGTAATGAACACCAGTGGGGGGGGGGGGGGGGGCGTCATATTTGCACCATTGAGAGGCTGTGATTGGGCGTTCCTTCTGCGGTGGGAGTTACCACACCCTCCCCATTACACCTCCTCAGAGCCAGCCCCCAGAAGCCCACAGTGAGCCCATCACCAGTGGCCCCACGTGTGCTCTGAAGCCTCCGTCAGCTCGCCTGCAGGGAGACAGTTTGGTCAGTACCTGGTAGATAAGCACTGGCAGATTTGTAGTGATTCCCATAGAAATCACTCTTAAGGCCACACAGGGGCTGAGTAGTCCCACACCTCGTTCCTGTAATGCAGCAATTTTCTTTTCAACATGAGCAAGAAAATATTGTTATAAAGTAATATATATTCTTTAAACATTAAAAAACCCTCCTTTAACCTTTCTGCCAGGAGCCAGTGGCGAGCTAGACAAGTCTGTTTTTCTTTCATTTCCTGCTTTTTACTCTTGCCTATTCTGGACGGCTGGGTCAGATGTGGCTGTCTCCAGCGGCCCGGCTCCACTGGTATGTTGACACAAACCAAGAGTGCGTCCAGACCTAGCTGTTGGTCCGGTCCCCCCTGCGTCCATCTGTAGCGTGGGGTAGAAAAAAAAACAAACCATCCAACCCACGAGCCCACCAACCAGACAAACAATCCAAAACGGACATAAACAAAAAAAGAAGCAGAGAGAGAGAGACAGAGATTCGTCACAGTTCTTGGCCGCTGCCGCCTGCTGGCTAGCTGTCTCGCTCTCCGCTTGGGGACGGAACAGCTAGTCAGCTCCGGTGTTTCCTCTGTGGCTTCGCGCGCGTGCGCTGACCTACGAAGCATGCCCCGTACCCCAGACTGTCCCGATTTGTGCACGGACTCCAGAACTGCCCGCTTGAAACGATGGTGATGAAACTACCATCCGTGCTTCAGGTCTGCTTTTAGAACAAACAACCCCTGCCAACTTTGTCCTACGGCAAGGGGGGTGTGTGTGTGTGTGTGTGTGTGTGTGTGTGTGTGTGTGTGTGTGTGTGTGTGTGTGGGCGGGCGCGTGTGAGTGCTCGCATTGAGAATATGAATGGAATCAGATTTGCATCTGCCAGAGGTTCATCTGCACGGCACACATCAGCAAAACGACCGGGTCCCACTGTACGGTTTGTGGGATAGATTACACACACACACACACACACACACACACTCAGGCAAACAGCTGCACCTGGAACACTGCACCAGCACTCGCATTCAATTTACATGGCTAGTTAAACCGCCCGTCTCAGTTACAGAGAGGTCCTGCAGTGTACTTTACACACACACACACACACACACACACACACACACACACACTCAAATAGCTCTAGTCTGAACAGCTCCCAAAAACATCGCTAAATGGTTTTAGCACTTGTACCGTTCTCTGGCCTTCGCTGATGGTGTAAACAGACAGAACTGCAACTCAGTCGGGTACCATTGAGCTCCTGTAAGTGTCATTCCGCCTGCTTTGGGAATAGAGGGATGGAGGGAATGTTTGTGTGGGAACGGGCACTCATTCCCCCCCAACGCCCCAATACAGCAGGCCAGGGAGGGACGGGGTGTTGCAGCATTAGTCTGCGGGTGGAGGGTGGATCTAACGGCAAGAGGGTGGTGTGGTGAGGTGTGCTTGCATCAGCCTGCCCATGCCCGCTCCCTCCACGTCCCGTGGAACTTTGAGGCCAGTGCCAGTCGCGAGGGGCCTCCAATGAACCGGATTGGGCGCTCTGGCAGACGGTGGGGGGGGCCTGTAATTCTGCCTCTCTGGCCCGGAATGAACGCTGGGCCATGCTGCCGTTTGACATGAAAAATGGCTCTCAGGACCTTCTGTTAGGTTGTAAATGTTTATGTGTGTGTGTGTGTGTGTGTGTGTGTGTGTGTGTGTGTGTGTGTGTGCGTGTGTGCCAGAGAGCGAGACAGAGAAAGAGATCCATGGATGGAATTCCACTGCTGGAATTAAAACCATTCCATTTTCCTTCTTTCTCATCTGGACTTTTGGGTGAACGTGGCGTGTAAACACGCCAGGTCATAGCTGTCTGTCACAGCTGTCGGTTGCGCAGCAACTGGAGTGTTTCAGTCAGGGGTTAAAATCACCTTGGCATGAGTGTTCTGGACCGTGTGCTTCCGCTGCAGATGCATGGAACGTCTCAAATCCTACAAGGGGAACTGAAATGTGTACATCTTTAAAAAAAAAACCTTCTCAGTGTCTCCTTTATGAAGAAATTATATTGGCTAGACGTTTAGATAAATGTTTGTATGGCCTCCAGATCTGAATTGAATACCAACAGAATTGTTCCCGTAGAGGAGTTAGTGTTAGAGGAGTACTGAGTATTGAGTCGCTCACCAAGTTCGATTTCAAGTTGACAGAACAACTTTGCTAACTAGCCTGATGAATGTTCTCGTGACTAGTCACGTCAACAGTTTGGAAATCTGGGCCTAATGTAACACAGCAGGCTCTTCTGCTCAGACGCTCCTGAAGTCCCTGGTTAACTGAGGTGTTTATATTAAGATGCGTCTAGACCCAAATTCGGCAGGCGAGAGATTAGCACGGAGGGAGGGCTTTGGGTCCCAGCGGTCCATGTCACCGTGGAGGGCCACAATTAACCCACGACTTCAGTTTTTGAGACTTGGATCCGGGTGATCAATTTTCTGGGTTGTTTTGCAATTTAATAAAAATTAATTAATTAATTAATTGCGCTTGACTTGCCAAAACAGTTTTCGAGTGGAGCACGAGAATTTAGTAAGCTGTGGTTTCAGATCTTAAGCATGAGGTGTGCCAAGCGTTTAGGGGTGTGGGGTTGTGTGTTTGGGGGTGTGGGTGGGTGGGTGTGTGGGTGGGGGTGTGTGGGTGGGTGGGTGTGGGGGTGTGGGTGTGGGTGTGGGGGTGTGGGTGGGTGTGTGTGTGGGTGGGGGTGTAGATGGGTGTGTGTGTGTGTGTGTGTGGGTGGGAGTGTGTGTTGTGGGGGTGGGGGTGTGTGGGTGGGTTTGGGGGTGGGTGTGTGGGTGTGTGTATGTGTGGGTGGGGGTGGGGGTGGGTGTGTGGGTGTGTGGGTGGGTGTGCGCGCCTCCCACTGTCCCATTAACCCCTCTCTCTTGGCCCACAGCCGGTGCCCATTGACGACTCCTTCTGTGGCCTGGACATTAACCAGCCGCTCGGCGGCTCCCAGCTGGTGACCGGACACATGCTGTACACAGAGAGCCGCGACCGCATGACTGCCGTGACCTCCTACGTCTACAACGGCTACTGCGTGGCCTTCGTGGGCACTAGGACCGGGCAGCTGAAAAAGGTGAGTTTGGTCGCCAGGTCTCCACGACGACATCCAGCCTCGGCACACGTTATCCCTTTAGTTTTCACACAACAGGTCACTCAGGGAGCTTTCAAGCTCGGGGTTTCTGCTCTGCACCAGAAGTTCACTCCGTGATATCACATCCGAGGATTAGCTCCGAGTCCCGAGGCTTTCCGGTAACCGCCAAACCGGTAAGACAGTGCCGGCGTCTGTGGCGCCAAGGACCAAAAACTTCCTTCCTGAATACGTGACGTTGTCCTTTAGATTGGGCCTGGCCCAGCTTTGTCCCAGTCCGGGTTCGGAGGCGTGCGAGGCACATCCGCTCACCGAGGGCACCAGCGGGCCTGCAGGGAACGGAGCTTATCGGCACTCGGACAACACGAGCCTCAAAACGTGCGGAGTTGAGCGCCTCCTACGGAGGACCCGGAGGAACCGGCCCAGAGCATCTGGCCAGCGTGGCGGCCCGTAATGGCTTTGAAAGGGTGGCGTAAGAGCTCGGAGCTGTGGGCGGTGCCGCGTGGGAATCGCCCGCCCACGTTCCGCCCACGGTCAAGGGGCTTTGCGGACTCTGGTCTTATTGTAACCAAGTACATCAAGGTATGAAAGACTTCTTCCAGAGCGCACTTAAAGGCATCGCTGCTGCTATGAGATAGCTTGGGGCTAAAGCTAAGAAACACCACGGGCGCAGGGGCGCGTGTTTACGCTGCGTATCGCCTCGCTGTGTTTTGCGTTCTGACGGCCATGATGGCGGTCGTCACGTCCAGCAGGGCTCGGACGGTAATTGGGGCGAAAGGGAGCACTTGGATGGTGCCACCTCCTTTCTTCCAACCCCCCCCCCCCCCGCTGACGCCAGCTGCCGGGCTCTGGCACAGGAGGGGAGAGATGGGCACGATGGAGGGGTGAGGAAGAGCCGTGAGGGGAGCTGGGGAAATATTTAGCTCTCGCGCCGCCCCACGCCCATGCCCCACGCGCACACCAGGGCTTCCTCTCCGCACCCTGTGATTAATCGATCAGTAATTGAAGCGGCGCTGTAATCAGGAAGCGGCATCGTAGCGTTTCAGCCGGTGTAATCCCCTTGTTTGAGTGAGTTAATCATTCACGTTATCCCTCGCGCCACTCCCAGGCCCCTCCCCCTGCTCACCCCTCGCTGGGAACGACACGGGATTACAGCCGTGCGTCACTCGCCGCAGTGATGCCACGGAATGCCTGCTTCTCCCTTTAACGCGCACAGCTCGCACATGCTCACGGCTCTCGTGCGCACCTTCCATGGCGGGAAGGCGCAGCGTTCCGCTACAGAGTCCAGAAGGCCCGTTGGAGCGCGCTCAGCCAGTGGCGATGTGGATGAGGCTGCTTTGTCGGGGCCTGGGGGGTAATTATTTATTTTTTTACGGGGGCGCTCGTCTGTGTGTCTGTGTGTATGGAGAGCTGGGGCGCAGGCACCGTGCCCTCAGGAAGCCCCGTGGGGTTCGCGTGTGTCATTTTTGTTGTGCATCGATAAGCCCTTTCCAGGCCAGGCGACACGGGGAATCCGCCTCCTTTTCCGTGCGGAGGGACTCTGGAGCCATGGGAGGAGGCCGTAGGTGTACGGGATTTTCCACAGCGGCGGGGATGTGGTGTGGCCCGAGGAAGGGGCGGAAGGAGAGCGCCAGTGGCTGCCAGGCGGACCGGGAAGAGAGATTGGGAAGGGACTGGAGAAATGGGAATTTAGCTCTGCAGAAGTAACCGGGTGCACACACCTGCCTGTAATTGGATTGGCTCCTTTCCCAAAGAGCAAACCCTTCCCACCCCTTATACCCACGCTCTTTCTCTCTCTCTCTCTCTCTCTCTCTCTCTCTCACACACACACACACACACACACACACACACACACACACACACACACACACACACACACACACACATGCACACTATTTCCCCATTCAGTCCACACACTCCTGCACCAATGCTTCCTTGCTATTTTGGATACTGGTCTATAGACCGTGGCCCGGGGGGGGGTCGTGGGTTGTTTTGGGGAGTCAGATGGAGAATCTAAGGTTAGATAAAACCTCAAGATGGGACTAATTGATGTAATCTCAGTGTTCCGCCGTTATTTCACACGATGAGGGCAGCTATCTTTGTGTAATCCTGACTAACTCATAACAAGACTTCCTGTTTAGCACACTGCCCTACCTGCAGACTTCCTGTTTAGCACCTTACAATACGTAAGCAAAGCACATGCAGAGGTCAGTGGATTGGGGGAGGGGCCGGGGTGTGGCATGCACTGACCCAAGGGAAGGGCCAGGGGTGTAGCCTTGTGAGGCCAAAGACCACTTTCTCAGACCATTAGAAATGGCCAGTGGTCTGCGGTCAGTATGTTTCCGGCTCTACACTAGGGATCAGGGTCCATGGTGTTCCTAAAAAACGTTCCTTTAACATTTACGGCATTGGCAGACGCTCTTATCCAGAGCGACTTACATACTTGGGAATCGAACCCACGACCTCGGTGGGTTGCTGGCACTTCACTAGACGAGCTACGGGGGCCTTTCAGCGGGGGCCCCATCCTCGGCAAGGAGCTGCCATTTTTACAAACATCGGTAATAAAAGGCAGATGTCATCGGGCCCAGTGTGCAGGGGCCCCCTCCCGCGACCCCTGGCTGTCTCGTCACTCCAGGCTCTCGACCGGCCCGCTCAGGTGTGGCCCTCCTGGCAGGCACCCGAGGCTTAATTGGACAAATGTCCCGTTGAACTGGTTAAGTGAGCGTCTGGGCACTGGTCCTGCTGCTCACCCCCCAACTGATCCTCATGACCCGGCGCAAGTGTACAGGGGATCGGCAGTGGGGGTCACGGCAGCAGGGCGCGAAAGGGACTTTCTTCCCTCGTTCTCGTCGGCTGACGTTCAGGAGACCTGGGAATCGGGCTTAGCCGGTCCGATACGTAGTGCCTGACCATCCCGCGGATGACGGCGAGAGAGAGAAAGGGAGAGAGAGGTAGAGGGTGAGACAGAGAGAGAGAGAGAGAGAGAGAGAGAGACAGAATAAAGAGACAGAAAGGGAGATGGGGAGAGAGAGAGAGAGTGTGAGGGGGAGAGAGAAGGAAGAAGGGAGTGTGTTTTACAGCACTTTTCCATCCCAGGAGCAGCAGCACATAACAGCATGGAGGACAGAGCCCCTAGCAACAGCTGAAGCTCATGGCAACCGCTGAATAGCGCTCCTTCTATCCCTTAGGGCCATTCCCCCCACGAGTCACAGCAGGACAGTCCGCACAACCTGTCCTGCCCGGAGAACACACACATACACACTCGCACGCACACGCGCAGGCTGCTTTTTGGATTACGTCTCTCTCCCCTTCCTTCCTCCCTCGTTCTCGCCATGCAGTCTTCAATCAGACCTGTCACAGAAAGCCTTAATGAGTCATTTGCAGCTCCTGCCTGTCAGCAGACAGAGCAGAAAGACCAGCGCCGCTCTGCCCACTAAGCAAAACTCGCTTGGTGGTTCGGAGCTAATTACTTTTTTCAAGGTCAGGGGTCACCCACCACATTGCTGGTTTGTTTTTGGGTTTTTTTTCTTTTCTTTTTTTTTTATACTGCTGGCATTTTCCCGGTGGATTGCGATGCAAAGCTGAACTGAGCTGTCGGGAGGCAACGCAATCAGCTGACCGTGAGCTGCTGACCGCTCGAGATTGAGTCCATGCACCGAGACAGG
>NC_137517.1:3692500-3697500 GCF_041902795.1 Electrophorus electricus
AACCAAAGCCTTCCTCTATAGATGCAAGGTTAGAGAGGGAGGTGATTGGGTTTTTTTTGGTTTTTTTTGCGCTCTCTCTCTCTCTCTCTCTCTCTCTCTCTCTCTCTCTCTCTCTCTCATTTCGGATCCCTCACACATCCTTCCCGTTCCGTGGTCCACTGGCTCCAGGCTTTTTCATTATGCGGTGCCCGGGAGTTGCGTCGGACAGCAACCGGAGCGCTGGAACAGAGAGCAAGGTCACAGCCGTGTAATGTCATTACACAATGAGAGAGGGAGAGGGCGGGAGAGAGAGCGAGAGAGAGAGAGAGAGAGAGACTGACTAGCTTAGGGACGTGACTTTGTAAGCTCTGGGTAGATCAGAGTGTGATGGACTTGGTGGTGGGGGTAGATTGGGGTCATTGTACCAGTGGAATGCTGAAAGTCACCTAATCTAAACTGGTTGCTACCAAGGTTGCCAGGTAAGATGGCGTGACAGTACTGTTTTACGGCGCCGGACGAGGTCAGATATTAAACAACACAGTCGTTTGTCAGGCATGAGTAAGACCGACAGGGGTGTCCTTTATGGTGAGGGGTTACATATGGTTTACACACACACACACACACACAGCCCGTTAGAAATTGCTAAAACCAGCTGCCGTCCCAGCAGGGTTCAGATTCACAGGCATTATACATGTGTGTTAGTGTGTGTGTGTGTGTGTGTGTGTGTGTGTGTGTGTGTGTGTGTGTGTGTGTGTGTGTGTGTGTGTGTGTGTGTGTGTGTGTGTGTGTGTGTTAGTGTGTGTGTGTGTGTGTTAGTGTGTGTGTGTGTGTTTGTGTGTGTGTTAGTGTGTTGGTGTCCTGGCCCACAGTCTGGTTGTTCTTACCCTCTTGAGGAAAGTATACAGCTGTGTTTCAGGCCAGATCAACATTTCTAATCTTGCATCATCCAAGTTGCATAAACCGCTGATTCTGCTCAGTGGGTGAGGTGATGCTCAATCTGGCATTTTCCCAATAGTAATAATAACACTGATAACACATTCAAATGAAAAAGTATTTATTTGTTAATTGTTCTGATTTTTCTAATCTTTTACTGTTAAAAATATGTGGTAAATAGCTGGATGATGAAGGCAGGGGTCTCTGTGTGGAACCCAACCAGCCTGGCTCCGCCGCCAGGGGGAAGGAAGCGGAACGCCGGGACCAGGCCGGTGCTCCCGCGCGGCGGGGCCGCACTGTTGCCCCGTGATACTGGGAGAGGAAGTTGTTACTCCTCTCAGACTACAATGACTTCCTCCCTCTGAGGAGCTAAAAGCAGTATCAGGGGGGAGAAGACAATATATTTACTCTGGACAGAGAGACGGCAAGCAGCGCCTCTCTCTGTCTGCTGCGATTCTCTCTCTCTCTCTCTCTCTCTCACTCACACACACACACACACACACACACACACACACTTTCTCTCTCTCCCAGTTCAGTTCAGCTCCACAAGCATCACGCTGTTCATTTGCGGTATTGCCAAAGCAGAACTGCGGTGAATCGACGCGAACAAACCTTTGCGATACCAAGGAAATGAAGAACTCTGTGTTAATAATAATTAACGCAGAAGGACTGTAACTGGCGTACGTACCGGAGAAGAAAAGAACCACCGTTAGTGTTTGTTAATGAGCTCTGTGTCAGGAGCGGCTGTGGGGGGGGACTCTTTTCTCTGCTCAGCTGTTGGCATCGCAGGGCTTTGTTGGGGTGGGGGTGAGTTTTTTTTAAATGCAGCCAGTTAAAGGATTTAATGATCCTTTTTTGAATTTTAAGTAATAGTGGAAATTGGCCTAATTCAGCTCTACAGGCATTGTTTGTTGTCCTCCTGTGCGCTCTCTCTCTCTCTCTCTCTCTCTCTCTCTCTCTCTCTCTCTCTCTCTCTCTCTCTCTCTCTCTCCATCCCCCCCGTGTAAGGCGTCCGGATCATGCGTTCTCCCATCTCCAGATCCACTCTCTCACATCGGCGAACGTGGTTTCTAAAGACAAACACACACACACACACCCCCGGTGCGAACTCTCTCTGCCCCGGCCCGCGTGGCCTCCTCCTACGGCGTTTAGCGGGTTGTTGTGGGTAAATATTTCCTTTATCCTCCTGTTCTAAGCTCGCGCTCGCCGCAGACAACCAAACGCACGCCAGTGAGCCACATCTAACGTGAACAGCGAGACATCTGAGAGAGACGAGACACAAGGACATGACATAAGGCCGCAAAGGAGACATGCCGGGCGCTCGCGCCCCGCCTGACGGGCCCCTTGCGGTTTTAATAGCCTTTCACTCTGGTTCTTCCTCACGCGTTGGTACACGGCACCCCTCCACACATTATTGCCCCAGCCTCTTCCGCGTTTTCTACTTCCCCCTTAACTGAGTGAAGTGCCGTCCTTCCTGTATGCGTGTGTGTTTGTGTGTGGTTTGGGACCGTTGTTGCAGTGGCTCTGGTTCCGATTACCAGATGCTCTTCGTAAAACTTTGTCTTGGGAGCCACACTGGGGCCCGGCTGGCACCGGGTTCTGTAATACCTGACGATCTGAGCCCCAGACTGTCGCGAGACAATGCCAGCTCTCTTGGGCCGGACTAGCACGAAGCCGGAGGGATCGAGCTGGCTCCCTCTCTCTCTCTCCCTCCTTCTCCTCCCTCCCTCATTCCTTCTCTTTTTTGGCCTTTCAGGGACCTAAACACCTAATTAACCCGCCACAATCCTGTTACGTGCAGGAGTTACGAAGCAGGAGGGGTGTGGAGTCGATCTGCCAGGCCGTCTCCGTCCCCAAGCGGCAGTTGCAGCTGGTTGTCTTTTCCCAGATCTCGCAGGTCCATTCGCTTGCAGGTCGAGTGTACTCAGGGGTGTAGCCTGATGTTTTCTGGGGTCAGCACGGAGCTGCGGTCAGGCTGGCATTGTGACATGGTCACATGGTGCTGTGATGTTCCCTGAGCCTCGTCGGTACTCGAGCAAAACGGCAACAAGCACCACCGCTGAACGGGACTCTCTCTCTCTCTCTCTCTCCCCTCTCTCTCCCCTCTCTCTCTCTCTCTCTCTCTCTCTCTCTCTCTCTCTCTCTCCCCTCTCTCATGCCTTACGCATGATTGTGCATTCAGACTTGACACCACTGAAACACATCACTTAAATTTCAGACTCAGTGTGTTCCAGAACACTGATCTCTTTGTTTTCTTGTGCCTGGAGCTTCTTTCTCTCCCTCTGAGTGTGTGTCAGTGCAGGTTGTGCGTGAGCGTGTACGCGTGTGTGCATCCAGCACACAGGCTGCGTGAGAGCGCCCTGGCGATCTGGCGCTGTCCGTCATCAGGTCCTCGCTCCCGTTCTCGCCCCGGTGCACCGCTCCTCACTGCGCCGCCTCTTTGTCCCAGCGCCTCCTCTCCCTTTCTCCGGCGCTCCCCTCAAACTGTGCTCCTTCACGCTTTAAAAATATTAGCATATCATTGCCATGAGAGGCCTCAACTTTGCAATTAATGGCTTTTTAATGGCTCCCCCGGCCACCGAATTATACAGCTCAGCTCCTCAACGTGGGCTCGGGTGGTGGTGGGCGGGGGGACCGTATGGATGCCAGCCAGGCCCTGCGAGGAGGAGTAGGCATCCAGAGCCTTCAGAGGAGCGTTATTTTAGAGTCAGGGAAAGTTTATTGGTCTGAACTGCGCGGGGGCCCAGGCTAGTACTCCTTTATGCTGGCTAGATTAAGTGTCACTGGGGTTTCGGGTTACTGTAAAGGCTGGGCAAGGGGTGGGTTTGGGGGGGCTAGCCGCTGTCGAGTGAACGCGCTCACCGGGACCCTCGGAGCGAACAGCTGAAGCGTCTCTGCTGGCCTCCGTATCCATGACAGGAAAACAAGGCGCGCTGACAACCCTGTAATGCGCCATCCGTCGTGGCGGTCGGACCGGCGACCCCCACGCCTGCAGGCAAGGAGGTGGTGGAGGATGTTTGGAGTTGTTTCACGGGTGTGCACGAATCTGTCCCGGCACGTTTGCGGGTCGATTTTCTTCAAACGTGTAGATTCGTGAGACCTCCCGCACAACGGCATTTGTGAAGGAAACGACAACATTCCGGAGGGAACCGCCCCACGCCGGCCGGGCCGCACCTGCCGGCCCGCCGGGCACAGCCTTCCTTTGTACTGCTCGGACGGCCTTGGCACCGGGGGCGTCATCCGCTGTCGCCACGGCAACATTCAGCCCGTGCGAGCGGAAGGACAAGCTAGCACTAGCACGCTAACCAGCTAGCGCGCGGCACCTCGGTGGAGAGGAGCCAGAAAAGCTCTTTAGCCATTACTAGGGTTGTCAGTGTGAAGAAGATTAAGGGAAAGAATTTTGGTTTTTTTCTCTCTCTCTCTCTGTCCCGCTTTTGAACTCCCGACGTCCTGTTCGAACGTGCTGGAAAGTTTCACGTTTTTTTCCGTGGAGTCCTTCGCAGCTCGGCTGGCAGGAAACGCTGAGTCGTCGTTTCCTCCGAAAAGCCTCCGGCGCTGTCTTCCGCTAAGCAGCAGGCGCTTGACATTTCCCCCCCAAGTTTACGGACTAATTAGCCTGATTTATACCTCCACCCCCCACCCACCAAAAAAGAGGTGAAGGAATCTCTCCATCCATCCGTCCATCCTTCCAGTGGGGAATTTCAACCCACCGTTGGCCTTGGTTGTTTACCTTGTGTTGGCCGGGCTAACAATAGAATTGCAGACGAAGTCATCTTTTTGGTTGGGTTTTTTTTTTTTTTTTTAAACTTCAGGATTGTTGAATAGGTGTTTTCTTTTCCTCGTTCCCACGTTGTCCTGCCGCTCCCGTGAGGCACCGCGTGTTCCCGTCCTGTCCCGAGTATTTCTGCCTCTTTCTTCTACTGTCCCATTGTTCACTCCGGAGGAGATTTGCTTTGTATTTCACACTGCATTGTGCTGTGACTCTCTTTTTGCAATAGTGCAATGTTTTTGCACATAGAGAAAAATATAAGATAAGGTCATTTAAGGTAAGTGAGAGAGCTGGAGAGAGAGACACACACGCAGAGAGA
>NC_137517.1:3702500-3715000 GCF_041902795.1 Electrophorus electricus
TTTTTCCATAGAAGTTGACGTAATGTTTTAAGTGTTTTCAATGGCTCGCGTCCATCATTGTGTTTTGCTGTATCCTGTGAAAGTCGAAAGCCTGGGGGGGGGGATGGAGAGAGCGGGAGAGAGAAAACAGTCAGGATACATTATTATCCCCTTTTCAAAACCCGGTTCAATTCCAGTGCGACTAGTCAACAGGAAACTCTGGTGCAGCTGGCGGTTGCAGCCGAACGCGGCGCGGAGTCTGTGCTGACCCGCCAAAAGGAAGCGAGAACCAGGAATGTACCAAAGCAGGAACGTACCAAAACCTGTCTCCACTGCCCACTGATTACCCAAACACAGGTCGCGGCCCAGCTTACCCACCGCTCCCCGTTCAGACCTTTGTGATTTTTTTGTCTCCTGAAAGAGTCTTAACTTGTTTCCATCTATTAAATGCAATTCCCAGACTACTAGCTTATACCAGATTAGCAGCAGCCATGTAACAGCCTTAGGCGCACAGCCGCAGAGCTGGAGTCCTGCACGATCACACCCAGACATTACCTCACAAAGGCCATTTACAGGGAGGAAATGGGTCCTAATGCAGGTAATACCGGAGTGAATCAGTCAGCGCAGACTGGCAAACACCCAGAGCTTCCGCCTAAGCAGCAAGACAAGGCGTGCGAGCGCCTTTAATCCAGAAAACGTGCACGCATCAGGATGTGACGTTCCGATAAAAGTTGCACGTGATTCGTGGGCGGGTGGGCAGTTGTGTTTTGAGGCCTGTTCACACAGCATGCAGCGCTGAGGCTGGCTGTTTATGTCCAGTGCGTTTTTACCTGCGTGGCATGTTGCGCAGTGTAAATAATTCAGAATCTCACGTGTCCTAAATTTGACAGCATGCTGTCGGTCTCCTAGATAATGAGGGGTTTGAGTCTGGCCTGGGGTTCAGGGGGAGGTAATGTTTGGTTTGTGCACACACACACACACACACACTCTTCACTCGGTCACTAAACACACAAACACGCTCTCCAGTTGGTCCCGAAACATGCACACTTTCCAGTTGGTCACCAAACACACACATGCTGTCCAGTTGGTCACCAAACACACACATGCTGTCCAGTTGGTCACCAAACACACACATGCTGTCCAGTTGGCCTACACACTGCACAGTTTGTCCTGGGTGTGTTTGAGGCTGCCACAGCCTCCACGTACGTGGTTAGTTTGCCTTGGTGTGACAGACCTCAGCGAGTCCTCTGCTTTCCTCTTCCATCTGTTTTTCTCTTTTGTAGTTCCTCACGTTCATGCTCTCATGCGCGGTCGGTCTCTCTCTCTCATGCGCGGTCTCTCTCTCGTGCGCGGTCTCTCTCGTGCGCGGTCTCTCTTTTGCTGTGGAACTCATTCCCTTCTTCATCTCCTCTTTCCACTGAGCTCTCCTTCATGCGGTCAAACTAAAACCCTCACTGTCGCTGCTGGTCTATCTTCTCCTCTCCTTCGCCCTCTCTCTCTCTCCTTCTTTCTTTTTCTTTCTCTGTCTCACTTTCGCTTTCTTTCCTTTCCAATCATGTCTTCATGGTCAAATTAGGCCAGTCCTAATGCTCATATAAAAATAATACAACCCGCACACCTCCCATGTGCGCTGCTGTCGGCGGGGGGCTGGTCTTTCCCCCTCTGAGATCCATCAGAGAGGGATGTCTGTGGCGTAGTCCGACCCGAGGCCCGGCTCAGCCCACTTCCTTTGTTTATACTTTCAGAGCATATTTCACTACAAATACACCAAGTGTTAGGAGCGAGGAAGTCAGCTGCTGCAGTGTTGAGTCAATCCAGGGAGGGTTTCCAGGTACAGAGTGTATGGCGAGATGCTATCAGACACTCACGCACGCATGCTCAGACGTTTGAAGAATAATGGCAATAACACATATGAGTGCCAGCGATCGGGAAACAATGGTACAGTATCTGTCTGCATAGACGTCTGGGTCTCAGTCATTCATCGCCTGTCAGTGGCTTTGTGACTCTCAACCCTCATCCATATTAATGCTTTCCAACACAAACTAGAGTGTGTTTAGTGCACTGTTGTATTAACCCTTTCCCACCCTCTAGTGTGTGTTTAGTGCACTGTTGTATTAACCCTTTCCTACCCTCTAGTGTGTGTGGTTAGTGTACTGTTGTATTAACCCTTTCCCACCCTCTAGTGTGTGTGGTTAGTGTACTGTTGTATTAACCCTTTCCCACCTTCTAGTGTGTGTGGTTAGTGCACTGTTGTATTAACCCTTTCCCACCCTCTAGTGTGTGTGGTTAGTGCACTGTTGTATTAACCCTTTCCCACCCTCTAGTGTGTGTGGTTAGTGCACTGTTGTATTAACCCTTTCCCACCCTCTAGTGTGTGTGGTTAGTGCACTGTTGTATTAACCCTTTCCCACCCTCTAGTGTGTGTGGTTAGTGCACTGTTGTATTAACCCTTTCCCACCCTCTAGTGTGTGTGGTTAGTGCACTGTTGTATTAACCCTTTCCCACCCTCCAGTGTGTGTGGTTAGTGTACTGTTGTATTAACCCTTTCCCACCCTCCAGTGTGTGTGGTTAGTATACTGTTGTATTAACCCTTTCCCACCCTCTAGTGTGTGGGATAAGTGTACTGTTGTATTAACCCTTTCCCACCCTCTAGTGTGTGTGGTTAGTGTACTGTTGTATTAACCCTTTCCCACCCTCTAGTGTGTGGGATAAGTGTACTGTTGTATTAACCCTTTCCCACCCTCTAGTGTGTGTGGTTAGTGTACTGTTGTATTAACCCTTTCCCACCCTCTAGTGTGTGTGGTTAGTGCACTGTTGTATTAACCCTTTCCCACCCTCTAGTGTGTGTGGTTAGTGCACTGTTGTATTAACCCTTTCCCACCCTCTAGTGTGTGTGGTTAGTGCACTGTTGTATTAACCCTTTCCCACCCTCTAGTGTGTGTGGTTAGTGTACTGTTGTATTAACCCTTTCCCACCCTCTAGTGTGTGTGGTTAGTGTACTGTTGTATTAACCCTTTCCCACCCTCTAGTGTGTGTGGTTAGTGTACTGTTGTATTAACCCTTTCCCACCCTCTAGTGTGTGTGGTTAGTGTACTGTTGTATTAACCCTTTCCCACCCTCTAGTGTGTGTGGTTAGTGTACTGTTGTATTAACCCTTTCCCACCCTCTAGTGTGTGTGGTTAGTGTACTGTTGTATTAACCCTTTCCCACCCTCTAGAGTGTGTTTAGTACACTGTTGTATTAACCCATTCCTACCCTCTAGTGTGTGTGGTTAGTGTACTGTTGTATTAACCCTTTCCCACCCTCTAGAACGTGTATTTATCTTGTGCATTTATTGACCTTCTCAGGCCATGCGTTGCCTCTTCACACTCAGTGACAAACTTCAAGGTGTAAAGCAAGACTGCTACCAACCCCCACTGAGTGGTCTCTCCTCCTCTCCTCTCCTCCTCTCTCCTCTCTCCTCCCCTCTCTGCTCTCCTCCTCTCCTCTCCTCACCTCTCCACTTGGTGTCCGTCTCATGGCCTTCTTGTCAGCCCGGCGCTCCATGCGTGGCCAAGGGGCATGTTGACCTGGGGAGAGGGCAGATAGGAAGGCCATTCAGATGAGATCCAGGAGCGGGGGCGGAATTTTGAAAGGAGGCGGAGTTTGTAGAGGAGGCGGGGTTCAGGGAGGAGTTCTCAGATACCGTCTGATGGCATGCCACCAGCCTCTTTCACTGAGGTCGCATGGTTGTTTCTAATTCTTACACAGTTACTGATCTCCTAAAGCTGTGGAAGTCTGTTACTGTATGTTCCTTTACGTCTACTGCGTTGTGGAGGTGTGACATTCTCTCTGTGCATGCGTGTGTGGAGATCTACGATTGTGAAGGATATTCAGTGCAGTGAATGGTATGCTGGAACTGATCTCAGGACAGAGCTTCAGAATGCACAGGGAATACTGATGCAGCATAGTGGCTAAACATTCAGGACTGAAGTCTCACACGCACACATGACTGCATACTTCACTGTTTGGTTCTGATGTTCCTTTGCTTCACAGAGAAAGCTAGAGAGAGGCAGGGAGAGAGCGATTTGTGTAATTTGCATAAATTTGATTGAGCACTCAAAAAAATATGTACACTATGGTGTATACTAAGGGTGTGTGTGTGTGTCCATCGTGCTGTGTATACTTAGCACATCCACAGAAACATGGACACTCTGGCACCCATCTGCCATTCTCGAAAAAATTCACACATGCTGTTTGTCTTGTATTGAAAGTGTGTCAAACGTCTGTGAGGCTGTACACATATGTTCCTGGACATGACGTTTCATACACGTGTGATCAATTAGAACACCTCCCCAGAGACTCGACTGCAAAGCTGTCTGCAGGCTGTACACACCTCTTAAAGTAAGGGTGTAGGGGTGTGTGTGGGGGTGTGCGCAAGCGTTTGGGTGTTTGGGTGTGTGTGAATTTTGAAGGATCACCTACCTCAATAGTTTTTAATGTTCTGAAGCATTTTTGTTTATAATAATAATGCAATATTCCTTAGGTCCTAGCATCTGGTTCATCAGGTTGCTACAGTGTCTGGTTCATTAGGTTGCTATAGCGTCTGCTTTGTTGGGTTGCTACAGCATCTGGTTCGTTGGGTTGCTATAGCGTCTGGTTCGCTGGTTTGTTGCCAACCTGCTTCAGGCCAGCTGCTTGCAGTGTTTTTGTTGGTTTCTATCTCGCTGCCTCCAGATTGGCGAGGCGGTAGAACCGGGAGGTGCCGTAGCATGGAGGACTTCTCTCTGGAAGAGCATTCATGTTGTGCAGGCGTCGAAATTATAACGGCATGTCACGCAACCGTGTACACACATGCTCTTCTGCAAGTTTGTGTGTTTGTGTGTGTGTGTGTGTGTGTGTGTGTGTGAGAGAGAGAGAGAGAGAGAGAAGACAACATTCCTGGTTATATACCTACTCCTGCTGCGTGTGTGTGTGTGTCTATGTGTGATTGTGTGTGAAATGTCCCTGCGGACTCAACGGTATCAGATGGCCAGTTCAAATGAAAGAATACACCACTCCTTAGAGACCGGCTATAGCGCATCTCTGTCTTGGTGGGAGCGCGTGCGGCCCTTACGTCCTCCTCTGTGTATCTATCTGCCCTTCTGCTCTGCACCCCTTTTTGTTCTTTGCTCTCCTTATTCTGCCGTCCTATTTCCAGTGTCCTAATCACACTGCTTCTTTTTTTTCCCATCTTCTCTCGGACTTGATTTCTTTCGCTCTCCTCTTTTCCGCGCCCATTCATACGACTCTCTCTCACGCTCGCTCTCTCTCCGAGCTCCATGGCCATATATAGACCTCCGCACAGCCCAGCGGAGTGATTTGTGAGTGCTATAATCAGAGAGTTTAAGCTTCTCTCCCCATAGGTGGCCGTACAGCAGATTTACGCCTGGCTCTCTTGAGCCGAGCTACATCCCCAAACCACCCCCAACTTCTCCCCCTCTCCCCCAAATTAACCTTGCCTCAAAAGGTCACTGGATAGCCATTTTGGCTCGGAGATACTGTGAAATATTGATTGAACTGAAATGGGTTGGATCATTTAAGACGCTTCCCAAATTCTGCCGAGTGTCTAAATTATGAACGCTGCCCCCCGCCACCCCCAACCCAAAACCCCAATCCTCTGGTTTTGAATTTCCTCTCAAATGATGTGCTACATAATGTATTAGAAGCACTTTGTGTGTCATTAGAATCAGACACACACGCACATAGAAAAGCATGCTTCTCCCACAACACTTCTCTGGGTCCTGTGGGACTTGTAGTCTTGTAGTCCTGTAGATCTTTGGGGCTTGTAATCGCAACAGCCAGGACCCTCCAAATGAGTGTGGAGCTTGGCCCATGTGGAGCAAGTCCTCGGGCTCCGGACCGCTGCTCCCCCTCCTCCGGATACATCCGCCACGGCAACCGCGGCTGGATCCCGAGAGAGAGAGAGAGAGAGAGAGAGAGACAGAGGCAAACGGGCCATCGGTCCCGCCCAGGAGACGCGGCGCTGCAGACAGCAGGAAGGGGAGCCCTGATTGAATGCGCAGCGCAAGGCGAGCAGAGGGGATGAAGGAGCGCTTCCGAAAAAACGGATGGGCCGGGGAGGCTGGCTGGGAGTCGCAGCGCCGGTAAAAATAGAAGAAAGAACGGGAATTGGCTAATAAATCGAGTCGCAGTCGTCTTGGGGTTCAGCAGAAGCAAGTGATCTTTCACACCTGGTTTCCTCCCGCCCACACGCGCCCTCAGAACCCATCCCCCCCCACGGATGACAAACTGGCCTGTGACGTTTTCATCCTTCTGCCTCCCTCTTTCTGTCTGGGGCCTAACAGACTCCGATGGCGAGTGCCAGCGATCGCTCTCACTAATGTCTATCTGATGAAGACGCCGCATGCATTTCGGCATGACGGAGCACCGGACTACATCTGTCAGCTCCAGACTCGCTGGCCTACGTGCCCCAGATGAACCCACTGACTGGGGTTTCTGGGTAATGTAGTTTTGCTCTGATAAGGCTAAATTGTTCTAGTTCGCTGTATGCGATGTTTGTTGTCATGTTTAGGTGATGAGAACACACAACTTTCAATAAGGCTTGACCAATTTTTTTTTTTATTACTGGGAAATAAACTGTAACGTCTTTAAATTATTCTTGGATTCAATTCTCCCCTGGGGGTAATTTTATTGAAGTATTTAAGCTAGCAATTCCCTTTCCGTCTGCGTCTCTCCCGTCCGTCCTGGTTTTCTGTTCTATTATCCTCTTTGAGGGGGTGCTCGGCGCACTGGTGACACGGTCCCTCTCGGCATTCACGGTTCTCTCCCGCGGCCTTTCCGAGGACGCTCGCCGGAACCAGGGCTAATTCTCAGCCTGGCCTGGGGCCCCGTGGCCCCTCTTCCACTGGCCTGCTCCAATCCCAAAATGATAAGAGCTCGGTGAGAGCCGTGAATCACCGCTGGAATAAACGTTCCACTTTCTTTTCATCTGGTGCTTGAAGAGTGATTCCTTAAGCTCGGGGTAATCTTTGCCTGAACAGACATGGTTTCGGGTGGTGTGCATCAGAGGTTTGGTTTGTTGTTAGCATGTGGTTTTGGTAAATGTTTACAATGCAGCTGCATCAGGCCTTTTGTATTAAGAAGTGTTGGAGTGGTAGCCACATTGCTGCTACACGCACACCTCCCCCTCCACCCAACGCGGGGTTAGGGCCTCCCAGTAAATCTTAAAGCAGGACGTTGGGGCCAGTTAATCAGAGGGGAAAGAAACCACCAAATGGCATGAGTTCTACCTGGTCTTCACTCTGTAACAGTCCTTAACGAGCCCACTGGGCTCCAGGCCTCCGATCTGGCCCCAGTTCTACTGGGTGAGTGCAGTTCTATATATAGCAGCCTGGTCACACTGCTGCAGGACTGTGGGCCGGAATTGGGGAGTTATTTGTGATAGGATCAGCCCTTACTTCAGGACCTGCTCTCTGGTTCCTGCTGGTATCACACTCCAGCTCATGAGAGTGCTGATCTTCAGCCAGCCTGAAAAAGAGTTTGCATTTGACATTTATGGCATTTAGCAGATGCTCCTATCTGGAGCAACTTACAAAAGAACAAAAGACCTTTAGTTTAGTACTCTGCAAAGCAGTTAAAAATACTCTTAATGTCAGATACTGCCCCAAACAACCTAGATAAACATTACAACCTGAGAGATACAATAAAATACACTACAAAAAATACAATGCAGTACACTACACTAGAACAAGTACAATAAAACATGCTACAACACATACTGACACTTTTAGCCAAACCACCTTAGAATTATGACTGAGTACAACTTGAGCAATTGAGGGTTACGGGCCTTGCTCGGGGACCCCAACAGTGGTAACTTGACCGTGGTGGGGGTTGAACCAGCAACCTCCCGATTACAAGTCAAGTGCCTTAACTACTGAGCTGCCACACCACAACAGCTCTTGGTTTACCAGACAACTCAGTCCATGTACAAACATAAAATCTTCCATCAACTCCGGTCCCCTTCAAATGTTTGTCAAAGAGGTGATTCCCAAAGTCCAGAGGTTTCAGTCGCTGCACGGCTCCTGACGCCCCTCAAAGGAACGCCATGTTTCCTTGTGCTCCAGATATGTCTTCATTCCAAAGATTCATCTGACTTCATTTTCCTGCAGTGGGGAAACTGAGGGGCAGAGGTCGCCCTCACGATGGGAAATGCTTCTCCTCCTGTTAATAGCCATGAAACGCCACTGAAACATTGGGTTTCTTTTCTTTTTAGCTTCAGGGTGTCAGATACTTATTATAGAGGAAATGTTAATGAGGTATGTGGCATCCACCTTTGAAGTCGCACTCAAATTATAGCTTAGCTATTTCTCCGCTCAAATTAGAATTAGTGAACTAGAACCAGCATAATTCACCTAATGTACGTTATCGGCTTGTGTTTTTGTTCAACACATTGCGTGCTGCGGATGTACGGGACACGGAGATGATCCGGTCCGTTACTGAGCGTTCCCGTGCGGTCGCTCTGCTCCACGCTCCCGCCTGCCGTCCATGTTTGGGTGCTGACGCGGTCTGCCCTGTCAGAGGGTGACTCAAATAGGCGCTTCGCGTAACACCACGGGACAAACCAGGGTAAAACATGGCGTGCATCTTTCGGCCTGCCTAGAAACAAGCGGCTGAAATGTAGTCAGCGTGTAGGTCTCGAAAGTAGGATACCAAACTTCTGTAGCTGCATACGGCTAAAAAAAGGCAAGGTATTTTCAGTGAAATTGGCAAGCGATAGAAACACGGGGTCTCCAGGTAATTGGCTTAATTAGCCGAGCTGTGTTTTAATTGAGCGTTCATGATAAGTTCACAGAGCATGTACAGAAAGGGCAAGTGCAGTCTGTCTGAGAACTCTGAGATGTGATTAGCTGCTGCTCGACTCGTGCTTGGTGTGTGCGCGTGCGTACGTGTTTGTTTGTGTGTGTGTGTATTCTTTTTGAATACTTTCTCAGGTAATTTACATTTGTGGGAATGGTCACATTTGCATAGAGTGTTTAAAACAAAGGCCTGTCAGAGTGTACACCTTTTGTGTGTGTGTGTGTGTGTGTGTGTGTGTGCGCGTGTGTGTGAGCCACAGGCTGGGGCCAACAGGCTGCTTTTGATGTGGTCATTTACGTGTGTGGCGGAGGGCGTTTGAAGATCCACCAATCCTCCGATCCTCTTCATGGTACATTCCCACAGTCTCGGACTGTAGACGTAGCGTTGAACATGTTACATTGAAAGTCTCTGACTAGTCTTATACACTATATAATAAGTTGTGCACTATATATTCAGTAAAGTGTGTTAAGGTAGTTGTTAATGGGGTGTGTGCTGGGTGTGTACATGCTATATGCATTTACAGGAAGCCGTGATTCGTCACTTGTAAGTACAAGAGTGGTTTCAGAGTGTGCGGTACAGAGTGACAGATGTTTGTAAAACCCCCCGGTAACACTGTTCCGTGTGAACGTTTAGCTTCACACCCACAACCATGCCGTTGCCACGTTCATTAACATGTTCACATCCACCGGTGGTGTGGTGAGCAGTGGTGAACGAATGGTGCATGTCGGCGGTGTGTGACCGCGCACCCTGCGGGGGAGACAGCTGTGCCTGCTGATATGGTCACTGAACTCACTCTCGCGCACACACACACACACACACACACACACACACACACACACACACACACACACGTGCTTGTGCATGCAGGTCATGGGACGCTTTGGCCAGGCCAGTTGTGCAGTATGTGTGCTTGTGATACAGAGCGTGCGACTCAGAAAGTAGCGGCCTTATTGAAGTTGAATGTCTACAGAATCAGCAGGATTCACACAGTATTGTGGTCTGTGTGTGTGTGTGTGTGTGTGTGTGTGTGTGTGTTTCGCACACACAGCTGCCTTTGTAGCCATGGCAGACGGTGCGTGGTCAGAAGGTAAATAAAGTGGAGCCTCTGACATCTCTCTCTGACCCCTGTTCCCTCTCTGACCTGACTGTACGAGGCTGTTTTCATTGCTCTTATTTCTCAGGCAAGAGCTACTAAATACTAAACGCCAACAAATACTAAATACCAACACTCCACCAGCACTCGCGCCGTGATTACAACATCATTGCCCTCGGCTAATTAAAGACCTGATTTCCTCTGCAAGCACTCTGACCTCGTAGCACGCTACGACGTAACCTGGGTTACGCTGGCCACGGGCCCATCGTCAGGAACGTCGTGCTACACTCCCTGAGCTAACTCGCTTAGCTAGCGTGAGTCCCTGCGTGTGCGGCTGCTATTACGGACTTCTCTCTGGGCTTTAAGCCAAAGTGGGAGCCTTCTCAAGGGGGTGCCTTTTCTGGGAATGTACGTGTGAGCTTGGGTTTGAGTCTGTATCTGGGTGGAGTTCCCATGTTCTCCCTGTGTCTGTGTGGGTTTCCTCTGAGGTCCCCAGTTTCTTCCTAGTCCAAAAACATGGAGGTTAGGTTGGTTGGATACTCTTGTGTGTGTGAATGTGTGCATGTATGCCCAGTGAGGGTTGGTGCTCTGTGCTGGTCTTCACCTTATTCCCTTCCCCTGTACCCGATGCAATCCCCCAGGGGGCTGTGGGTTCTGATCGAGAGTACGCAGTGCACAGATTGGCTGCCGCTTCTCATCAGGCGTGAGAGTGTGTTGAAAAAACAACAACAAAAAAACGATGTTTGTAAAGCGATCTTGAGTTTGAGATAGGTGCTGTATAAATTCAACTATTAATAATAACGCTCATCTCAGAGTGTAATCTGTCCTGCGGTCTGTCTCAAATCTGCCGGAATCCGTTTCAACCATGTTGACTCGTTTGTTGGCTCACACTCGGTGAGCGCTTCTGTGTCAGCCTGATTCAAAAAGACTGGATCGCCCTGGGAGAGTGAGAGAGAGAGGGAGGGATAGAGAGAGAGAGAGAGAGAGAGAGAGAGGGAGAGTGAGAGATACAGGCAAAATTTCCATCCATGCCTCTCGTACCTCGCCCTACAGAGCCTAGTTACTCAGCGTCTGAAGGCGTGCTCTGACTCACCAGAGAGTCAAGGCGCACGGCTGCATGGTTAGCGGGCATGAGAAGACCCGCCTCGTCTTTCCAGCGGTGACCCAGAATGACCCTCGAAGATGGAGAACATTCCATAACGTTCACGGTGCGGAGGAGCTCCTCCCTTAAGCAGCAGTGATTGGAGGCGTAGCCTGCGGCGGGTGTGGCCGTGCTGGTGTGAGCCTACCTGTAGCTCACACCCAGGTGCGAGTCGCGAGTGTTCCCTCTATTGCGTCAGGCACGGATCTGTCCAGCGCCACGCTGCCGGAGAGTAAACGTGAATGAGCGCGCCACTCGGGGAGAATAAGGGTACCTCGGCTTCTTCAGAGACCCCTCCCTTTCTCTGCCTCTCTGCTGCAGGCTGCCTCTATTCTCCATTCTCTATTCTGCCTCTATTCTGCAGTGAGTTTTTAGCCCCAACCCCCTCCGTCTGCCTGGATTACACGTCTAATCCATCACCTGTGTCAGCTTGAAGAATTCGAGTGTCAGCAAAGCATGTTCTCTCTCTCTCTCTCTCTCTCTCTCTCTCTCTCTCTCTCTGTTTAAAACACACTCCTTTGTTCTACAATACTACAGTCGCTTCTCCCATAATGCACGTGTTACCGCCATGGCCTTCAAGCGGCACATGTCACTTTTAAGGCACACACGAGCCTTAAAAGAGCCTTCAGCACTGCAGACGTAGGGAGATGTTGGGAGACGGACGGAGATGGTGGGAGACGGAGGGAGATGGTGGGAGACGGAGGGAGATGTTGGGAGACGGAGGGAGATGGTGGGAGACGGAGGGAGATGTTGGGAGACGGAGAGAGATGGTGGGAGACAGAATAGCAAGAGAGGTGCTCCGATATCGGGACCGCGCATCAGAAAAAGTGTGTAAAAAAAAAAAAAGTATAAACAATGTGGAGAGAGGGATGGAGAGAGAGAAGGCAGGCCCAGGCAGGCCCAGGCATGCTCCTGAGATGATGCTGTGCTGAGCTGTGCTGCACAGTGGCTGAAGGGATGGGACCAGTAGCCTCCACATAGCATGAAACGCAGCTGGGTTTGTGTGTGTGTGTGTGTATACAGAGACCTCGTGAATTACCCCAAGGCTGACACTGTTCAGTGGTGTGCACTGAGATGAACCAAAGTGGCCCACATGGAGGCTTACGGCCTGCACCCAGCAGCCGTGGAGCTTCTAAAGGGCATTCTATCTCTCTCACACACACACACACACACACACACACACACACACACGCACACATGCACACACAAAAGCGGCAGAGCTCAACAAACATCACGGGGAGTACGGGAAAGATATGGAGCATGCAGGAAGGAAAATGCATTTAAAAGGAAAAAGTGTGTGTGCACGAGCGCGTACACAAGTGTGTGTCGCGCGCAGGAGCAAACGTACCCTTGCGGCCCACGCACACGAACGTGAGACGTTCCCTGCCTAGGACCTGTGCCTCTGGTCCCGCAAGGTCGCAGGTTCAATTCCCAGAGGGAACTCCTGCT
>NC_137517.1:3717500-3725000 GCF_041902795.1 Electrophorus electricus
GCGGCCCAGGACGCCTGCCGCTCCGTACCGCCGTCCGGGGGTGGGGACCCCGGAGGGCTGCGCCCCCCCCCCTCCCCAATAGCTGTCTGCTAAAAGCGCTCCAGTGGAGAAACCTGGTTTTATTCAGATCTATTATTTCCTGTGTTTAGAGCCATAATGGCTGAAACAGGGGTCAGCGAGACCATTTACAGGAGAGACATCTGTGTCTGTAGGAGACATCTTATGGTCGCATATCAGCAAGACCACAAAACAGAACTGAAGTGAAATGAAGACATTTCCCCATCACAGAGTCACATAGAGATGGCTGCGTGTGTTGTGACGCTACAACCGTGCCATGCTACGCTAGGCTAACGTGCCTGGCACTCGGTGGTGCGTTCCCGCGCCGGAGTGGCTCGGAGGTGCTGAACGGCCTAGTCGTGTGGTATCCGGGTTTCGTCCAAGGAAGGACGATCTTCTGGGCTTTCTTGCGTGTGCATCAGCGTAACGAGACAAGACAGAGACCATAATGAGACGGGACCGTATTACACTTCCTGTTTGGGTTTTTACAGTTAAAGGATAATCGATGGTACAGACAGCGCCACAGATAAAACAAAAACGTCAAGACCACAGAAAAGTTCCAGGAAGGTAAAATGTAAGACGCGGAGGACGTGGAGGAGAGAATGTGCTTTTAAATGAAGGAAAAAACGGGTGGCATCTGGTGTTGGGAACATGGTATGCGATTTATGTTTCAAGGCCATGTACATCTCTGGCAACGTAATAAACAAATGCATATGCAGGACAGACCTATCCTACACGCACACGCAAGAACACACCCACACAAAACTACAGAGCCTATTTGCCTTCAGCACTGACACACACACACACACACGCACATTGCCCATCATGCTTTTCTATTATGCCATATATTATCCTTTCACCAAACTCCTTCCCTCCTCCCACAATCCCACCGGTGCTTCCGGGGCCATTAATGTTCCCGAGCATCCGGATCGTTTCGGGCCAGCGCTGCAAAACGGATGGAAGCCCCCGCCCCTTCGCTCTGCCCTGCTCCCCCCATTCCCAATAACGGGAATTCCCTATCCGCCGGCACAGAGCTTATGTGTGCGGATCTCCCCTCTCCGAGAGACACAGCGCTTTGTCTCAGGGGCACGGTCAGGATCCACGGCCGGGAATTTCCTCGCCGTTTCCGAGACGTTGACAAATAAGCTGTTACGCATATCGTACCGTCCTGGGTACAGACCTGGACCTAAATTAAGACGTACACTATGTGAGCTAGACGTCCGGGTGGTGGAAATCTGAGTCCATTTCATAGTGACAATGATCTCTGTCTCTATGGACGCTGGGTCGCCCGTCGGAAGTGAAGTTTTCTGACCCTTTTGGCTCGAAGACAAAAGTTCCACGTGCACATGGAGATGGCCAAGGGGCGAGGCCACGTCCGGCTCCCGAGGCGCTCGGCTGGGCTTCCCAAAAAAAAGTGGAGTGAAACACATTTGTAAATGTGTGCCAGACTGTTTCAAGAATAACTCTTCCTCTCCTGGGTGTCCAGCGCTGCTCTGTTGCTAATGCGCCTCTTCTCTTTCTCCCTCTATGGAACTGAGACTGCCTGACTTGAATGCATAAAGGAGTGGAGAGCATAACCAGATGCACGCCGCTCCGCTCAGCGGAGTTCAGACCCAGGGACGGGCCACACCTGCAAATGCAGCCTATCCCAGCCTGCTTTGCATGGTTCCTCCATACGGGGGCGGCCCCCTCCCCTCCGCATTTGCATGCCCAGCTACGCGGACGCCGGGCCGAGCTGGAGGCCGCGGTCTTCTGTCGGCCCCTCCCCCACCCAAACCCGTGACGGAGGAGAAATATCGGCAGTTGCGGCGCAACCGGTACGTGCGGCGGCCGAAGGATAGACCCCTCCGCGCCCTGACCGGAGTGTTTACTGCAAGACTCTTACGAGTGAGAGCAGTGAAACCCGCGACGAATCACGTCTCCCTGTAATTATTCGCCTGGTGAAGGTGGCCGGCCGGCACATGCGTGTTGCGCTGAAAAAGACCGTGTCTAGAAAGATCTCTCGGAGGAAGAAAACAAGACATTCTCCTCCAAGCTGCGTCCTGTGGCGCGATACCTAGGCGCGCTTTGACAACAGAGAAGCTGTTGGCGTATGCTGTTCCTGGTGTGCACCACTGTCCACGCTGCCCCCCCCCCCCCACACACACACACACACTCTCACACACACACACACACTCACTCACTGCCCTTCCTCTTCTCCTCTTCCTCCCCATAAAAACACAACACGGTTGCTTCTGAGATCGTCAGCCAAATCTATCGCCCCTGCACGCCGTGTTCTCTGCGCAGCTCCCTCCTGGTAAGTGCTCAGCTGTGAAATTTCAAATCCATGCATGGTTGCCTTTTGTCGGGAGCCTACTTTTGGGAGCCAGATGATTTTGCTCGGCGACCTGGCAACCCTTTTGACCCCGCCCCCTTCTCCGTCTCCGAGCACCTTTGTTTTGTTTTTTTTTGCCAGGGACGAGGGGTGTGTGGGAAATGAGGTGTGCGGCTATCAAGTGGCGGGGAATGGGATTTTTTTCACCCGGAGTGAGATTGACTAGAGCCTTTCTTCCCGTCTGCCTCCCACGCCGCACATCCGTGTTCTTATTATGTCTTCGCAGCCTTTCCACCAGATATCGTCTCGTTTCTGCTATATCTGCCCCGTAGAAAGGGGAAAAAAAATCCCGAGCTATTGCCACGCTGGGATAGGGATGCTGCATCGTTCCCCTGCAGATTACGCAAAACATATCTGTGTACATTTGTGTGGAAATATATGCATAGTAATTCTTGGCCTGTGGGCAGCGATATAGGGGCCTGATGGTCTAGGATCTGGTCCACAATTTATGGCTTTACAATGTTTGAGGCTCCTGGAGGTTTCGTTTTGTTTTCTTGATTTACAGCGTCCCTCATAACAGACGCAGGCGGTGCAGGCCTGTAGCCATCAGTTTTATGCTGTGTGTGTGTGTGTGTGTGTGTGTGTGTGTGTGTGTGTGTGTGTGTGTGTGTTTGGGGGGCGTGTGCAGTGTGTGCGCACGTGTCTGGTATGCAGACTGTGTCAGGTTGTGTCTGTGGAGGTTACGAGAGGGGGAGGGGTTTTTGTGATAGTGGGACTAACAGGAACTCACCAGAGCATAGGATGTGATTAATGAGAACAAAGCAGCATTAATATTCAGTTAAAGGCTGCACACACACACACACGCACGCACGGACACGCACGCACAAACGTGTCTGCTGTTATTGTGTTCCCCATCAAAACAAGCAGAAATGTGATTGTGCTGTGAAACTCTTATTCAAAGGAGAACAGGAATCGTGACCTTAGCAAAGCTTGGTTGAGCTAGACCCTTCAGTGTGTGTGTGCGTGTGTAATATGTGTGTGTAATATGTGTGTGTGCATGTGTGTGTGTATGATATGTGTGTGTGTGTGTGCGTGTGTAATATGTATCTGTAATATGTGTGTGTGTGTGTGTGTGTGTGTGTGTGTGTAGTGTGTGTGTGTGTGTGTGTGTGTGTGTGTGTAGTGTGTGTGTGTGTGTGTGTGTAGTGTGTGTGTGTGTGTGTGTAGTGTGTGTGTGTGTGTGTGTGTGTGTGTAATATGTGTGTGTGTGTGTGTAGTGTGTGTGTGTGTGTGTATGTGTGTAGTGTGTGTGTGTGTGTGTGTGTGTGTGTATGTGTAGTGCGTAGTGTGTGTGTGTGAGTGTGTGTGTGTGTGTGTAATATGTGTGTGTGTGTGTGTGTGTGTATGTGTGTGTGTGTAGTGTGTGTGTGTGTGTGTGTGAGAGTGAGTGTGTGTGTGTGTGTGTGTGTGTGTGTGTGTGTGATATCAGCAGCCGCGGGTCTCTTCGTGACCCCAGTTGCTTTTGCCAAAGAAAGGCTACAAGGAAAGTGGTTTGACCTATGACCTTTTTCCTCCCTCTCCCCACCAATCACTGTCACTCCGCCTGCCCTGCATAAAGACTTTCATTAACTAAAGTTTCTCCAGTACGGGAGCAATCGAGCTCTCTAAATCAGGGGCGACTTGGGTTCGTGGTGAAACCAGTGTGGTGTTTTCAAACAGAACGCGTGTGGAGGGAACGTTACTTAAACGCCATGTCTGCTCCGGCCGCTCCGTATTTCCGGAGTTCTCCGGGAGCGCGCATTCGTACGCGACAGGACAAAGGACTGAATCACTGGGACACGGTTAGGTAGTTAGGCCACGCCCATCGTTGCATGCTCAAAGCGGGCTCCGACGTCACATCGAGCCCCGCGCCTGTCCTGGACTCCATCGTTTCACCGCCTGGACCGCTGATCCCACCGGGCGGGCCCCGATACTCATATGCCCAGAGTCTAGGCTCAGTCCAGCCTGGCTCCGATGGGATCCCGAGGGGAAAAGTGCAGCATGTGCTAATGCTGGGCTTGATTGATACGGCGTCATTCCTTATCTGAGAGCCGGAGGGCGCCGTCAGAGCCGAGGTTGCGGTCCGGGAATCAATCCCAAAGATACGGTCTGCCTCGGAGTGCCGCTGTCAGCCGTGCGCTCCCTGTGGCAGCTTGACAGCTTCACTCGCTATTGACATGGGCACAAGCCGGGATAAATGCCCCCGTCGATACGTCCAGCGCTCCGCTGTTATCGATGAAGCCATTTCGCTCGCTCGCTCTCCGGAAGCCCGCCGGAAGCCCGCCGGACGGCCTCCTAGGGTCAGTGCTTTGACCTCCTGCACTGTATCATGCTGCCAGAGGTCAGCCCCGGATGAACTCCACAGCCAATACAGTCACTGGGCGGCCGGAGACGTGCGATCCTCCCGTGGACAGGCGGGCTCGTTCCATCTTCCCTTTGATCGTCTCAAGTGCGGAACGGCACCCGAGGCGGGCAGGCCTGCGTGGCCGCAGCATGTCGGCCTGCCAAGCTAAACCCCGGCGTTTGCGTTATTCCCGGTCTACGCAGTAACGGACTTGAGGTCGGATTAGCGCCAGTAACGGTGAGTACACACTCCTAACCTCGTTATTGGATAGCAAACTTCCTGTCAGCTTCCATCACCTCATTAATTAGAATGAACACACTCCTTTCGTTGTCCACTGCCTCCCTGTGGCTTTGCCTGCCATTTGAATGGTTTGCCGTTAGGAGACCAGGCTGTGAAGCCCTTACGCGTGTTGAGGGGACGGCCCCACCACGCCCCCCGATGGGCGTGACAGACACCCGGCAGACACGTCGCGCGTCGCTGACTCTCTTGCGCTCCAGGGAGCGTTCACCGGCCGGCTGATGGCACTTAATGAGGAGTACCTGAGACCTGGTGACAGGCGGGTTTTCTTACACGTGGGAACAGTCTATGGCAAGTCTATAACAGTGTATGGCAGTCTATAACAGTCTGTTTTGAAACAGCGGCGCCTGTTCGTCGTTACACACCACATTCATTTCCTCAATTTGTGTACTGTTCGTCAAGCTCATGTCCGACATGCGTGACAATGCAGGGCGTCGGTGAGGAGCGTCGTGGGCTGTCAGGCGTCCATCAAACGTGTCCTGGAAAATCGGTTTAAAAACAAAACGCACGCGCGCTCACCCAAGATATATCGCAGCACGGAACAAACAAATTTCCCATGCGCTGTGCCTTGTTTGTGTGGGCAGCGAAGTGACAGTTCCGCGGGTTTCTCATAGCTCACTTCTCCTGGAGACTGTCTCGTTGGCTCAGGAATCGGGCCCGAGGATGGCAGGATAATAACGTCCGCAATTAAAATGTTCTGCCGTGTCAGGAGTGACTGTATAACGGCGCAGCCTTTGTGCATGCCCCGGCGCCGCTGAAGCAACTCCCTGGCATCCGTCACATCTCTGATAGTGGCACTTCTCTGCCCTAATTGCAGGCTTTAATTGCAATAATTATTTACAAGCCTAATTAAACAACAACAAAAAAAAGGATTCTCTGGGAGAAGTAACTGCCAGTTCAAGGAAACGGGCATGGCTGCGTCGCGAGGGGAGATGGCGGTGGTGCTCTCGCGCTGTCATTACCGCTAGCAGTCTAATTGGCGGAAGCTGCACTGCACGGCTCGGGCGGCAACTCGGTATCGCGCCGAGCGCACGCACACCGGCAGTGTGTGTGTGTGTGTGTCGGGGAGACGGCGTGATCTGCGTGTCTCTGCGCTCCTTTGTCCTGGAGCACAGCTCGCACATCGGACGGGGCGTTCGGGTCCGTGGTTCGGGTGCCGAGAAAGGGGAAAATAACCTTGGCGCGGGTGTTTTTCAGCCTAATGTGCTTTTGAAGAACCGAACCGCTCCGTCTCCGTTCCTATTCTGTCGCTAATGTATGTGCAACGCGGCAGTGAGCGTGCGGAAACACACCCATCTTTGTAGCCATTTTAAATCCGCTGCTGACATCATCCTACTTAACTCAGAATAACCTCTCCCTACTAGGAATTCTATCTGTTATCGACTGCACGTCCTTCCTTCCAGTCAAGATTGGTGTGCGTGTGTGTGTGTGTGTGTGTGTGTGTGTGTGTGTGTGTGTGTGTGTGTGTGTATTTTACCACCCTTGAGTTTGGTGGCAGATCAAGGAGAACCCAAGTTCAGGTCTTTTTTAAGCTTTGGCCTCTGCAGTGGAACTGGAATCTCTCAGCTCCTCCGATTTATTGATCACAGCCGTCCAGACGTGTGGAGCAGGACGAGTCCCCGGACATGCCGGGCTGGAACAGATGCATGCGGCATGGCCCGCTCTGTGCCTGCGTGCTCCCAGACGGAAGCTGCTAATGTCTACTGGCTCTCGCCCTGATGGATGTCACTGCGAGTCGGGTTCCACCCGTGTGGAGAGAGGGGTGCTAAATTACCCCCAGCCGGCCGATCTGGGCCGGCTGGATGGCCTCTCCCGCCTCCCCCACGGTGCCGGTGTGTGCCAGCGTGTGCCAGCGTGTGCCAGACCCACATATGCTCCTTGTCTGAGCAGTTTAATGGCTCAGGTGCGAGTGAGCACCCAGCGCCCACGAGAGTCGCTTGTCTCTCCCGCTAACGTGGTGGCGGTGGTAGCATGGTTCACACCCCCCCCCCCCCCCCCTGCCGAGCTCCGTGCTGGAAGAACGACCCCGGAGTGGCCCCGCTGGCCCACGGCACTAAGAATCAATCCACCCTTTCCCCACCTTCCAGCACCAACCACAGTGGAGAGAACTGTCAGTGTGAAGCATGCTGATGGATGATAATGGTGTGTGTGTGTGTGTGTGTGTTTTCAGTGTGGTCAGCAGTCAGAGGCTGCAGTAACAGCCCTCCCTGGGACGGATATTCATATGGAAATATGGTGTCCAGTGCCCTTCACATTCTGCAGCACGGGTTTGATTGGCCTGAGAACTTCACACACACACCCATCCAGCTCAGTTTAAACATAAATAATCAATATAAATAATCAGATCAAAATGGAAATATATTTACATTCAATCATCATTTCTGATCCTACTTGATTGTACAAAAAAAAAAAAAATCAGATTTTTTTTCCTTCAACCCCAGCCTTACCA
>NC_137517.1:3742500-3745000 GCF_041902795.1 Electrophorus electricus
TCCGATGGATCAAGGTACGTCCCTGCGCACCCAGGCCTAGGTCCTCCCCACATTTCGGCTCTGCCCCCTCTCTGTTTTACCCACCCTGTCTCTCATCCTCTAGCCACACGTGTCTTGTTTGCTTTCCCTCTTCAAATTGCATTTATTGTCCTGCCATCCTCCTCATCCTTCCCCTTTAGTTTCACTTTTCCATCTCTGTCCCGCCCCCTTCTCCCGGGGGGCTTGGCTTTCCTCTTGAAGCTGTCCCGTTAATAGGCCCTCGCGGCCTCCACCCTGTCGTAATGGGCTAGGGTTAGGGTTGTTTCATGAGGCGACACCTGCCAGTCTCACGCCCCGGGTCTTGACAGCGATCCTGCAGGCCGCACCTCTAATGAGCTCCCGCTGACCCCGGGTCAGCCCACGGGCTGCAGCCGTGCTCAGAGCCATCCTTACACCTATTATGGGTGATGTTCCTGGTGCCCTGTAGCCTCCAGGGAGTGCAGGCACCTCGCAGGCTGTTCTGGGATCAGGGGTTTAGCGTGGATGGCAAAGCCGAAACCTTATGAACACAGTCAACATATAAACATTCAGTGTATGAATATACAGACTTATTGTTACCTACCGTACCTGTTTCATGTGGAAAGCTAAGATTTTAGTGCCAGTGGCTCTGTTATAATTAAGTAATTATAATATGAGTAAGTATAATATAACTGGATCTGAGTGAGACTTGCAGCTCCAGTGTTCGTCTCGCTAATAGCTTACATATGGCTCACGGAAACGCCACAATCAAGCATGAGCTTGCCAACTGACCACGCCCCTTAATGCTAATCGCTCACGCCCCTTCATGCTAAACCGCGATGCAGGGCAGACCGTTACCTGTCTGACACCGCCCATGTCTCCAGGTAAACGACAGCAGTGTTTACCCACAATCCTAGCGGCCTGCTTCCACCCACCCCCGCCACACCTCAGGCGAACGTCAACACAGACTCAAGTTCCCCTTCCGTCCTGCTCAGCCATATCAGGCAGGAGAGATTAGCAAGAGTTGTCAACAAGCCTCGTTTATGTTGGCGGCAACGGCTAAGAGGCCACACACGCTGAACTCCCGGCGGCGGTAGGCGGGACCCGCTTCCCGTTCCAATCCGTGTTCCCGAACCAAGCTTTTTCTTGGACGTCGTGCATGCACATGGAGACAGCAGCTTAATAATAATAACAGTCACCCCACGCGAAGCGTCAACACGAAAGCAGAGACATACGTGAGGGAGAGTTCGGCGTGCCCGGGGTCGCGACCCCCTCCTCCAGGCGCTACGCTAGCTGAACGGCTCGTGCGCGTTCCAGGGAGAGAGAAAACCTGGCTGCTTCCTGGGTGTTTTTAGCCTTCCGCTCTCCATGCTGGGCCGTGAATGCCGTGCCAAACACGTGTGGCGTTGGCTGGGGGTTCCATGGCAACGGCAGAAGCTTTTCTCGCTCCTTCCTTGCTCCTCTACCGGTAACACCGTGAAGGAAAACCAGGGTCAAGTTATTCATATCTGTCTACGTAAAGAATTACGTGGGCAAAAAATAACCTGATTCTCTCCACCCCCCCCACAGACTGGTCTGGAGTGGAGCTCAGGTTAAACTCAAAGGAGACGGGTCAGATGCTCATCAGCACGGAGATCAGGTTCTTCAACTGCAGCGTGCACCAGCTGTGAGTGTCCCAGCGGGCCGGTCCCGTTCACCTCCTCACGTCACCACGTGATTATTCTGTTTGTTAGTCCGCTGTGCCGCGCACTGCCTCTGTAACGCCCGCGTGGCAGGGATAACCTGTTCTCTGTAAACAGCAGAGGCCGTGTTTTTACGACGCGCCTCATAATTTAAATGTGACAGCGTGCGCTCTCCCTCGGGGCATGTTTGTGTTTACCCCTCAAATTGCCTTTGTGAAGTACATCAAAGATGCTCCGTCTCTATCGTTTCTCACTTGCTAGTGTTTTTGTTTTTTGGGGGGACATGTCAGCATTGGCTTACTGCAGCCCAGCAACCTTTAGCTACACAACGGATGTTTGGAGCGCTCAATAAAAGGGAAGGTGGTGAGCATTTCAGACTCAGAGGACGTCTCGTCCTCGGCGAAGACTTGTCTCGGATTAGTTCAGCACGGCTGAAAGTGACCGAGCAGCACGCGTGGAAATCCACCAATCGCACCCTGTGCTTTGCCCCTCCGTTACGGCTAACGCGGCCAGACTGTTTGACATTTGTCATGTGGAGTTCGGAGCACCGTCTGTGACCGGAACCTTTCTGTGTAATTCCACCTTGGCTGGTCACGACGGAGTGAGCAGAGAGTCAGGAGTCTTAGTACATAAACACAGCACAGGAAGAGTGTGTGTGTGTGTGTGTGGGTGTGGGTGTGTGTGTGTGTGTGTGTGTCTGTGTGTGTGTGTGTGTTAATTCATACCCAAGTCGTGTGTGTGATGTTCAGTCAGATTCTCTTCAGCAGTGGACATGAAAAAGATCGGTGGGCTGCAAACCTTGACATCACACAGGAAGTAGT
>NC_137517.1:3747500-3750000 GCF_041902795.1 Electrophorus electricus
CATCACCCTGAAGGCCCGGAACCTTCCGCAGCCGCAGTCTGGCCAGCGCGGCTACGAGTGTGTCCTGCACATCCAGGGCGTCAGTCACCGGGTCACGGCTCTACGATTCAACAGCTCCAGCGTCCAATGCCAGAACAGCTCAGTAAGCCTCTCTCTAACTCACAAACACACACTGAGGTGTCTTTGTGAGCAGTATGTGAGAGTGTGGTCCTCCTAGCTGACAGGCCCATGATGCAAGTCTGTGGTCATGTAGTAAAGGCAGCGGAACTCTCTCTCTCTCTCCCTCTCTCTCTCTCTCTCTCTCTCTCTCTCTCTCTCTCTCTCCCTGCAGTATCTGTATGAAGGGATGCGGATTAGTGAGCTGCCAGTGGATTTCTCTGTGGTGTGGAACGGAAACTTCATCATTGATAACCCTGGGAATATCCAAGGTAACCTTGGACACACACACACACACACACACACAATCTGTCAGTCATGACTTTTTCACCGGCTGAATGCTCCTGAACCCCCTGCGCTTTCTCACACACACACACACACACACACACACACACACACAGATCTATTGATTTACCTAAAGCTTATGAACAGTGAATCTCTGTGGCTTCAGGACAGACACAGGGTGTGTGAGTGAGGGACTCTTAATGCCAGTGTAGAACTAACCCAGCAGACCCAGAGTGAGGTCCGCGGCCCGGCCCGTACAGGTACGCGCGAAGGCCTGCTTCCTCTTTGTCTTCAGCACCATCCACTCCCAGGATGGGGGGGTTGGTTTGTTCTGATCACCTACAGCCAAAACCAGCCAACCTGTGCTGTGAGTGAAAATTTAATGTGGTGGTAACTTAATAAATTATTTCAAATTATAATTACCAAATGACGTAGGTACAAGTGCATTCATAGCCCAGCGCAGGTTACAAGAATAAAACATAAGCAACTTCCTGACATTTCTTGTAAAAGCAGTCCGGTTTGTCAGGTTACCTGTTCTGCTCTTTCGAGTTTAACCTACGAAATGTATGCACCAAGGTCCGGGCCTTTACGGAGGGGTAGTGTAAAGATACAGTCTGTAGAGCTACAGCCGGCTTTTCAAAAAATCCTTCACACTAGTTTAGTAGTACTAAAGAGCTAAAGAGCTCCGAGGTTCAAGGCAACATCGGGTTTATTAGCAGAAGACAAGCCAATTAATTATACTTTATAGTTGAATGGAGATTATAACGAGGCTATACGAATGATACTGGAAACATCAGAGCTGCAGCATTCACATTACCAGATAGACAGACTGATAACGAGGAGAGAGAGAGAGAGAGAGAGAGAGAGAGAGAGAGAGAGAGAGAGAGAGAGAGAGGGGAAAATGAAGCAAGGCAGAGAGTTATCCAAACCTAACTCAGTCCACCAGCTGTAACCCAGCTCCACGCTCGGCTCCAGTCTGACTCTACGTCCTCCTGGGTTCAGTCTGACCAAGTCCCCCTTGGTTCAGAATTCCTCCCCCACCGCCACACCAACACCACAACCAGCAGACCTCAGTCTCAGCAGGACACACCTCAGCAGGACATACAGGCCTGAATAGCAGCTGACCATCTGTAGTGGCTGGAGAGACCAGTGTGGTGTGACCACCCCTGTCTCAGTGAGAAACCGCCCACGTGCCGGAGGACACACCTCCCCTGAGCAGCGATTGGCCCACACTAGCTGCATTTCTCCAACGGCAAGCCGTGACGCACAGCTGAGCTGTATTTTTATAAATGACCTTTTCTTGTAGCGCTAATTGCATTTTTAAAGCCGCTTGTCCACCACCGACGTTTCCGGCGGAGTTCAGCAGGTCTCTGGCCCGCAGGCGTTGCACACACTCTGAGGACCCGCTAATGGAGGTCCTCCTGTGTCCCACAGTGCACCTGTACAAGTGCAGCGCCCAGAGGGACAGCTGTGGCATGTGTCTGAAGGCCGAGAGGAAGTTCCAGTGCGGCTGGTGCAGCATGGAGGGCCGCTGCACCCTACTCCAGCACTGCCCCATGTCCAACCCCTACACCACGCGCTGGCTCCACCTGGCCGCCAGCCACGTCAAGTGCACCAACCCGCGCATCACAGAGGTGCGGCACGTCCACGCGCGCGCGCACACACGTACAGACGCGCGCACATGGGCGTACATACACACACACACACACCCATACATGTCGGTAAAGTGACTGTCTCTTCTTGGATGGTATTCAGCCTGAGGGTGTGTAAAGTCTGTTTCTCTCTCTCTTTCATTCTTTCACCTCATGTTACTCATCCCCTCCTTCTATCACTCCTCAAATCAGTTTTCAGGGAGAGAGCAACTGGTATTTGATTTCATTGAGTGGCCTGTGTCTGTGTGTGTGTGTTTGAGGAGACGGTCACAGTGCATGTTCACCTTCAGACTAGCTGCAAGGGCATGGCGTTGTGGCCAGCTCTCTGGGGTGTAGTCACTAGACTCTAGACCATAGCGGTGAAACTCTATCCTTGTGTCTGAGTGAGAGTGTGTGTGTGTGTGTGT
>NC_137517.1:3755000-3767500 GCF_041902795.1 Electrophorus electricus
CCATCTCTCCAAGTCTCTTCCTTTTTCTTCCTCTCTCTAACATTCTCTTTACTTCTCTCCCTACATCTCCCCCTTCTCTCTCTCTCTCTCTCTCTCTCTCTCTCTCTCGACCTGTCTGCCTTCTCATTGGAGAACAGCCAGCACACAGAGGCACTCAGAGTTTCAGTAGCACAGACCCCTCCACGGCACCCACAGCCAAGGGCACGCTGTGCCACCATATTGGACTTTATGCTACGGCGCGCGTTATAACTTTTACGAGCACGTTCCTCTCTCTCAGCATGCACGCCGTTCTCTGTCCAGGTACGCGACCTAGACGTTAACCTTTCAGAATTCCTACCCAGGGCCTGGGTCGTGTGTGCTGCTAAAGGTCAGCGGCTAACTTTGGGCTGTCTTTAATCTCTCTTGGACCGTCTGCAAACCACAGTGGGCAAATCTCGGCGCCACGCGCCCATAGACGGGCAATCTTGAGTGTTACGCGCCAGACGCCGTGCGTGCGCGTCGAGAAGCCGGCTTCATTCGAATCTCTTTCTGTCGTGCAGGTGACACCGGTAGCCGGCCCTCTGGAGGGGGGGACCCGCGTGACCATCCATGGAGTGAACCTGGGGCTGTCCTTCTCTGAGCTAGTGGACAACGTTCAGGTGGCCGGAGTGCGGTGCACCCCGAAAGAGGACGGATACATCATCGCCGAACAGTAAGTCCCCCCGAGTATGACAGGAACCTGAATCCTGAATCACAGCACTTCCAGCATATCGGCATTCCTCGTAATGAATCGTTTTGTGACTAGAGCATTATTTTTCTCTAAATGTGTCAACCCAAACCAAAATGGAGCATAAAACTCTGTCTCCATCATCGTCCCTGCAGAAGGAAGGGGCCGGATGAGGGAGTGCTGGCACTCCCTCACCCGGCCCGTACAGGACAGAGGGTGTCCGATCGGGCCGTCACAACAGTGAGGGCCCTGCGCGGACCGCCGAGCACGTACGGCAGGTCTCCTCATGTGAGAACATCTTCACCACGGCGGGATAAACGGCTCGTGATGGACCAGGCCGCCCACAGGGGTCGCACCCCCCTCCGCCAGCAAAACGAGGCCTAATTAGGACCGAGGCAGACCCGGCTATTTGCCCTCTGCAGGAGGCCGTCTACTCGCCCCACGCGCCCCCCCCTACTATCAGCTAGCATCTGTTTGTGTTTACTCGTTCTGTTCCACCGACTGGCTAGTTAGCCCCGTGCTCGCAAATATCCGGAAGCCAGAAACTGGTGTATTTTTGGTTCCGGTCCCCGCCTGCGGAAAGGAAACGCCATGGAGACCCTCAGGTTCAACCTTGTCTGTTGTTCTGTCCCAGTCACCTACATACCAGACTGTTGGTAGACGGATGCAGAACCTCCGCCTGAAATAGGTTTCCCCCTGCCGTCCACACACACACACACACACACACACACACACACACACACACACACACACACATACACACACACACACACACACACACATACACACACACACACACACATACACACACACACACACACACACACACACACACACACACACACACACACATACACACACACACACACACACACACACACACACACATACACACACACACATACACACACACACACACACACACACACACACACACACACCCTCTAGCTGACCCTGGAAAGACCTAAAGTGGAGCAAAGGAGGGAGATGGAGGAAGACACAAAAATGTCCTTTACGGCTTCCCGTACAATCTTTGCCTTAACTCCTCCTGTTCCTTTCAGGGCGATATACCTCGGGCTTCCGTTTGAGCCCGTGCCCTCCATGCTTAGCCACGAGCCGGACCTCCTGGCTGGGCGTCTCTGGACCACCCGACTCAGCGGTGCGTCTTCGGGCGTATCGACTCTGCCCTCAGGGCGGGGTTACACCAGCCAAGGCCTCAGTTTCAGTGTTGATTGCGAAAGCCCGTTAGCGCCGGACCGTAGCGCGGCCGCGATTGGGTGCGTACGTGCGTGGCTCTCTGCCTTTTGGGTAATGCGGTCTTATTTGCACCTTCTGAAGTGCGATCACACATACGCGGTCTTTTGCAGTGCGACTCTCGTGGAGAGCCCCCGCGTGGCCCATATGGGATGCACCCGGCCTTTTTAAAGCTAAATGAATTACACGATCCTGTGACCTTTCAAATTTGGCATGCTTTTTATTTCCTCAGCGTACTTTGCCCTGACCTTACTTTGGAGATGCCGAAGGTTGGGCTCCACTCCCAGCCCGGCAGACGGTGCAGCGTGTGTGTGTGTGTTTCGGGGGATCGTAAATAGCCCCTGAGCCTCTGTGTCAGGAGGGTGAGTGGGAGCAGGGGGCATCAGCATTCGGAATGTGCGGCACATTGCCGTCTGCGGGAGTGAGATTTGTCGGCACCCCCGTGAAGGTGCCGTAATCCCGAGCAGATTCCTTTGTTTGAAGCGGACAGCGTTCGCGTCGAGAGGCGTCGGGGGAGGTTGGATCATACCCCCCCCCCTCGCCCAAAGCATCAACAGCTAACAAGCCTTCCCTCATGCCGTGAAACACTGTTTAGAGCTGCATCCAGAACTGTCCATGAAAGTCTGCGTTACGTCACGTGACTCACGTGGCAGGTCTCCGGCACTTGTACTCCATACACTCACCTCCAAGGAACGCGCCACACCACAGCCGTCCTCCGTCCCAGAACCCCCACCGGAGCGCGTCGAGGGGGACGTTTGTCCTCTGTCTTTTGATCTGCATGGGTGGATGCCTGATCAGAGAGGATAATGAAGACATATTGACGTTCTGCTGCCTCTCACTGGGCTTCACCTGGTGCAAAGGCAGGGATAGGCCAGAGACAGGACCGCCAGGGACAGGACCGCCAGAGACAGGACCGCAGTGCTGCTGAGAGTCTCCAGTCTCCTGTCATGGATCACAGGTTCCAGGTAGAACGCAGGAGAAAATGACAGTGATCTCTAAAAGAAATCCACAGGTAAAAGGTTCTTTTAGTGTAGCTGGAGCAAGTAAAGCAAGGTGTTGGCATCACCAAGGAGACGTGTTCAGTTCTCGCCGAGCACACGCACCGTCATGCAAGTCTGTCTAGAGAAGAGCGTCTGCCAAATACCCCGCATGCCGGCGGCCGTGTCGGGGGTCCTGTGCTCCCCTCCTCCACCCGGTAGTGCGGGATTACTCAACGCCGTGTCTGTTTTGCAGGATCGTGTGCGAGATGGACGCGGCCCCGGAAGGCACGAAGCCTGGCCCTGTGCAGCTGTGCGTGGGCGAGTGCAAGCCCGAGCTGCAGGCGCGCTCCTCCCAGCTCTACTCCTTCGTGGTAAGACTTCAAATCCCAGCATGCCTCACAACCCCTAAACAAGGAAGTTGCTTTTGGTATTATGAACTCTTTGGTTGGGGAAGCCTTACCTCAAAAAAAGTAAAAAAAAAAAATAAATAAAATTAAAAAAAAAAAAATCCAAAAACGTCCGTTTTAACTTCCCAGTCTATGTTGTGGCTCAACTTATAGTAAATTGTGATCGAATCATCTTGTTTAGATTTTGCTTCCCAAATCTTAGTGCAGGCTCATTTCCGTGTTTGAAGACGGTCTTGAAGCTGGTGTGTGTGACTTTACACTGACACACTCAGGCAGGTCTTCCCTGCATGTCTACAGTAGCTGTGAAATCTAAACAAACTCTTCCCTATCCTGACGTCTCTGCCGGGGGATGCTAGCGGAGTGGCGTGGTGTCTCTTAGTGTTTTAGTGACTCTTCAAGTCAATATGCAGCTATTACGAGCAATTAGGTCAATAAATTATGCTTTTATGGATCGCGCTTCCTTTTTATCCGACATGCGATTTGCTCCCACACAAAAACACTTATTTTAATCTGTTCTGGAGATTCCCGAACGACTCGACTCGACACGACGTGAGGGCTTAGCAGCGAATGGTATTATTTACTCTCGCTTTACAATGTAATTAAAAGAAGTGTTTTTGTTTAACGATTCGTTGCGTCCTGCGCATTCGTGGGTAAAAGAGAAAAAACTGAATTACAGATCCTTCAGATATTATGGCGCGCAAAATTACAGATTATTACAAATTGCAGGCTGCGCTCGTCATTGTAGTTTCGGCGTAAGAGCTTCGCTTCCTGCTCGAGGAGCCAAAGCCCCTGACAGCGTAATAGAATTTGTTTTCAGTTATTGAAATATAGTGTGATTATAAACACGGCACCATGGGGAAAGAGGACTGAACACGGAGACAATAAAAGCCATTAGATGAATCAAAGGCAACCTCCACCTCTCCACCCGAGAGCAACAGAGGGTCCACACCGCACACTCCACATCCCACTGTAATTAACAGCTGCTGTTTATTAGCTGAGCTGTTGTTGTTGTTGTGGTTGTTGTGTTGTTGTTGTTTTTTTTAAATCATGATTTGAGCTTGTGTCGCTACCCTGAGCTAGCTCAAGAATTCAGCATGGGCTTCTTCTACATCATGCCAGCTTTCATATCACCGCGCACACACACACAAAGGTGTCATCACAGAAGCGCCTTTAAATGCTGTTGGACAACAGAATTGATCCCTAAACAGCCCTGTGCTTTTATAACAGAGGGGACACGGTGTTGATGTATTTTTAGCCGGTGTGTGTATGCGTGAAGTCAGCCGTTAGCCCCCCTGTTACGCTCGGGGCGGGCTGGCTGACTGCGTTTCTCCGTCTGCATGGTCTGTGGGACGGTAAATCCGTGCTATTTTCAGTGTGTGTTTTAAGAGGCCGTGGAGAAGGTCTTTTTTTCAGGATTTTTAAAAGGTTTGTCTGGACTCTCTGTTCGTGAGCCTCCATCACGGCAGAGAGTGATGATTGCTTTGAGAACAGCGCTGGGAACAAGGCTATCGCCTTCCCTCTCGGTCTCCGCTCTGTTGGGTCTGAAATTAGAGATGCTTGTTTCAGAATGAAGTGATCTTGTGATACGCCGACACTTCTCTCGGTCTCTGTCTTTCTCTCCATCTCTCAGACACCCTCTGTGACGGGACTGTCTCCCAGCCGGGGTCCGGAGTCAGGGGGCACCAAGGTGACCATCATGGGCGTGAACCTGGGTGCAGGCAGCAGTGTCAATGTGCTCTTTGGGAACCAGACCTGCGAGTTCTTTGAGTAAGCGTGCGCCTGTTCACTATACATGATGGAAACCCCAACATGCACAACATGGACAGGGTGGAATTCCTCCCATGACAAAACTCTTACACACACACACACACACACACACACACACACACACACACACGCTTTATGGTCTGCTGGCCAATTAACATCCTGAAAGTAGCAGTGTGTCTTATAATTAGTACACAGACCTAGGAGGGTGACCTCACAGATGACCCCTCACGGGATCAGTAGTTTCATTAATCGTTAGATTCCTTTGTGATTGATAGAGAGCCATCTGTCTATCTATAAATATCTTTCTACCAAAACGCGCAGCAGATCAATGAAATTCGATAAATAGTTCTATCGAAAGTTCTATCTCTTGTTAGATTCCCCACTGATTAATAAGGATGAATTTTCCTTGGCCCAGTCCATTTCGCCACCCACGCGGTGCGTGCGTGCGTGCGTGCGTGCGTGCGTGCGTGCGTGTGTGTGTGTGTGTGCATGTACACACTGACAGCAGGAGCGAAAATGCAGTTGTGCCTTCTCCTGCTCCTTAAACAGTTGCTCCTTAAAAAGTTCTCTGACTTTTTGGCCTCCTCCTCTCCCTCTCCCCTCACCCTTCTCCTCCATCTGCTCCCCATCTGCCCGTGATTCAGCCGCCTTCCTAAAGACGGCCCCTGCGTTCTCCCCGCAGTCTCCCGGCGCGTTCCTAGCGAGGCTCTGTCGGCCTCGTTGCTCGGGTATCCATTGTGCTATTAAACGGCAAAGAAAAACAGCGACACGAATAATTGCAAGGCTTTGATGCCCGTGTCGTCCAGGCTCCTAGCCGGACTGGGACAGCACGCCGCAAATCTGGACGCTGGAAGACTAATTTCCCATATCCCTTGCGGACTGTTCCTGCCGGGGCTCTCCTGAGACTCGGAGAGATGCCGCAGTTGTGACGTACCTCCCCAGACGCTCGGTGGCTACGTTACTTATACGCCCATCTTACAAGCGTCCGTATGGGAATGCTCGCAGCCCCTCCCACTCAGCCAAGCGACCGCGCTTCATATCCAGGGGCCAAATAACATTCCAACTCGTTTTGTGTTTTGGAAATTCCCATCCAATAAGTGATGCAATTTTCTGCCACACTGTCTTGAGTTTTTTTTTAGTGGTCAATGCGCAAGTGTCGCTGGTCTCTCTGTGTGAAGCGAGGGTGCTTCAGGACCATTGGCTTAGAGGTCATAAACCCTGTGCGCTCTCCTCCTCAGGGTAGCTGTGCACAGACAGAGACAGCAGGCAAACTGAAGAGGCAAAAGTTGATCCAGTTTTAATGAGACGTTGGCTAATTAGAGACTGCATTTCTTTTTCTTGTTTCTGACAGGGAGAATGAAATGTGTTTGTGTGTATATGTGTGTGTGTAAACGCAGGCCAATACTCAGGGGTCCTATCACAGACTGATTCACGTGTGCAAGCTCTACTCAGGAGGGCAGCTAGCAGAAGGAGGGAGGGAGAGAGAGAGAGAGAGAGAGAGAGAGAGAGAGAGAGAGAGAGAGCGAGAGAGAGAGAGAAAAGGAGATTCAGGAACAGGAAGCTGAAGGCGGCCTTGATCGGACCACTGCGTACCGGGTGGCACCGGCGTCCGCGTTCACGGCACTCATGTCACTCAGGCTGCCGGTGCTTCCCCTCCCCCCAGGCGGACCATGACAGAGATCATGTGCTACTCTGCTCCCTCGGCGAGCGGCGTGGGCCCCGTGCGGATCACAGCGAGCGTGGACCGAGCCCAGGTGAAGGAGAGCCTCACCTTTGAGTACATCGACGACCCCACCGTGCAGCGCATCGAGCCCGAGTGGAGCATTGCAAGGTAACGGCTGCAGTCCCCTTCAGACCACCCCCCACACCGGAATACACGTCAGGACCGCCAGCTCCTAGCAGTGGGAAGTTCAGTACTCCGTTCAGTAGGAGTATTTTCCATCTCTTGTCATAGACTTTGGTAGAGCATTACTTAAAACCACATTATTTATGCTAGAAATGGATGCTAATGTAAAAACAAACAAAACTGCAGGAAAGTATACAAATGCAGAAATAAAATACCAAATAACGATGAGAATGCAAATATTACAGTGAAATGTTTTTGTTGCAGACTTTAATAGAGCTTTACCGAATATTGCGTTAGTTGTGATGGTGGTTCAGGAACAGACAGGCAGCAGGAACCAGACGGTGGACTGAAGGAGATATGAGATATGAGCCGTCTGCTTAGGCTACAAACAGAGTCCTTGAGAATGACAGAAAACCTGCAGTGCATGAACTGTGAAACTCCAGCCCACTAACTGCTTCTGTTCTCGGCCCGTTAGTTTCGTCTGGGTGAAACGTTAAAAATGTGATATTTTCTGTCATGTGCTTTTGGTTTTTTGTCAAAATACTAATAAGGAAACATCAAACAATTTCGGCAAATGTTTATTTACACATTGCTGCTGTTAAAACCAGACACATCCGGTTCTGTGTTCTTCTCCGCGCCAAGCCTCACCAACCTTCCCTTTCTCTCTGTCGCCCTCCCAAACGTGTCCAGCCTATCCGATCATCTCTCGGTGGTCACCCCAGGCTTCCGGTGACCCGTCCAGCCTGGGTTAGATCCGCTCCCTGCAATCTGCTCGGTATAAAGACCCTAAAGACCCCTCCCACAGCAGCGGGGCGGGTCCGGGGGAGAGTCTGACGTGCGGGCTAGAGCCATCCCGGAGCATCGCTACGGCGACACGTGCCGCACACGGCTAACGCGACGGAGGGCGGCGACTGTAGCCGCCTCGCTTCTCCGCCTCTCCTGTCGATTTCGATCCGCTCCCTTTCGCGCGGCCGCAGACGACCCCGGAACGTTCAAAGGCGCATCTGTGCCGCTCGATTGCATCCGTTAAAACTCCGTCGAAAAACGTCTTTAACCGCTAGTTGCTCACAAGGGCACTATCACAGCACCACCTGACAAACAAGCTACGTTTGGGAGGCAGATTGAAATCGAATGGGCTGGACGTTTTTTTTCCTCTGTACGTGAGCACAGAAAGCAAACACGCTGGGTTTCTGCTCGAGGTCTGAAGCTTTCTGTGTTTCTGTGTTTTGGTTCTAGTGGACACACTCCCCTAGTGGTGACAGGGACCAACCTGGACGTAGTGCAGGAGCCCAGAATACGGGTCAAGTACGGCGGGCGCGAGTCAGTAAATGTAAGTACAATGAAATCAAGATACTACGGCATCTTTGTCCTTTATAAAAAGTGACCTCAATTACCTGTGCGCCAGGCTTTTAGGAAAATGGCTCGTGTGTGTGTGTGTGTGTGAGTGCACTAATATCTCTGGAGAGAAGCTAATGAAACCAAAATCGTATCAGTTCGACCTCAGAGATGTCCAACTTCTGCACCTGCAGACTTCATCAGTAGGTCACAGTTAATTATCAGTCACTCACGAGTGAAAAGCCTCACGTGACCTTTAGACTAGATTTAGACTTTAAACTACATTTAGACTGTCCTTAGACTATATTTAGACTTTAGACTACATTTAGACTTTAAACTACATTGACACTGTCCTTGGACTATATTTAGTCTTTAGACTAGATCATCCCCAGCTCACGTGTTTGACCCCAAAATTTCAACCCCCCCCCCCCACTATCCACAATCCATTGCACAACATCGTTTGGAGGTGAGTCTCTGTACAGATATGATTACCCCTGTGAATAATTCAGTGCCCAGAAAGTGCTGAGATGTTTGCCTGAGATGTTTAACTGAAGCATTTAACCAGCTCCAGTCACACAGGGATCCTGCTTTTTGTGCCGGTAACACGCTTGGAATGAAGGTGGATACTTGGTGGGAATTTTCTGGAGAAGGGGTGGGAGAGGTGTGGAGGTTGGTGGACGTAAGACGGGTGAAGGGGTTGGGGTTGCCTTAGTGGTTGTCAGCAGAAGATTAACTGCAGTGAGAAGCCTTCGTCAGCATAACGAGGACCGATGGTAATCGAAGCGAGGACGAGGAATCGTTGCAAATTGCATTTGTTTTCTACTCCTGAGCATCCATGTTTAATTAAGGGAATGGGACTTTTTTCCAGGCATGATTAGTGGAGGATAGAGCTGGGGAACTGGGGATTAATGCCGAAATAAATGTCAGAAATCACAGAGCATTACAGACTCCCTTACACAGCAGTGTTGCAACAGTTTTGTAAGGGCAAGATTTATTATTTATTATTTGAATTATTCTTAAAATATGACACATTCCACTGATAATGTTCCCAGTCATCATAACCATGAGGAATGCAAATTTTAAATACATTGTGTGTGTGTGTGTGTGTGTGTGTGTGTTATGCCTCATTTTATAATCCATTCTTTGTCTTGATGGCAGCATCAATCTGTGTCTAGACAAAAACACAGGTACATAGTTCCCCGTTCAGTACGTTACATTTGTTGCATATGCAAGTGAACTTTAAACGCAAACCAGGCAATAAATCCCAGAAGGCTGACTGCAGTAATAGTAACAGTAAACTTGCTGAGAGGATCAAAGCCATCATTGGTTCTATTTGCATAAATGAGACATGTTTATGCAACAGGACACGTCATATCTAACACTATGGCAGGACACAGGTCAGCCCAGACCAATCTCAGTGTGGAGAATGGAAGCAGTGGAAGAGTTGGAAGGTAAAGACACAGTTCAGTGTGCTCCTCATCCTCACGGAGCTCTGATAAGCCTGCAGCCCTGACGGAGCCAGAAAGCACACCGATGATCTGACTTTTCAACATCCAGGAGTGATGTACTGTGCTGTGGAACATTGGGAGTGATATTGTGGTGTGAAGCATCCAGGAGTGATGCACTGTGGTGTGAAGCATCCAGGAGTGATGTACTGTGGTGTGGAACATTGGGAGTGATATTGTGGTGTGAAGCATCCAGGAGTGATGTACTGTGCTGTGGAACATTGGGAGTGATATTGTGGTGTGAAGCATCCAGGAGTGATGCACTGTGGTGTGAAGCATCCAGGAGTGATGTACTGTGGTGTGGAACATTGGGAGTGATATTGTGGTGTGAAGCATCCAGGAGTGATGTACTGTGGTGTGGAACATTGGGAGTGATATTGTGGTGTGAAGCATCCAGGGGTGATGCACTGTGGTGTGAAGCATCCAGGAGTGATGCACTGTGGTGTGAAGCATCCAGGAGTGATGCACTGTGGTGTGAAGCATCCAGGAGTGATGCACTGTGGTGTGAAGCATCCAGGAGTGATACACTGTGGTGTGAATTCACCTGTGTCCTTTTCCTGTGTAATGTACCAGTTCTGGGGTGTTGTGACTCATTCACTAACTAAACCTTCACCTCACATTGCTCACCTGCTTTTCTAAGCTGTCCAAAAAAATCTACATCTAAAACTGACTTTCATACTTGATGTGTTCCCTTCACCAGTGAGCTATAATAAATTATGAGGATGTCGCACACACACTGCTTGTTTCACAAATCCATGACACTCCCTCCCTCTCTCACTCTCTCGCTCACTCTCTCTGTCTCTCTCTCTCCCTCTCTCTCTCTCTTCCTCTCTCTCTCTCTCTCTCTCTCTCTCTTCAAGTCAATTCATCCCAGCTTTATTGTCCTGACTGTATCAGTTACAAATATTGGAACCAAATATGGAAATAACAATGTTTATAGGTTACTGATGACGGTTGTTCTTGTAGTCAGAGGTAACAAAATAACAACATTGATTTATCTAGACCATTGTAACAAAATCAGAAATAATGAGTTTTTTATATCTTTATTTTATCAGGCTATGATGTCTGTGGTGGTGTGGTGGTTGTACTAGTGTAGAGTTCGTAACTTTCTCTGACAGTGACGTTAACACACATTTTTCAGCGAGAGCTACTGTGATTCCTTCTCCAAGGTCACGTTGTCATTTTTTTTTAGACTGGATGAGAGTTTAAAGATTTGTGAAATTTTGGCAAATCTGTGCCAATTTTTCATAATGGATCAGAAGGTGCTGAGTTGTTTGGACTTCACCGCTGTCATGGTTACCACAGTCTCCTCTCTCTGGGCAGCCAGGAGCCTGTGTGTGTGTGTGTGTGTGTCTGTGGCCAGACTGTGGTCACGGAGCCTGTACGTGGAGAATCTCTGTCACGGATCTCTGACAGTGTTGAGATATTTGCCTTCCCTGTTAAAGGCCGACTGTACCTATAATTTTGGTGTCTTTGTCCTGGTATTCCATACGGGCGCCTTTGCTTTGTTTTGATAGTTTGGTTAACTCTGATTGGACTGAAGCCGCTGTGTGTTCGGGGTCAGTAGGTCACTCAGTCTCAGTACCAGCGGTCAGAGGGGACCGAGCCCTTGGGACTTAAAGGCTTCAAATTGTCTTGCGTTCCTGCAGAATTCTGCATGCAGTCGTGTGTAGTGTCGTCGTGTTTTCCGAGTGGACACACCTCACAGGCTTAGGCGCAATAACACCATCGACGTTTTGCACCAAAATTTGATTGGGACGTCTATTTTGTAGAACTTCTTTCTGATTGCACAGAACGCTCTTTGTGTGCTCCCTTTGGCTGTGTTCACTCCCAGAAGCCCTGATTTTCAGACTGAGGTAATCATAATCTCTCTCTATCTCTCTCTCTCTCTGTCTGCAGTAGGAGAGTATAAAAATAAGACTGTCCTTTCACACGCAGTCTCTCCCCACCCATCACCATGCCCGCCGCAGAGCAGGCTCGTCTCTGATACCCAGCCTGAGAGGTAGCGGTGGGGTTTTTATTAACTGCTGAGTGTACGATTACAGACCCCCTCGCCCCTCCCAAACTGGCCGTGGTCGTCACGGATAGGAATACAGCGGAACATTCTGGCAAAGAGGCCATTAAAGTGGTCATCAAACTGTCACCTGCCTTTTCCCAAATTGCCTGCGCCCTCGTCTCCTCCTGTACCCCCCCCCCCCCCCAAAAAAAAAAAACCGGCATGCAAAATCAGAGACAATTGCCTTTGTGAGTCTGGACATACCTGTCACCCGTCTATGGCGGAGACATTAATCATTCCTCTGATTGTAGCAGAAAGATCATCTTATCTCCTGGGAGGAGGGGTAGGCCACACGGAGCAACACGGCAAAGCGTTGCTCCTGAAGTGTTATTCCTGACGCCGATACCCACTTTGCGTAGCAAAACCCTGCGGACATACTCACGCTCACTCGGACCGTGCAAATACCAGGAGCTTCTCTCACCGGCTCCTACCGCCTGAGTCCGGGTCCCAGCTCCCAGCAGTCCCGGCGGGGGCACAGGAAAGGCGGAGGTGGCTTGGCCCGGATTCTAGAAACAGTTTGCCCTGTGAAGGTGGAGTTTTAGCTGCCCGGTTGGCCCGGACAGCTCTGCCACCAGAGGCACTTGCCCACTGTGGGTCTTGCCCCCAGTTTTTCCCAGTGACTCGCGCGTCTGCTCCTGGAGGAG
>NC_137517.1:3772500-3782500 GCF_041902795.1 Electrophorus electricus
ATATAACAGAATGACATGTAACAGGTTTAGCTATTGAATTATATTTTCCATGTATAATTAGCTAACTGCAGGAGCATCTGACCAATAGCCATTCAGCAAGCGGTCCTGTCAAAACGTGCGTTAGTTTGATTGGATGGCCATGTGAGCTCGGCTATGCATACATTATTCACACATGCCCTCATTTGCATACAGGAACATGATAGGCTGTCACGTTTTATAGGGCAGTATGAACTGACCGACCATGTGGGTAAAAGATTTTCACTTTCGTCTTGTTTATCATTTTGATGAGTCTGTGTAATAGCAAAAAGACTTGATCCTAAATAATGGGTTTTTAAGGTCACATATCATTAACATTTATGTTGATAATATATAAGATACCATTAATACATGGCATATACATACCTGTGCATGCAAGCATGAGTGTGTGAGAAACTCAGAGTAAATCACAGGTAATCTTAACAACATGTGGTCTTAAAGTGCTTTTTACAACAGCTACATCTATTAATAACCAAACAGGCCAGAACACAGTTACCTGATGGTCTCATTCCACATAGATAGTGATGTACCCATGTATGTGACACTTATTTGACCCCATATCCTGGCAAGACATGAAAACAAACATGAACCTGTGTGTTTGTTTGTGTGCGTGTGTGTGTGTGTGTGTGTGTGGTGTGTGTGTGTGTGTGTGTGTGTGTGTGTGTGTGTGTGTTACAGGTCTCGGGGAATGGTCAGCAGAGTGTGGAGAAGGCCCTCAAGCTGTTCGCTCAGCTCATCAACAACAAGGTATTCCTGCTGACGTTCATCCGCACGCTGGAGGCGCAGCGCTCCTTCTCCATGCGCGACCGCGGCAACGTGGCCTCGCTCATCATGACGGCGCTGCAGGGCCGTCTGGAGTACGCCACCGACGTGCTCAAACAGCTGCTCTCCGACCTCATCGACAAGAACCTGGAGAGCAAGAACCACCCCAAGCTGCTCCTGCGCAGGTACGGCCCACCCAGAGCCCAACCCGACCCAAACCGACAGCAGGTGCCGTGCCGGCCGGCTGGTTGGAGGCGGGGCGGAGGCGGGGCATATGCGTATGCCCTCCCACAGTCCTTTGAGACAGACATTATGTAAATACTCCACAACAATGGGAATGGCTGGCCGACATCAAAGGCCGCGTTTCTCCATTATGTCACTCCGTCTTACAGCTGGTAACTTTATTGGAATTAATGAGGGTTTCAGGAGTGTCAGGCTGGGCTCGGGACATCTCTCTCACTCCCTCACTCTCTCTGCACACTCTCTTCTTTCCCCCTCTCCCTCCATCCCTCTGTCTCTCTCGTTCTCTCACTCTCACTCCCAGAATGCAGTGTGGCTGCCACTGTCATTTATTGTCGGTGTTCTACCGACTCATAAAACATTTAGGAACTTCTGGGCTCTACTCCTACTTCTCTTTCTCTATCTATCTATCTATCTCTCCCTCTCTCTCTCTCTCCTTCCTCCCTCTCCCTTCCTCTCTTCCAATCCATCTGTCTTCCCTCCCTCGCTCTCTCTCTCTGCTCCTTGCTTTCTGTCATTCTGTCTTTTTTTGCCGTGGGCCCTGGGTGATGTGTCAGTCAGAGCCATGCCCGGAAACCCCCCCCCCCACCCCACCCCTCGGATCAGCGCCGGCCGCGTTTCGCGTCACGCTTGAGCGGACTGGCTTCTGCTTACAAGATTTTTGCGGCAGCACTGCAGTGCTGGGACCTTAACATTGGACTCATAAAAAAGACTCTCTCTCTCTCTCTCTCTCTCTCTCTCCCTCCCTCTCTCTCTCTCTCTCTCTCTGCCCTCATGACAGTTTAATTCATTAGCCCGTTGTGCAATGTAAGGCTGCTCATTAATAGTCAGAGAAAATATATGCAGGTACGTGGATGTTATCCGCAGAGGCGGGGACATGGATTATGCTGTTATTTAACGTGACAGACGTGACTGCGTCTCTCTCATTATCAGTCATCCTTAAGAACATAATACCGTAATCCCCCAGGGCCAGGGGCCCAGCCTCCAGCCCGAGGGGCCCAGACTTTTAGACAAAACACCCTTTTTTTTTTTTGTTATTTTCTTCCGTAATTTTAGGGATTATCAATTTGACACGCTGGCTTGGAATTCTCGTGCTCCGTGGTTCTTACTCTGACAAAGGAGACTGGAATCTCTCTCTCTCTCTCTCTCTCTCTCTCTCTCTCTCCCCTCCCTCTTTCTGTATTTTTACTGCTCACTGAATCTTTTGTCTGAACCTAAAAGTCATGGCGCATCCTGAGTTGCTGTTGTCTGTGGTTCTTATGTAACCTTCCCTGGACTTTTTTTACTCCGCTGGACTGTTGGAGATCAGCGGGTGACGGAGGTTGCTGGATGCTGGCAGCGGTCGGAGCTCATTCTGTCCCAGCGGAGGAGACGGTCCGACATCCTCCGCCTTCATGCAGACCTCATCGTTTTCACTTTTCATCCAATCACTTAATTCAGATCAGGGTCACAGAGGGGTCACGGGATGCACGAGCACGCCTTCTCGCCAGGCCAGTTTAGATGGGACCATTTCACGGTCCGCGGTTAGGCAGAGGGCGGAAGATTTAGACGTACCGAGTAGTCGCATTCGAAGGCCTCTCTCTCTTTCCCTTTGCTGCGCTCAATGTCTCTGTTTTACTGTACTAATAGGTTTTATAATGAAAAAGAAGAAACTTGTTTGAGTTACAAAAGTGTAACACACTAAACTACTTTCATGACATGTAATTTAACAGCATTTCCTTGAAATCAGGACGAAGGACTTGTTGAAGTGTGTGTGTGGGAGGAAATATGTGTGTCAGGGACGCCCTCCAGGCAAAAGAAACAGCTTGAGGAATTATGCACAATGTCAACACAGAATAATTTCCTTTTTTAAATTGACAAATTTAATCGTTAGACGGTTTTTAACAAATAATGAGAATGAGGACACCCTGCCTACGTCACGGTCAGGTTCATCTTTCTGTGTTAACACAGAGCCATTGCGCTAAACTTACGACTGCGTTAAAAAAAGACAAAAGAATTATTACTTGAAAGAGTTTCATTTGTTAGTCCTGAGAGAGAGAGAGAGAGAGAGAGAGAGAGAGAGAGAGAGAGAGATGATGAATCCTGTATAAAGCTGAATGCCTTACAGAAAACATCTTAAACGCACATCATGCCATGCAGTCTAGCTTACTGTCCCTATCCCCTGTGCTTTGACAGACGTTTTCCACGTGTGCTGTTGGGGACACTCCCACTGCGTGGCGTACCCCTGCTCGTGACGTGACCACCTCCCACTGCGTCTCGTACCCGCGCTCGTGACGTGGCCGCCTCCCACTGCGTGGCGTACCCGCGCTCGTGACGTGACCGCCTCCCACTGCGTGGAGTACCCGCGCTCGTGACGTGGCCGCCTGCCACTGCGTGGCGTTCCCGCGCTCGTGACGTGACCGCCTCCCACTGCGTGGAGTACCCGCGCTCGTCACGTGGCCGCTCTGCGTGCGACCCGCGTCGGGTGACGTGACCGCTCCACTGCGTGGGCGACCCGCGCCGTGACGCATTCACCTCCCACTGCGTTCGTACCCGCGCCGTGACGTGGCCGCTCCTCACTGCGTGGGCGTACCCGCGCCGTGACGTGGCCGCTCCACCGGCGTGAGCACCGCGCCGCTGGCGTGGCCGCCTCCCACTGCGTCTCGTACCCGCGCTCGTGACGTGGCCGCCTCCCACTGCGTGGCGTACCCGCGCTCGTGACGTGGCCGCCTCCCACTGCGTCTCGTACCCACGCTCGTCACGTGGCCGCTTCACCGCGTTCGCACTCGCGCCGCACGGTCGCCTCTCACTGCGCATGCACCGCGCCGTGACGTGGCCGCCCCACTGCGCAAAGGCACCCGCCGCCGTGACGTGGCCGCTCCCACTGCGTGGCGACCCGCGCCGCACGGGCCGCTCCTCACCGCGTCTCGCACCGCCGTGACGTGCCGCTCCCACTGCGTCTCGTACCCGCGCTCGTCACGTGGCCGCCTCCCACTGCGTGGCGTACCCGCGCTCGTGACGTGGCCGCCTCCCACTGCGTCTCGTACCCACGCTCGTCACGTGGCCGCCTCCCACTGCGTCTCGTACCCGCGCTCGTGACGTGGCCGCCTCCCACTGCGTGGCGTACCCGCGCTCGTGACGTGGCCGCCTCCCACTGCGTCGTGACGTCATCACTCATTGGCCGGATGACGGGTTTTACCTCCGTTATGACTTGGAGCTCGGCGGGTAAAATATTACCCCCCCCCAGTCATAAATGTAGGTGCCATTCTCCTGCCCCTGTATGCCTCTCTCTCTCACGCTCGCTCACTCAGTTCAATTCCATTTTCTCTCTCTCTCTCTATCTATCTATCCATCTATCTATCTTTTCTTTCCTCACCATCTTCCGTTCTCTGTCCTGATATGGGAGTCTGAGGGGAATGGTGACCAAAACCCCGAGCACTTTTACCCTCCTCATGTTGTGCCAACATGTGTTTGTGTACACATGTGGGTTTGTGCGTTCGTGTGTGTTTGTGTGTGTGTGTGCACATTTCTGTGCTATAATGAGATTTTCAGCCATCCAGATCAGTTCAGAATGGGCTGTTAGCATGAAACATTGTTCTGAATGTCACCTCATTCTCTGAAGCATTCCTCCAACCCCACCAACACACACAAACACACACACACACACACACACCACCTTCTGTGTTTAATTGGCTAACGAAACCCCTCGTGTTCATTAATGATACTCAATTAAAAGAATGGAGGAGGAGAGACTGAGAGGCTTTTTTTTAAATGATTCAAATGCAGAGAGACATTAAGAGGAGTGGCAAAGCAAACAGAAGACTCGCTGACTTCTCCAGGATGAGGCAAACTCATTTAACTGTGCAAATGGCTCCCATTAGATGTGTGCTGATTCATTTTCTCTCTCAGTGGGGGAAAACGGGCCTGTGTGTGTGTGCGCGCCCGCGTGTGTGTGTGTGTGTGTGTGTGTGACAGTGTCGGTGGGTGGTGCATGGAGTGTAATGTCTGTGTGTGTGACAGAGTGACTGAGTGCGCGTGTTAATGGGTGGATGGGTAGAATTGTGTGTGTGTGTTGTGTTTGAGGTATAATGTGTGGAAAGGTTAAAAAAAAGATATAATGAAGAGGATTTTAAGATCAGTTTTCCATAATATTGTGTAATATTGGACTATGTGTGTGTGTGTGTGTGTGTGTGTGTGTGTGTGTGTGTGTGTGTGTGTGTGTGTGTGTGTGTGTGTGTGTGTGTGTGTGTCCATCACACTCCCAAACACAAAATTGAACACATCCCCCACACACTACAGTCTCGTCTCATCTATGCACGGTTAACTATAACCAGTAAAACCAGAAAGCACTTAAGGAATGTGTGGATGAAGATGAAGGCCTCTTTGTACACAGGCGCCGAAACAAAACAGTGCAGCAGCATTGACCTGATCAGCGTGAAAATGCTCCCAACATCACAGCAAGAAGATTCAAGTCATGTGCTTTCACTGTTCCACGAGAGGTTACATCACCTCCTCAGGCAAGCTTCTCTTCTTTCTCTCTCTCTCTCTCTCTCTCTCTCTCTCTCTCTCTCTCTCCCTCACTCCCTCTCAGCTCTCTCTCTCTCTCTCTCTCCCTCTCTCCCTCTCTCTCTCTCTCTCTCTCTCTCTCCTCTCTCTCTCCCTTCCTCTCTCACCTCTCACTCCCTCTCTCTCTCTCTCTCTCTCTCTCTCTCTCTCTCTCTCTCTCTCTCTCTCTCTCTCACCACTCCCTCTCTTCTCTCTCTCTCTCTCTCTTCCTCACTCCCTCTCAGCTCTCTCTCTCTCTCTCTCTCTCCCTCTCTCTCTCTCTCTCTCTCTCTCTCTCTTGCTCTCATCAGGAGGCAAACATCCTTCCGTTTTTAGGACCCACTCTGGCTGGGTAGCAGCCTAGTGCGCGTCTAGCCGGTATTCTCATAAACGCGGCGCGGTTCGTCAGCTCTGCTTTGATCCTGCCTTTTGTGAGAGCAGCTGTCAGCCTTTCCCACATTGCGCTGGGACGGAGGCAACGTGTGACGACCGCGTGTTAAACACCATCACGCACATCCAGGTGACCTGATGGCCTGCCTGAGCTGCCTGCAACCGAATTGCACAGTGCGCCTGGTTGTGTAGAACGGAGGATGGATGCAGTCATACATGTGGAATTACTGCATTTCTAACCAGCCACCTCCCACCTGTGTACGCACGTGTGTGTGTGTGTGTGTGTGTGAGACCTGCACTAAATCCTTTCTGCCTCTCACACACACACGTACACATAGGTACAGGCACACTAACTTCACAAACACGCACATGCACACAACCTCCCTCCTGCATCTCTCAGGTAATGACAGTTATTTTCATAGGCATTAAGAGGGTCATTTTCCCATACACTGTTGAGTAAATTGGCAGTCAGCTACCTCCTCTGTACCGTGGTAGCTAAGAGTAAGAAGTGTGTGTGTGTGTGTGTGTGTGTGTTTCTCTAAGTGACAAATATATTGGTGATTTCACACTGTTCAGCCGTGTTATTGTGTCCATAATGTATAGATAAAAGACACCAATGCATGCCTGAGGTTGGGAGAGTGTGTGTTTTGTTCTGATCTTCCGAGGTGACGGAGTCTTTTATGCTGATGGTTGTTTGTATATATGTGTGTGTGTGTGTGAGACGCAGAAGGAGGAGGGTCTGTATTGGTATTCCATGGGCGCACTGTTCCGCTGAAGTGGGAGAGTAACCCTTTCATGTATTTTTCATGCTCGTTAACCGTCTGGCTGCAGTTGGTTCTCTCTCTCTCTACCTTTTTCAGCTGCTCCTTTTTTCTCACCGCTCCAGAAACCAGAGCCCATTCTCCGCCCAACACCGTCGTGCTCCATAATTTATGCCAAGGTGGTGTGTGTGTGTGTGTGTTTGTGGATGTGTGTGTGTGTGTGAGCGTGTGTGTGTGAGCGTGTGTGGGTGAGTTGTGTGTGAGGCAGGTGGTGTGCGCACGTGTGTGTGTGTGTGGGCGCGGGTGTGTGTGCGCGTGGGTGTGTGTGTGCCGTGTGTGTGTGTGCGCTGTGTGTGTGCGCGTGTCACAGGTGTGTGCGCGCGCGCGCGTGTGCGCCACACAGTATGTGTGCGCGTGTGTGTGCGGCCAGAAAAAAGACATGTGCGTAAGGTGTGTGGATGTGTGTGTGTGTGTGTGTGTGGATGTGTGTGCGCTCGTGAACCTTTGTGCCGCTTCAAAGGCGAGCACACATGAAAGCGTCTGTGGTCCGGACAAAGAGTGACAGGATGGGTGGTGGGCGGGGCAAGGGGTGTGGCCAAACTCCTCTCAGCCCGCCTTTCAGCCCTCCCCCAGCAGCTCCACACTACCACTATGCCCTCACGCCGATTATGAGCACGACGGTGTCGATTGTACAGCACATACTGTGAAATTAAGCGCCTTTTCTCACAGGGTGTGTGTGTGTGTGTGTTTCAGGACAGAATCTGTGGCTGAGAAGATGCTCACCAACTGGTTTGCTTTCCTCCTCCACAAGTTTCTTAAGGTAACGCGTCACCAGCAGTCGGACCGTGCTCGCACAGACCGGCGTTTTGTTACTGCATGGCCAAGCCCCTGAGCTGGATGTTACAAACAACTAACAAATAACTAAAAATGGCTTATAACCTTTGATTTTTCAAAGAGTATTTCTATGTTATTCTTATTGGTGTGTTAGCTGTGTGGGATGGTTTTACTGTTATTACACAAGGCAGAAGCTGTTGATCTGTATGGGGCCGTTGTGTAATTGTCAGTATAACTGGTGATGGTGAAGGCAGAACACTTCTGTGCAGCCAGCCAATCAGGGCTCCTGAGTGTCTGTGTGTGCGTGCGTGTGTGTGTGTGTGTTTTTTTGTTTTTTTTACATGAGTGTGCTGGTGAGCCCCTGTTCATTCTTTACTCTGTGCGTGTGCATGTGTGTGCACGTGTGTGTACGTGTGTACATGAGTGTGCTGGTGAGCCCCTGTTCATTCTTTACTCTGTGCGTGTGCATGTGTGTGCACGTGTGTGTACGTGTGTACATGAGTGTGCTGGTGAGCCCCTGTTCATGCTTTACTCTTTGTGTGGGTGGGTGGGTGTGTGTGTGTGTGTGTGTGGGTGGGTGTGTGTACAGGTGTGTGTGTGGGTGGGTGTATGGGTGTGTGTGTGTGTGTGTGTGTGTACAGGAGTGTGCTAGTAAGCCACTGTTCATGCCTTACTCTCTCTGTGTGTGTGTGTGTGTGTGTGTGTGTGTGTGTGTGTGCAGGAGTGTGCTGGTGAGCCCCTCTTCATGCTCTACTGTGCTATAAAGCAGCAGATGGAGAAAGGCCCCATAGACGCCATCACTGGAGAGGCGCGCTACTCCCTCAGCGAGGACAAACTCATCCGCCAGCAGATCGAATACAAGACATTGGTCAGTGGGCCACCACACACACACACACACACACACAGGACTGCACGTACGTTACGCGTGGGGCTTGCGATCCGTGCGCATGCGTGTGTATCATAAACACATATGTTCCATCTTTCAGTGTGTGTGTGTGTGTGTGTGTTTCTGCTCATTAGACCGTGACCCCCTGCTGAAGCTGAAATTGGGCTCCTGCAGGGCATGTGAAATTAGATTTCTGAGGCCAGAAAATGGTCTTTTCCTCAGTGCTACTGCCTAGTCCCGCAAACACACCCGTCCTGAACAGAGTCCCGCAAACACCTGTCAGCACATCAAATTTTGTCTCTCTCTCTCTCTCTCTCTCTCTCTCTCTCTCTCAGATTTTGAATTGCGTGAATCCAGATAACGAGAACAGCCCGGAGATTGCGGTGAAGGTGCTGAACTGCGACACCGTCACGCAGGTGAAGGAGAAGATCCTGGACGCAGTGTACAAGAACATGCCCTACTCCCAGAGACCCAGAGCAGTGGACATGGACCTGGGTGAGACACAAACACACACACACACACACACACACACGTGCATACACACGCATATACACACGCACACAGCCTTATCCAGGCCTATCAGTGTCTCGTTTGCCTGTTTATTGATGGCCGTGGTTGTGTGTGTGTGTGTCCGAGTGACCCAGGTGATGTATGACAGACGGGGTAACCAGACTGGCTCCCTGTGTCATTTCTGGCACACACACTTTTCAAATTCATACAGCACAAAAGCTCCCCATCAGCAGTGCAAATCAGGCTTCCAACACCTCTGCCCCAACAGCCGCTTCCATTACGAGCTGTTTGGGCCACCCGCGCCTGGGACTGGCACTGTCGCGTGAGTGTGTGTGTGTGTGTGTGTTGGGGGTGTTCTACAGCCATCATCTGTGCATCTGGCGAGTGCACAGTCTAATGGTGACCAGGCAACAGAGGGGAAAATCAATGATCATTCTCTCTGTGAATCTGTCTATTTTCCCATCAGTACACACTTTAGCATTTCATTACGCACATGGTGCGTGTATGGGAGGGGCGCACACGCGTCACTGAGCACTTTTTTTTGCCGTGTGTGCTCCCGCCAGAGTGGCGTCAGGGCCGGATGGCACGGGTAGTGCTGCAGGATGAGGACGTCACCACCAAGATCGAGAACGACTGGAAGAAGCTGAACACTCTCCTGCACTACCAGGTGAGACCTGCTCCGCCCGCCAGGGTCCCCCAGCCTGCACACCTACAGGCCTGCAGTACCGGAGAAGGGCGTGGCACGCACACGCGCTTGTCTGGTACGAGTGAGCCACCCCGGCGTGAACGTGACGTATTAGCTCCGCCCTGCTCAGCTCTGTTCCCCAAACAGGAGACGTGGCTTTATTCAGAACGTGGAGCCTCCTCTGTGGCGTCCAGCTCCGTGCCTGTGCTCTGACGTGCCCGCGCTGCTGGTGGCCGGGGACGGGGCGCGTGCGTGTTCACGTTCGGCCGACGTCTCTCGACCTTTCTGCGTCTTTAACCGCGTGTTGCTGTACTGTACCTGCAACGGAATGTCATCAGAGTCTTCTAGCACCCAGTGCAACCTGCATGCTGA
>NC_137517.1:3790000-3807500 GCF_041902795.1 Electrophorus electricus
ATGTTGAATATTTTAGGAAAGTCATAAAATAACCATGAGGAGGCGAAGCAGCACAGCGTCTCTTTTGTTAATTTGTCTTTATGGTGTGTGTGTGTGTGAGGTGCATATAGATTAGCTCTCTCAGCCCTGGTGCCCATCAATCTCTGTGTGGCACACTGGGCACAGCTGCCTCTAGACACCCTGCTGATTGATTTATATCAGTTTAATGCTCAACACTTAGCATTTCGCCTGAATGTAGCACACCAGCAACCTCGGTCCGGAACAGCGCTGTTTCCCCGAGGCCATGGTGAGGAGACGCAGGGTAGAATTCCAGGCTAGCAGGACTCAAAGCGTTCCCAAACACATTTGAAAGCTTTCACGCTTAAACACACACACACACACACACAGAGGACATGTGCAGGCGCATATGCTTAGGTCCTGGCTTATGAATGCAGTCCACGTAAAATTCAACTTGTACCTCAATGTCACTGAGGGGAGGAAGCAAGTTTGAGGCAGAGAAGACGCGAGAGAGAGAGAGAGAGAGAGAGAGAGAGAGAGAGAGAGACTGATCTCAGCTGTTTCTCTAAGGCATCATTCTGCTATGAGGTAAAACAACATTAATTGCTAAATTCTGATGGCTTAGCACCAAAGGCATGAGGAGAGCACGATTTATTAGGAATCTGTAGATCGATTTGACCAGACGACACCCTCGTGCTGCACATCAGACGCGCAGTACTGCAGGAAGAGCCAGTTATGAAGGCTTTAATGATCAGAGTGGAGGGAGAGTCGTCCTGTCTCAATCAGCCTGAGATCTGCCCTCCGGAGAGAGAGAGAGAGCGAGGGAGGGAGAGAGAGGGAGAGAGAGAGAGGGAGGGAGAGACTGAAACAGGGATAAAGGGAGGGGAGACAAGAGCAGACAGTTTGATGCACTTAATGAAAAACAATAATGCTTCTTTTCATCTGTTATTTGGTGGGCGCAGGCAGCAGGGTCTCGAGGGGAATGTGTGTGATGATAAGGATATACACACGTGCGCGCTCTCTCCTCCCTCTCTCCTTCTCTTCTTCTGCCTCTCGCTCCTCCTTTCTCTCTGTCTCTCTCTCTCTCTCTCTCTCTTTTAAAACTCTCTGCTGTGCTGACACGATGTCCACCGTCACGCAGCACAATGACTTGCAATGAACCGCAATCAGAGGAAGAGAAATGGCCGTGCGCGCTTCTCACCGCGCACATCAGCCCACCTGCGCACTCTCGCCCGGAGCAGGACGACTCACGCTTCTCTCACCCGCCGCAGATTCGACGTTCCGCTACACGGGAAGTCCGGACAGCCTCCGCTCCCGCGCGCCTATGATAACCCCAGACCTAGAGAGCGGTGTGAAGGTGTGGCACCTGGTCAAGAACCACGAGCATGGAGACCACAAGGAGGGGGACCGGGGCAGCAAGATGGTCTCCGAGATCTACCTCACCCGCCTGCTGGCCACGAAGGTAACACTCACCCAAGCAGCTGATCCCAGACCAGCGCTGCATTGCGCATGTTCGTGCCTGCCTAGTAAACATCTCATCAGGCTGTTTCAGCACAGCAGTGCAGAGTGTCTATCTGGCCCCTTCTGTTATACCGAAAAGCAGCCGTTTGGACCGCGAGGCGCATGCCGTGAGAGCGGTTGCGCAGGCGTTCCCGACTGAGCTTGTCTCTGTGGGCGTATGTGCAGGGCACGCTGCAGAAGTTCGTCGACGACCTGTTCGAGACTCTGTTCAGCACCGTGCACCGCGGCAGCGCACTGCCTCTGGCCATCAAGTACATGTTCGACTTCCTAGACGAGCAGGCCGACAAGCACGGCATCCACGACACAGACGTGCGGCACACGTGGAAGAGCAACTGGTGAGCATTCCGGAATCCCGCTGGGACGACGTCCACGGGGCACACGCGGGCACACGTAAGCCGCCTGCGTGTGTCGCTGTCGCCCGCTGCACGCTGACCGCCTTTCGTTTTCCCCCTTCAGCCTGCCACTACGGTTCTGGGTGAACGTGATCAAGAATCCCCAGTTCGTGTTCGACATCCATAAGAGCAGCATCACGGATGCCTGCCTCTCCGTGGTGGCCCAGACCTTCATGGACTCGTGCTCCACCTCGGAGCACCGCCTGGGCAAGGACTCGCCCTCCAACAAGCTGCTGTACGCTAAAGACATCCCCAACTACAAAAACTGGGTGGAGAGGTGAGTCGCCGCGCTCCGCCTCCGGCTGCCCGTTACAAGATTCCTGTTTCCCGAAACTCCGAGCAGGCTACGGACTGCGTTAAGCATGTCGGCGGTATAGAACTGGTGACCGACCGCGTGTGTTGCTCAATATTGCCCCCTGTCTGCACTTGCAGGTACTACGCTGATATTAGCAGACTGCCAGCCATCAGCGACCAGGACATGAACGCATACCTGGCTGAGCAGGCAAGGCTCCACTCCAGCGACTTCAACATGCTGAGCGCCCTGAATGAGATCTACTCTTACGTCAGCAAGTACAGCGAAGAGGTGAGCTCACTCGCACACACACACGCGCGCACACACACACACGCACACACACATTTACGCATAGAGAAAGAGTAAGAGGGTAAAGGGAGAGGATGAATGCAAACAGGCAGATGACTGCCTGGTTCTCCTACACAGAAACACTCCAGAGTGGCCCCACAGTGGAGATGTTCCCGCCATGACAGCACCTCTGCTCAGGGGACCCATTAGTCTGACCTTTGCATTATGCTGCATTGAAAAGAGCCCAGAGCCCTGCCAACATGATATCTACTCTCGCGCTCTCTCTCAATTTCTCTCTTGGTCTCTCTCATTCTCATTCATGCTGGCAAGCGCGATCACTTTCTGCTTCAGAGGAGCGGTTTCTCTACCTCGTACTGAACAGCGGCTGAAACAGTGGAAGAAGCCGTCCACAAACTCCTACAGGAACCGGCCGCTAATTAACGTCTGTGCAGCATTCCGAGCGAAGCTGCGTTAGTCCACCTCTGTTGATGATTTCTTCCTGTAGGAAGAAAACACTACAGGAAGTAGCGCAGGTAGAAAGAGAACGTGCGTGCTCATTTATGGCCCCTCAAAGCCAGCAAGCTCCAGTCACACCTGCCCGTGGGCCAAGGAGGGTCTTGTTTATGTATTCCTGCCTGTGTCTGGCAGAAGGCAGAGAGCACCAAGTCCTCCATGTCGAGCCGGCAGTGCGGAACGCCCTTTCACCGGAATTCATAAATGCCCCCCCCCCCCATTCCTGCCCTCCCCCTAGTGTCCCCGGAACCGCCCGGTTGCCACGATTCCCCTGCCCTAACACGCCAGCTTCAGCTCATCAGGCGGCCGGCAGGGCCATCATGCGTTAAATCAGGTGAGCAAGGGCAGGGAATGCATCGTCTCACAGCCTGGCAGGCACACGGCTTGGTTACCTAGGAGACCAGCCTGCCGCAAATGTTCCTGCCATCCTCGTAACGCTCAGGTGAACGGTGTCACGGGTAGGGCTGTGTCTCGGCAGAGGCCATCTCTGGATCTACCCCCCCCCCCCCAAAACATGGACGCTCCTCCTTTAATGGTACATTAGTCTCCGAGATCTCATTCGGCGCACGTGGGAGTCCAGCACACGTCAGCATTTCCACGCGCGTCGTGCAGACGGCTCGCGGGAACGCCGGCATGTTTAAAAAGACGCTTTGATGAGCCGCGCTCTCTCTCCCCTGATAGCGCGACGACCCCTTCCCGTTATGCAACCTGGGGATTCCTGCTTTCTCAGCACGCGCCTCCGCTCTGCAGAACGTGCAGAAATTCACACAAACTCACGAATCGGTACTCTGCCTGCTTCTAACATCAAGCATCTTTACCCACATCTCAGTGGAAACGTATTAACAATGAAATCATGGCCAAAAATGGAAGGGAAAAAAGGTTTTTAAAACTGTGTAGTTTACAAAGTAGCCAATATATAAACAACATATGCAATGATGAGTTAGGGATCTATATCTGACCTCAGATCAGCAGTGTATGGTGGGGGTGTATAAATGTATCCTGATGAATCTGGTGATTGAGGGTTCATATCTGTTCTCAGATCAGCAGTCTATGGTGGGAGTGTATCACGATGCATCGTCCTGAATATGGAGACTTGAATATGAATCGATTTTGGAATGCTGTAGTCATTTGTAACTGGGTATAATAATATTCAGTAAAGTATAAACTTGTGGCCATAGTAAAACTCTTAGGCTAATTTTGAATGTAAAATCCACTATATTTAGATCCCCAGTCTACCTGTCTGATATTAAAAATCATCTATTGTCATCAGACAATAGCATCTAGCATAGTCAGAATTTTTTTTTAAAAACTGAATTGTACCAAAATAATACAATTTGCATCAAACGGATAAGTGTATGAATTTGATATCACATAATGTATTTGTTTGCATCTGTATTTTTGCCGTATGTTTGTCCGGCTTGCCCATGCTGGTGTCAGGTACTGACAGGCATCCTGCTTGCGTCCCCAGATCACGGCGGCGCTGGACCAGGACGAGCAGGCCATGAAGCAGCGTCTTGCCTACAAGGTGGACCAGTTCATCAGCGCCATGTCCCTGGAGAGCTGAACGCGGGCGGAGCCTCCGGACCGCGAGATGCTTCCCCGAAGCCGGACCCCCGCTCCCACCCCCCACCCCAACCCCAAACCCCACCCCGAAGCGCACCGGAGAAGGACCCGACGGAGCCCGGCACCTTCGCCGGCCCGTAGTTTTATTTCTCTGACGTCGGAGGGGTACCTCGGTGAGGCCGCCGGAGAGATCCATAAACTGCAGAGGGACCGCCTTCCGACCCGAGGGCGGAACCGGAGCGGAGGCGCCGCTAAAGATTTGAAGGTGCTCGCAGAACTTCGGCCCGGCCCGGGGGACTTCTGGGTTCAACCTGCATGTTTGTTTGGTCCTTTTGACTTTTGTATTGTTTTGCGCGTCGGCTGGCTTCCTGCGCCCTGCTCTTCGGAGACAGCCCGCCCCTCGGAGACCTGACGGGACTGCTGCTTCCTCTCGTCCTCAGTCACGTCAGCTGGAGGCGCAGGAGGAGAAGAGAAGACAAGACCGGATGTCTGGCCTTCCGCTTCTGACTGACGGACGACTTTTGCTTCCAGATTTTCTCTTCCAAACCCTGTGCGTGTTTCTTTCCCTCCTCGGGCGGTGGGCCTCTGGAATTTTATCGGCATACTGACATTGGTAATGACGATGAGGCTTCCCTGCCACGTGCTGTCCACAGCCGGGCTCCAGCCCAGCCTGGTGCCCCATGAGGCGAATCCCCACAGGATCTTGCGGGATCTTCAGAGGCCACATGGAAGCGTCCACACGCACATCGACTGCTGATCAGTCTCTTTAAGGACGAGGGGTCGAGCCATCAGGCGTACCTCTGTGACTATCCAATATGTCACATTTTCTACGTCAGCGTTTGTGAATGTACACATTTTCCTCTATTGTGTCATTTGATTTGGTTTTTTTTGGGGGGGGGGTTGAGACAGTTGACCACTGGCGACAGTTGAACTGATCTCTATGGCAACATGGCTGAGAGGGCATCTAATGTCCCGTGACCCCTGAGTCCCCTTGAACTTGCTTATGCACCCTCGGTTGTACTGCCAAAAAGGCTCTGTGCCACTGAATTACACGATCTTCACTTAATGTGGTTTTTCAGTGCAGAGACAGTAGCAGTGAGATCAGCAGAGAGCCACACTCTTAGAAAGACAGGACTGACCTAAAATCAGTTCACCTCAGTGCTACCAACCAGGCAGTATTACCTATTACATATGGTCCTGTGTGTGTGTGTGTGTGTGTGTGTGTGCGCGCGTGTGTGTGGGCGTGTGTGTTTTGCATGCATTATAAAGTACCTCACAAAGCGTCTTCGTTCCCATCCGCTCCTATTTTAAGGCGCCGAGGGACCACATGAGAGGTGCATGTTCAGCACTCAGAGGAAAGCTGAAGGTCAGTTGTCCCATCCTGCTACCCTTACTTCCACAAAGCAGCACGATTACGTGCCAAAAGGTCATACTGAATTATTCACGGGCGCGTCAGGAATGGTCAGCGCTTTATTAGGGGAACCGGACCTGATCTCACACACACAGCGAGGGGTGCCGACAGGCAGGAGAGAGGCCGAGGGGGCGTCTTCCTTACCTCTCTGTCTCCTGCCTCTGCTCCCAGCACAGAGACGATGGCGGATACCTCACAGGGGTGTGTATCTGTGTGCACGACAGTTTTGGTTTTAGGTTTTTTCCCCCCTCCCTCTCTCCCCTTCACTAACATGAAACACATCAACCACGTTAATGAAACCTGGCGCCGCTTTAAATTCGTCGTGCAAGACGTCGGGCGAAGCTGCAGCTGAGGCAGGTCAGGAACGAATACGGGCGGGATCCACGGTGCACAGCTTTCGCCCCGCGAAACAAACGCCGTCTGAACATCGCCCACCTTCTCCGACACGCGTGAAACAAAAGCGTTTCTTTTTATGTCGCCGGAGGAAAACCTCAGTTTGCCCCGTAACTGGTGGGGAAGCGTTTTCCACCTTAGAACCCAAACAGCTGGAGTCAGCTCACCCCGGATCGGCCGCCGTGTCCGAGCCGGTCTAAGGAGGACGGAGAGAAGGCCGAGGGAGAAATATGGAGAAGCAGAGAGAGAAAGAAATGTGAAGTGAGCATTTTATTTGGTGGTGTGTCGAGTGTTTGAGGAGCACAGAAACGCGAGGAGGAGACAAGAGAAGGACCCCCTTCGTTTGAGTTGCCTGCTGGAGCTTTGAAGCTCAGCTTTGATCTCAGCACACCGAGATCAGGAGATGGGGGGGAGAATACACATCAAAACGAGGAGAGGAAAGGATTATGGGTAGAGTAGCATGACTGACGTGGAATTTAATATGTCAAGGCATGGCGCGTTGGTTAGGTTAGTGCAGGAATTCCCACTGTATATAGAGCCATTTAAAAAGCACTAGAGCATGTGAATTCTTTCACAAGTGGCGAACATCTCTCGCTCTCTCTCTCTCTCTCTCTCTCTCTCTCTCTCTCTCTCTCTCTCTCTCTCTCACACTCACACACACACACACACACACACACACACACACACATATACACACCCACACCCAGGTACATGGACACATGTCATATTCCAGTGGCATATGGAGATGGAGAAGTCCCACGCTTCAGGGTGTCGCTAGTCTTCCGACTTTGGATGTTTGCCGAACAAGCCCATTTCGCCTCCCGCTGCTTGTCCACAGCTTCAAACTTCCTGTCGTTTCCCTTACCTCCGAATGAAAGTGCTCCCGTAGTCCCAGTTACTACAGTGCTGCTCTCTCTGGGAGCTGTGCGTAGAGATTTTGTAAGTCGGAGCTACAGCACGGCGCGACCCTCAATACAAAAACGAGCACCCTGTCAACCAAACTTAGAGATGAGTAATAGAGTTTGACTGAAGACAAAACACACAGTTACACGTCTTCTGTAACGGTAGCTGCTCAACGGTATGTTTTAATCGTCAGACCCGGGCCCAGAGATGGTTGGTTGTGGTGGTTGTGATGCTCGCGTTGAGGTCTCCACAGGAAGAGACTCAAGTCCCGGAAAAAGGGATCCCGAGTCCAGACTAACCCCTGCACCAGCGATGCTTGCGCAGACGTACCGCGACTCTGGAAGCCGCAACTTTAAAACGACGGCGCCTTGCCGAGTTGTAACCCGGAGAAATCCAGAAGGCATCCTGCATGCAGCCTCCCGTCCACGCCCTGCCGTCCTTCCAAACAGAGGATGAACGCCAAGCTCAAGTCGGCCATCCGAAACGTCCCCCCGAGGGTCCGCGCCGTGGCGCTGACTCCAGAGCTGCTACAAAGGAACAACGAAATGGGAAAACAGACAGACAGAAGAGAGGGGCAGTGTGGGTAGGGTGGGTAGAACAGGCAAGACGCTATCCAGGTACTATCCCAGACTTATACAAATCTTTATAGTCAGAACTTTCTTTGTAGACACTGGAGGTCTGTAATATAGTTAATACAAAAGATAATAATGCCCATGATAGTACTTATCGCTGTCTGTTCTTGTTGTTTTATAAAAGTGTTGTGAAAACTGTAAGAAAGTATTTAAAAAAAAAAAAAAAAAAACGGTTGGTCTTTTTTTTTTTTATTTAGTTTTTGTTCTGATAATATATTACTGTGTACCTATTGTAAATATGAAGCAAACCTATTTTGCAAGCCAAGGATTCACTTTGTACTGTTGTTATATATAAATAAATTTTACTGGTATAAAAAAAAAAAATAAAAAAAAAAAAGTTTGAATGAACTTTATTTGACTACTTTTGTCCCACACAGATGCCACGAGTGCGTGGTGTAGTCGTCGTGATCCTTTTGAGACAGGATATCTGGGAGGCGGATTAAAACCCCGTACGAAGATTAAATCGCACCCGATACGGCAACATAATCCACCGCACAGAAGCCACACGGGCTCTCCAAAGCAGGCCCTCGGGCAGAGAGGGCCACGGCAACCCTGGGGAACAAAATGTCCGTGCGTTCATCCCACTTAGTCAGGGTTAATCCCAGCCTGCGATTTTAAACCCCGCCATCAATGAGCGCTCACACTCCAGCGGGCAGCGGAACAAGATAAAAAATGGTCCTAATGCAGGCGGCCGCGGCATTTTGTCTTGCTGGGCCGCCATTAAGCCGGGCGCGACACTTCTCCCACGCCGCCCCCTGACAAATTACATTAGAGCGGTAATGGAGTAATGGCTGGTGATTGGACTACTTGGGCCAAATACCCCACAGGAGCCATCTAGAACAGAGGCGGGGTAGATGCCACCCGCTTTCAATTTTCAATAGCCGCGCGCGTCCGTCAATCGTTAAAAAAACTCGTACGTGTCGTTTATTGTGGCAAGAAGCAGGCAGCGGACATATCGTGAGGGGTTTCCCGTTCTGCTGCCTTCTGATGTCCGGCAGCGCAGTGAGACCAGTGAGGGTCAGTGGCAAACAGGTGCCTGGAGCCCCCCACCCCCCCACCGCTATGTGCCGTCTGTCGCTCGGCAATGCTGCCACGCACGGTCGACACAAACGGCCAGGTCTGCGTCTAATTAGCAGGCTGGACACGTCCATCTGCCTGGACGGACACTGTACAACCATCTGCATCAATAACGAAGCAGGCTGCGTCTAATAAATAAATATTAATATAAATATTTTCCCCGGCGCACTAACCAAGCCGATAGCCAGAGCGGAGCCGCGCCTTCCACGGGAAGTTCATTAAAGACGACGAGCCAGCAAACGGTGATGACTCGTTAATGCTCGTGAACTGGCAGACGGAGAGTCGGGCCATTAAGATTGATATAACGGAGTCAGGATTGCGCGGACGCGAGTTGTTTATGACAGGGTAATAATGCTAAAGACGTTACACTGCGTTCAGCAATTACCATCATACTCGCTGTTCTTGCAAATCAATTTACAAAGCACCGCTTACAAGGTCTGGATGCTTATAGAGATGGTTTGCGACGGTCTGGAACAGAAACGCAAACGCCCACGTAAAAATGCACATACGTTTTCCACAGGCGTCGTGTTGGTGAGGAGGGCGACTAATACCTGTTCAAACGTAGTGTTGTACCACGGACCAGTTCAGCCTCACATGGGTGCTAATACCCTTTAATACCGTTATAGGATCAACGCTGGCCATCGCTTCATTCTGGTTGCAGTTGCCCACATGAATTAGAGTGTAAATAATAATGATTAAAGTCAGCTGAAGAACGGTATCGTCTACTTCTCTGTTTTTCTTCATTTTCCCAGCTCATTTCCTCCTTCCGTTCGTCAGAGGTGCCTCCAGTTTGGGAAGCAGACTTAATTGAAATGTTTTGTGAGTGTTTTCAGTCCATCCAGCCAGAGTGCTGTGTTCTGCTGCACGGAGCTGTTGGGTTGATTCAAGGATATTCTGTCCTGCCATTTTGTGAGCGGTACGACGTTTGCGGTGTCGAGAGTGCATTAAAAATAAAATAAAATAAATAAATAAATAAACAAGCACAGCATGGAGGAGAGAAGCCTGCCACAATGGTTCGAGCAGCCACAGAACCGTGTGGGGGAACCTGAGCCCTCGAGGCCAGAATATAGAAAGTGAACTTCCATCAAATGTCTGATAAAACTACACTTTCAAAATAACCTTTACCTCAATAAACATTCATTTCTGGGGCTTGGGCTTGTGTCGTCTGCTCTGATTGGGTCTGCCGTCATCTGTTCTTGCCGTTTGGCAGACGGCGGTCAGGAAGCGTGGCCCCCGAGGCTAGTTACTGAACGGCACCCCAGCCTTCCCTCTGAGGGCAGCACTTCCAGACTACCTGTCAACAGGAGATAAAGAGGCCCAGAGCAGCGGGACACAGACGTAATGGATGGAAAAGAAATGGGGAGCTGGGGAGAGGGCCACCGGAAAGATGGAAACACATGGAGAGAGAAATCAAAAGATGAAGGGATGACGGCAGAGATATTGCGCCGGCGCAGCCGGAGGGGGTTGGGAATGGAAGGAGCCGAATCCCGATGACGTGCCGCGAGAAGGAGTGGAGAAGAGTAGGAAGTAGAAAGAAAAAAAAAAAAACAGGAGCATGGATATTGCAGAAAGCAGAAAGCAAGGATAGGAAGGGAGAAATGAAGGGAAAGAGCATGAAGTAGGAGGGAGGAGACTCTGTCGGAGGGACACGGACGTGAAAGAATATGAGTACCTCCGAATGGCAGAGCAGAACTATTCATAGAACAAAGCTCCACTGACTCATTCTGTGTGTCTCTCTCTGAGGAGTGCTTGCTGAATGTGTATATTTATAATAATATTATTATTATTATGGTAGGTTTGTTTGTTTGTTTGTTTAACAGGCCAAGGTAGGTTTAATTAAAGTGTTTCATACACAGATTGTTTTAAACGAAATGAAGACGCCGACACTGGCACTGCGGCCGCGTCTACAAGCGTAGCGTGATGGACGACTTGCATTATAACGTGCCACACGCACGCGTGTGTGTATCCCAGCACCACGGCCGGTTACTCGAACGGGCACCGGCCGCCTCGTTGAAGCCTTGTCGTTAACGTCATCTTCGCAAATGGCGGCAAGCTACGATTTCAGCAAGGCGCGCAGCCTGGGTGCGGCGGGACGCACGGAGGATCCTGCGCATTCATATTCAGCAGTGCCTCAGCCTAGCAGCAGCGCTGACGGAGCCGTCTCATTAGACTTGTCATTCACCCCGCCACTGCTCAGCCTGGCGTGTGCGTGCGTGCGTGTGTGTGTGTGTGTGCGCAGTGAGACTCAGCAGGCTAGGTTTCTGTGGGCTCACCACAGTGGGCTCGGGTGTAAAGTGGATCTATAAGCATTTGAATGTGGCACGCTGGAAAACGCCTCCGCGGGTACTCAGCGCTGCCGCAGTTGGCAGGTGATAGCATGCACGGGGGGATGGAACAGCACAAGAGCCCTACTCCATTTGTTTTCCCAACTCTAGAGTGTGGAAAGACCGCACACGCACCCACGTCTACGTCTCCTACTGCCAACGCTCGTTTCCATATGCAGATGTTTCCCGCCCTCGATGGGCCGATCAGCGTACGTCTGTGACAGCTGGTCGCTTCCCCGACCGACCCCCTCAAACCACCCGCAAACCCCCCAACTCGCCACAGTCTCCGACCACCTGATAATACAGGGGCTCGTTTCAGATCGGACCCCATGCCTGGAGGGGCATCCTTATCGGCGCAGGAGTGATGGGGTGTGTGGGTGTGTGTGTGTGTGTGTGTGTGTGTGTGGTGGAGGTGTCGCGGGGGGGGGGGGGCGCGGAGCAGAGCGATTTAGCGTGCCCGGAATAATGGCAGCCGGATAACGATCGGTTCCTGTTACAAGCTAAAGCGCGCTAAACGCCAGCCGCGGATCAGATGGAGGGTTCGCCTCTTCACGCATTACGGATCCACAGATCTCCCCGCTACACACGCCTCGCCTCAACTGCAGATTTGGAGATATGAAAGCACCTTACACGAATTAGCCGACGAGTTGTTAGACTGTCGGGACGTGTTCACCGGGTTTGGATGCTCTTAAACGTAATCAGAATATTTTTTGTTTGCTTAAATGCTAGGTTAAAGGTAAACATTCAGTTTGACGATTGGGAGGTACGTCTCTTGTCTTCGGTACAAGGGTTAAGAGCCGTTGTCGCAGGATTAGAGTATTAGTCTTCTCCCAGCCATCGTTTATGTTTTAATGAGGTAACATTATTCATTCTACAAAGAATGCATAGAGAAAATCAGATCGGTCATAGACCAGTCATAGACCAGTCATGGACCAGTCATAGACCAGTCATGGACCAGTCATAGACCAGTCATGGACCAGTCATAGACCAGTTATAGACCACTCATCGACCACTTATCGACCAGTCATAGAGCAGTCATAGACGAGTCATAGATGACTCATCGACCAGTCATAGGCCAGTCATAGACAACTCATCGACCGGTCATAGACCAGTTATAGACCACTCATAGACCAGTCATAGACCAGTTATAGACCACTCATCGACCAGTCATAGAACAGTTATAGACCACTCATAGAACAGTCATAGACGACTCATTGACCACTCATCCGCTGTCATAGACCATTCATAGACCACTCATAGACCATTCATAGACTCATAGCCCAGTCATTAGTGATGAAAGACAGTATACTAAACTTGATATTTCTCAGTGTATGTCAACCTAACTACAGACCATCTGTTTTCTCTCTCTCTCTCTCTCTCTCTCTCTCTCTCTCTCTCTCTCTCTCTCTCTCTCTCTCTCTCTCTCTCTCTCTCTGTGTTTCTGAATCCATTGTCCGGGTTAGTACGTGTCTAGGGTACTAAGACCTTGCTTTCGGGACACTTCTTTGAGAATTATTAAAGGATTAAGAACTGCTGTTGGATGAATATTTAATGCGGTGGACCTGACAGTCTTTGCCTGGCCCAGAGCAAATACTTCAGAGGCAGCCTACGGTGAGACGCACATGCACACAGAGAGAGAGACAGCGAGAGAGAGAGAAAGAGAGGGCGCATGCAAACGTACCTGAGCAAAGAATTACAGTACAAACACACTCCCACATCCTCATCCCCATGCTCTCTCAGACATGAAACTAGCAGGCCGTGGGACCCGAGAAGCAGGGCCAGGTGTGCCGTAATCGCGTTCACCGCTCATACCGCTGATTGTCAGCCATTTAACCAAACTTACGCAAAGCTTGTACTCATTTAATCGGTTCTGTCTCTTCATTTCCAGATAATTTTTTTTAAACGCGGTGCATATTGCACATGCCCAGTGTTGCTTCTCCAAACATATTAAAACACTTGCGATGTAGTTAATGGTGATATAATGCACAATAGTTTGTTATGATTAAAAAAGAACCACATTTGGCCTTCTGAAACTCAGAATCTTTCATAATGTGTTTAAAATATCTGCATCCGCCGAGTACTGAAACGAACGGTCCTCTCTAGCCTTCGGGTCGTGGTTCATTTTTGAATCCTGCACTGTTCATCTTTATCTAATTTTAACTAGCGTCCACAAGACCACAAGAAGGCGGCATTGCAACACTGAGCCGACTGCGCCTGCATTTTGAGGTCCTGGGCCGTTCCGGCCGGCCTGCTTTACCAGGTCTTAGGGTGCCATCTAGTGGTGGCACCAACACTGAACACCCTTTGAGAACAAGCGCATTGGCTGGACAAACAGTATATTGCTCGCATGAGTAAAAGTCAACGGCTTAGTTAGCTTGCTGTCGTTCTTTTTACCTTTGCAGACAGCAGCTGATTCTTATTCTTATTAATAATAATAATAATAATAATAATAATAATAATAATAATTCTATTATTATTATTATTATTATTAAGTCCCAAAGCAAGATTGGTATTCAAAAACAAAAAGGCAGACAATGTATAATAGCACCTAGATGAATCTCCTGGAAAACAGGATTCATCCGCCGTATAACCCAGTAATGAAGAGCAATGAAAGGATTTATGGTGAAACTCTGCAGCACACCATAACACTCTACTGCTTTTCTTGTCATATGTGATGGCTGCCACAAACATTTACTTGCAAATGTGTGTTTTTACTTGCAAATGGGTGTCTTTCTCTTAGTATTTCATCAGTTTCTTGCTTTCTTGTCTTTTTATTCCACACACTCTTGGCCCGACTACAACGTCTGAATCACCACGCACTAGTAGCTCATAGATCTCAATAGTATCTTCTATTCTTTATGTCCAAAATGCAAAGATTCTTTCTTCTTCTTCTCTGGTCATTTTCAGGTGTTTTTCAGGTGTCCCACGGACCTGTGAGGCTGTGTTGCCTGTGCCGCGCTGAACAAAGGTGAGTGGCTGTGTAACGGAGATGGAGGTTTGGCAAGATGCAGGGCTGTATTTAGCATGACCGGGTTCTGTTGATTTAGAAAAAAAAAGAGCCCAGAAAAACCACAAAATGTTTACCTTTAAGACAGTCCATTTTCATTACCGCAAATCTCGCTGTTGTCTCGTCTCCCTTGTGTTGTAACGTTATGTATCATCCGAGTTTTTGCATGTGCTGATGGTCCTGTTAATCTTAGGTCAGATGGGAGAACCAGAATGGGAATTTAACAGGACTCGGAAATCTGTTAAGAAAGGATGGGTTTTATTGCATGATTATGTTTTTATATATGTAATACATTGAGGGAATCCTCGACATCAGGATTTCCATGGCAATGCTTCGAAACAGTCTGCACAGCTTGATACAATTTTCAATAGGTGTTGCCGCCACATAGTTTTTTGTTTTGTTTTTGTTTGTTTGTGTTTATTACATATTGTTCTGCACGGGTTCACAAGACAAACTGAATTTGCTTGCCAAGAACTATTAGGCATGTCCCATATTAGTTATTAGTGTCTCACAGTCTACGGAAGGAAAAGTTATATTTGTGTAAAGTGTGTGTGTGTGAGAAAGGACCACGGCCCCAGGTGGATTTCTACTGCTGTACTATGACATGACTCTGAGTCAGTACAGTAGCGCATTCCCACCGTGTGCATCTCTCCATGGTGCTGTTACAGCAGTCATATCTGTCTGAGGCAGCATTCCAAATCTGGGTGAGAACCATTTCAGTATGTTTGTTAGGCAGCTAAAATGGGACCCGATGGCACTGGTCAAGAACTGGGATTCTAGGTCAGGGAGGGTGCGTCACGGACTGGGATTCTAGCTCACGGAGGGAGGGTTATGGACTGGGATTCTAGCTCAGGGAGGGTGCATCACAGACTGGGATTCTAGCTCACGGAGGGAGGGTTATGGACTGGGATTCTAGCTCACAGACGGTGGGTCACGGACTGGGATTATAGCTCAGGGAGGGTGCGTCACAGACTGGGACTCTAGCTCACAGAGGGAGGGTCACAGACTGGTGCAGAGAGCTGAGGTTGAGTTTCGAGACAGAGCGGAGCATGGGGTCAGAGTCTGCTAGGACCCACTCACGCCAGATAAACAGTCTGTTTGACACCTAGATGAAGCAGCCATACGGGTGTGGAACCAGAGGCCCATAAGTGACATTTTAAGAGAAGTTTTACACACACACACACACACACACACACACACACACACACACACACACACATATATAGAAACACAGGCAGGACAATGCAGGGCTGAAACTGATTTGTGCTCTCCTGTAAAAGCGGTCAAATGTTACTTATGTCCCTCTGGTTCCAAGCACTCGGTGAGTGTGAGGAATATGCTAATGGGAACGGAGTTGATATTTATATTTGTTCTCGAGTTTTTATTGTTATTTGTTTCCCACTTCTTCTTTTTTTAGTTATGTAGCTGTTCATTTTTTATGTTGTCATTTGTAGTAGTATTCTCTCTGTTCCTTATAAACCCTTTCAAAGGCATATGTGTAGAAAGTTATGCTTGGTGTTTGTGTGTGTGTTTGAGTGTGCATGTGCGTGTGTGTGAGAGCATACTCGTGCGTGTGCATGTGCATGCACGGCCTCTTGCTTCCATCCTGTCCCATAACTTTGCAACGTGTGTTTTGTTCCCACTGTTGTTAGGGTTACGTGCTCTGCGTAGGGCGTGGTGGGGTTTGTTTTATTAGCACTCAGAGAGCTTTTCTCCCTCGAGAGCAACTAAAGTGAAACATCTGTACCGACCTGCTGTAGGATACAGTCTAGAGGGGTGTAGGGAGAGAGAGAGGGAGAGGGGGAGAGAGAGAGAGAGAGGGAGGGAGAGAGAGAGAGAGAGGAAGAGGAGCAGAGGAGGGGGAGGAAGTGCGTGAGGAATCCCCATGTTTTAAAGCACGGTGTTCTGACTACATTTCATTTGCGATATGCTATAAGTCAGTAGGACTTACTGACACAGGTTTCTTTAACATTTAAGAATTTAATATTTAAACAAACTGGACATTCAGTAAAGCAAAACTCCAGATAGGGCACTCCAGTGGGCACTGCACGAGTTAAATCAACTCCGTACAAATTGATTCAACACTGTAGGTGTTAATACAATGCTGTGGGTGTTAATTCAACTCTGTACGTGTTAATCTCATACTGGGGTTTTTGCTGTGCATGGCATCTTCAGGTAACGTCCACTGAGATGAATCACTTTATTATAACACAATGCAGTGGGTTGCTTTACTTTATTTTGTCCGTAGTGGATCTCACTAATGGCTGTGTAGAGCATGAAGGTGTTTAGAATATCACATCCATTCCAACATCAGAGGTTTCTCTGTGGAGCAGATATTGTTTGGCCACTGCCGGTCATAGATGTCGGCCACTGTTCTGTTTACATTTTGTGTAGCCTACAGTCTATGTGTGTTCTGTCTATACAGTCTGTAGCCTACAGTCTATGACTGTTCTGTCTACACTGTCTGTAGCCTATAGTCTGTCTGTTCTGTCTATACTGTGAGTAGACTGTGCTCTGTCTATACTGTCTGTAGTCTACAGTATGTCTATTCTGTCTATACTGTCTGTAGTCTACAGTATGTCTGTTCTGTCTATACTGTCTGTAGTCTACAGTATGTCTATTCTGTCTATACTGTCTGTAGTCTACAGTATGTCTGTTCTGTCTATACTGTCTGTAGTCTACAGCATGTCTGTGCTCTCTATACTGTCTGTAGTCTACAGTCTGTCTGTTCTGTCTATACTGTCTGTAGTCTACAGTATGTCTGCTCTGTCTATACTGTCTGTAGTCTACAGTATGTCTGTGCTCTCTATACTGTCTGTAGTCTACAGTATGTCTGTTCTGTCTATGCTGTCTGTAGTCTACAGTATGTCTGTTCTGTCTATACTGTCTGTAGTCTACAGTCTGTCTGTTCTGTCTATACTGTCTGTAGTCTACAGTATGTCTGTGCTCTCTATACTGTCTGTAGTCTACAGTCTGTCTGTGCTCTCTATACTGTCTGTAGTCTACAGTATGTCTGTGCTCTCTATACGGTCTGTAGTCTACAGTATGCCTGGTCTGTCTATACTGTCTGTAGTCTACAGTATGTCTTTTCTGTCTATACTGTCTGTAGTCTACAGTATGTCTGTGCTCTCTATACTGTCTGTAGTCTACAGTCTGTCTGCTCTGTCTATACTGTCTGTAGTCTACA
>NC_137517.1:3815000-4120000 GCF_041902795.1 Electrophorus electricus
TTGTTTGTTTTTTCCTCTTTTTCAAACGCATTGGAGCCGATAATCGGCTTTCTGTTTGAACCACAGAATTTTTCCACCGTTCCTTATTTGAGCTTTCGGGTTCTTGGTTGATATTACAAACTCTTGCTGGGAGAGCTAACTAGCCAAATATAAAAAGTAATTCATGAGTTTGCTTTTCGTTGAGACTTTACGGTGCGCTGTAAAAGGTACTCAGCTTTGGCCGGGCTGATTGGGTGGTGGGCAGCTAGCGGTGTTTACACAGAGCAGCCTGGAGAAAAAAGAGTGGGAAGGTGGAACAAAGGTAGCCTGGTCCACTCTGGAAACTTACCGTGGAGGGTAATTATGGGGCACATCCTACCCTCTGACTGGGTGAAGCTGGGCAGGAATGTGCGTGTGTGTGTGTGTGCGCGTGTGTGTAGGAATGACGTAAGTGCGGTCAGTGGTAGACAGTCGGGAGTAAATTTTCTTTTGTCTGTTACCCTCCCTTACTGATGTTTGTGACAGGAAACCTGACGGTAACTGTTTGGGATGCTGTGCATAGGATGTGCTCCTTCCTGTGTTTTCGTAATGCTCATCCAAGGAGAAACGCGTGTTTACGTTACAACTCAGTAGGCTGAAGTGTGCTGTGCTGCAGTTGGGGAGGTGACCGCATGTCTGTCGACTCAAGACGGGGGTTGAGGAAAAGGTCTGAAGGTGTTGGGAGCAAACATATTTGGGGGCAGAGGGGGGTAGAGGATGACCTCTGCCCCACCCAAGCCCACCCCCCACTCATCCCCACTGAAGGAGAGAGAGGTGAAGCCACCACTACTACTGTTAATTGCAGGGTGAGGTCCTACTTGGACACCTGCCCTGTGTGTGAGGAACAAAGATGTCACTCCGTTCAGGGGGATATTCTTTCCAGAGCTTTCTGGCTGCCCTGGGTTTGTCTGTAACGGCTAAACTCATAGACAGGCATTACAGTGTGTGCTATTAGCAGAGGGGCAAAGTAGTGACCTAAAACTCACACATGCACACACAAAGATAGATTCGTCTGATTATTATATCGATTTTTATGTTAAAGAGCAAATTAAGTTTGTTTGTGACATGCTGTTTAAAGTTTATGTGTCCTGGAATTCATTTAGGGTTCCCCTCAGACACTTTCAACACTGCAGTTACCCTTCAGTTTTCAGACAGGAATGTCTGCCAATATCGTAATCTTAATCCTAATCTTAATCTTAATTTTAATGTTTAGGAACAGCAAGGAGGTGTTGCTGTTAAGACCCCACCCTTCACTTATTTGAAACCAAAGACTACCACATATGACCATTCTCACCAGCCTGGCACATTGCTGACATGTGTGTGCAGTTGGCACTAATGTTAGAGATTTTGCTCAGGGGTGGTCAGCACAGACAGAAAGCATTCTGTGCATTTTCCTTCTAACTATATCTGCTGGAAATAAGGAGCCACGGGCCATTTTGTGTCATTAGTCCAAAAGAGTCAGGGCGGTTGATTCTGGACGCTTTAAAAATATATAAAACTTCGAGCTAGTAGACATGGACAAGCATCTGGGGAAATGTTTTACAGATAACTGCTAATCGGTATCTTGGTTTTCAATCACCAAGTGTGTTAACGCTTATATCGTATCTAAAACATCAAGCACTTGCAGTCGATCAGAGGAGTACATGCTGCTCCTCTTCTGTATTCTGTGTACAAGCATCCCCGCTGAATTAGCGGCAAAGTGAAAGGCCAAGCAGATGAGTGGGGGTGGAGCTGCCTGCTGTCTGAGCTGAGGTTTACCCACAAACCCTCAGTGATGATCTGCCGCCCCGTCCAGAGCTGTCAGAGACCCGTCGACACAGAAGTCTCTGTTACGGAAGAAGATGGAGGAGGGGTAGCGTGAGAGACTCTTCAGACGGTCCGATGGACAATGCTCTTAGCACAGCTAACAATCTGCTCATGCTAGTACCAGCAGAGTTCAGTTAAGCCATTTTCCTTTTAACAAGAACTCGGCCGTTAATCAACGGGATGGCGCAGGGGCAGAAGGGCCGACCCGGAGATGATTAAAGCTAAGAGCTTTTTGGAACTTGGGGAGAAACCTTTTGCACTTCGTTAACCACAACACCTAATATGACCAGGAACAGGGTTGTTTCCACTGATAACAAAGTTATTTATGTGTAGTTGAAAAGTGTCCAGAGTTTCAATGATACAACGAACAACCAGAATAACAGTGGGCGATGTTTGTGGGAACCTTGGGCAGCTTCAACTACAACGCTGAGAGACCTTAGTGGATACCATGCTCACTGTCTTAACATTGTCCCAGTATAGCCTGATTGACATTTTTATTGGCCCGATTAAAACAGCCAAGCCATTCAGTGGAGAGCAGATGCCAAATTTGACAAGCATTCCACCCCACAATGGCACACAGTCTGGCCACAAAGGGAAGGGAATTTGATGTCTGTGAGTGTCTTTCTTCCACATGCCGTTAGTATGATAGAGACGGTGATAAAAGCAAGACAGATGGCCAGGGTGCTGAGAAGAGGCACGCCACTGGGGGGCGGGGGGGGGGAGACCAATAAGACGAGAGACCTCATTTCTCTCTGCCTCATGTCCCCAGCATGCTCCTTGGCAGCCATTTGGGTCTTGAGCCAACTCAAACTAGGACTGCAAAGTGTCGTTCGTTTTTCTCATGGTCTTAAACCATGCCTTCTGGCGGCCTCGCATGTCTGCAAACCCCTGCTAACGTCATGGAACCAAGGGTGTGGGGGCCTTTAGTATGATGATATGGCTTACATCACTTAGCTTCGGGTGTGGATTATCTGAAGGGAGTCAACAGATCAGGATGTTGTGTAATTAGTGAAGTGAACGAATGACTGGAACTCGGCAGGACATGGTTAATGACCGATGAGAGAGAGTCATTTTGATTAGACCAACTCCGGAAAAAAACCCTCTGGTGCCGAGTAGTTGGCAACCTGACTTTTTTCATACACTATTTGAAAGTGTATGAATAAGGTCAAAGAAAGAGCACCCTATAGCCAATAAGATTATATAATACATGTCTGTAGCACAACGCACAACCTGACCATGATCATGTGTGAAAGAACACTTGGTTCTGGAGACCTACAGGCAGGCAAAGGCTGAACAAAAGCCTCATGTTGGCTATTTGTTTGCTAGATGCATTTAACGAACAACAGAAGGCCATTTGGACTCACGTCTCTGCTTTCGGTTAATGCTGTTCTCATTAAACTTTTGTTCCCTGCTTGGTGAACCACTGCAGGTTTACAGTTGTTGGACGTTTAAGATCAATTGAATTTTCTCCCACTGCTGCACATTCATTCTGGATGAGAAACTCTGGCATCAGGAGCGTCCAAAAAGAGTCAAAATATTGGAGTATAATTAGCCCTTGGGTACGCACAACTCTGCTTCAAGTGGAAACTCCGACATCAGATTCGTTGAGCCTACCACTTGCATCACCAAAGTAGTTTGACAACACCACAACAATGGAAAATATCAGTGTGGCAATGACAAATTCAGTAATGCTGTGGCCGCAAGGATTCAGAAAGAATTGATTAACAAATTAACAGCTTGTTTATAATATCAGAAATATTTGCTTGACCACCATATGGTATGGTGTTGTTCCACCTCAACGACTCACAATCCTGACTCAGAAATCAGAAATGATGTCGACTTAAACTGGAACTTTGTGCACAGGAAGGAATTTTCAGCTGTTTTCCATCATGCTCTTTTCATGTCATAATAGTCACAATTATGGCAATAAGGTAGTCTAGCACTTAAAGAGAATAATACAGATCATAAAGCAGAAAGGGCCTTCTGCATCTGGGTTTAAGGGGTTAACTGCTGCAATAATTACCCAGGCTAATTAACGTCCACCAAGCAGCACAACACAAGCCAGTCTGTCTAATGTTCCCTAACTGAAAACATTTTCCTGCCTCTTAGAGTAGCAAAACTTTCTCATGACTGCCCCCCCCCCCCCACCACCCACCCAGCCGTTCATCACGGTGTCGAAGAACCCGGGGGATTTGTAACGGTTAGACAAGAGGAGGGAGGGTACAGACCACAATTTCAACTTTCGTTTTTTGTGAAGGAAAATGATAATAATAAAAATAAAAAAAACTTTCTCAAAGCCGCACAATTCCCCCATCCTTTTCTCGTTCCTGATGCGGCTTTCTCCAAAGGCACCGTGTAGGTTAAACTTGCAGTGGACCCAACATTTAGATATCCAGTTACACAAAGCCTTGGAACGATCTACACACTCATGTCAAGCACAACGAGCTTGGACGCAGTCCACAGACATCTGCAGTTGTGAACTGTGGTTGGAGTTGTGGGTGGGGCTTGGCAGCTGCGATTCGAAGGAACAGAAAGCTCCTCCGTGTGTTATAAAAAGGGGGAATGTGTCTTAGGAAACAAGGATTTCATACAAATACAGCTTGACTTACAACTTCAGTGACGGTATGAGCACACACACACACACACATACGCACACATCTACCACAGTCAGGATCTCAGACATTCATCAGATGCACAGCACAGACATCACATTCCTGCCAAGGTGCTTGTAGCAAGCCTGGCCTTTCCTCTACTATAAATCAGACCTTGCAGGCAACCTGAATATGAGAACTCATGTGTAATTAAAAGAATCTGTTCTGTAATTAGTCGGATCCGGCACAATGCACTGGAAGTATTGCGAACATTTTGTATTGAGGGTATTGTTGGAGCGTTCATGGCATGTCCAGCTTCCATCTCACGGTTCAGTCAGACCAATCCAAACACGGTTAGTGTCTCATCCTGTTCACCATCTTGGGGGCACAGACAGCTTTCCTTGACGGACAGGAATATGATTCATTCATTCACCCCCGTTCCATTCGGTTGAAAAAAAAAACAAAAAAACAAACGGCGGCACCGGCGGGTGGAGCAACTACACCTTTAACCCCTCTCAGAGAAAAACGCAGAACAGATTAACAGCCTCCACTTCTTTGACCTTTTAAGGCTTCCTGCTCTGCCAATCCAGTTTGGTTTTGCTCCTACGTTTCTGGAGCTTAAGGTTATGTCAGAGTTAAAGGGTTATTATTGGATGGCCATCTCGGTGGTAAAGATAACCAGCCTATGAGACTGAGAAATTAGTGGTCTTTCTTAGTAGATAATTACTGAGGTAGTATTCGCATTCAGCATTTAGCCTGCAAAGTAAGCACAAATTGAAGATTGTTTATTTTCTGTCATGAAGCATTCCAGTTATAAGTAGGATTTAACTAAACACTTGATCTTGTGAGGAGGAAGCACATGCTTTCTTCAGAGTCGTCATCATTTTCCAGCACATTTGCACTGGATGCTCTTAAACATACACTCACATCCTGTTGAGACAGGATGTGGAAGCACTGTTATTTCGGGGGTGGGGGTGTGTGTGCTTATTTATGAGCAGTTTGGATGCCTAAGGGACCTCATTACCTCACCATGGCGGATTATGTAACACCATGGGCAGCCTGAGCTGGATCATGGTGGACTCCCTAATGTTGGCTCCTGGGTCTTCAGGGCTGTTCTGCTGGGTCTTCAGGGCTGTTCTGCTGGGTCTCCAGGGCTGTTCTGCTGGGTCTCCAGGGCTGTTCTGCTGGGTCTCCAGGGCTGTTCTGCTGGGTCTTCAGGGCTGTTCTGCTGGGTCTCCAGGGCTGTTCTGCTGGGTCTCCAGGGCTGTTCTGCTGGGTCTTCAGGGCTGTTCTGCTGGGTCTCCAGGGCTGTTCTGCTGGGTCTCCAGGGCTGTTCTGCTGGGTCTCCAGGGCTGTTCTGCTGGGTCTTCAGGGCTGTTCTGCTGGGTCTTCAGGGCTGTTCTGCTGGGGATGGAACATTGCAGATTGCACTGGGCCTCACACTTTCCCTCAGCACTGCCAACACCTGAAGATGTGATTTTATGATATGATGTTGGCATGTTGCTTGACCAAAAAAAAGCTATTCAGGAACACCTCATATCCAGTGTTCTCCAGCACTTAAAGGTGTGTGGTAATGAGGCCGGAAAGTGAGGTTGATCCATCGATGCCTTGTCAGCAAAACCTGGCTTCTACACTGTGAAACACTCATAGTGATTTTCTCTTATTTGAGTACGAGCTCAGAGAGAGAATGCTTTGGCTCTGTGCATGTACACTTGGCCCACAATCTCAGGAGACAATCACTGGTTAAAAGAGAGCAGGACCCGACACAAAAGCTGGGAACATGTCACAAATTTAACACAGTTTAGTGCCGCTACCACAACATACGGATAATGCCTTCCGGGGTGTATCGCGTCCTAGAATGTGAGTAAAGCATTATGGGATCTGAACACCCATAAGCTCACACGTTAATGAATGGCGACTGTCGCTGGGCTTTAGCGTGGCTCACGGGCCCCATCCTGACCCCCACCCGTCTGGCTCCAGGTCCTGGCTCTTTGCCTCCAACATGCCTGCTACACATCTCCAGCCATACAAACATCTGTTACCGAAGCCCAGTTTGCTATGGCAACAGGAACAAAAGCGAAACATCTTTAAGCTCGTCCCACCCTTTGGCTTACGTCCTGCTCTGCTGCGGAAACCTACATGAGCGGCCGTACATGGGAGTGCATGATCCTGTATAAAGGGTATTCCATGTTCTCCACTGAACCCAGGAATCGAAGCGGTTTTCCCGATACAGGCCAGGATATAAACATAGGAATAGAGTTATGTGCGTTATGTGAAATATGTGCAGATCCTGGCACTCTACACATACACAAATTCATAAAGGCATAAAGACCTTTATGTCCTGTTGATACATTACAAATAAACAAGGTAGATGGACCTACATGTTCCCTCTGCATATGTGATCTACATAGTCACGCGGGAAACATGCATTTGCAAATCTCTGAGATACAAGCCATAGTCAGGAGGGACCAAGCTGAACTCTGCATGCTCACTGTGAAGCTGTACGCTAGTTTACATCATGTTCATTCCAAAACCTGACTCTCGGCTTGTGCCAGATGATGCTGCTTACCACAGAGCATGAATGTCCCAGCTGTGTGGCTCCAGAGGTTCGTCTGTCATCATTCAGGCGCGTCCCCTCCTAAACCCTCAGACAGCTGAGGCACTGATGTAAGTGTTTACCCCTGTTCGCTCTGGTACATTTTTGCATTGCCCTTTGATGAATTTACTTTTCTTTTCTTTTTTTTGTGCAGCGTAAGGATAATGACTTTGGATGCATCCAGCTACTCAGAATGCAAGCAGTGCATTGTTGGTTCTCAGGTTCTCATAAGGGAAGTTAGAACATCCATGGACATGTCAGCCATGGGGTACTGGTTTACTGACACTCTTAGGAGATTCAGGAATTATGCCCAGTACAGCCACTTAAATATATCACCTGTTCTTCATGGTGCCCATTACAGCAGCTCAGCTTAGAGGACACAGCTTGGTTCCAAAATGGGGAACCTTTAACTGAAGGCTGCGTTTGTAACAGCAAGCTGTGTATATGTACTGCTAAAGAATGTGCACAGCACTTTTTAAAAAGTGATTGAAAATACAGGCCTGTGGGGAAACTTGTAATTCTGCACCTCAAATCCAAAATCTCCTCCTGGGTTCTGTAATCAGTGAAAGTTAATTTATGGATAAAACATACATATTCAAACTACAGAGCTAGGTACACGTACTACAGATTTTCCACTGTCCCATTACCCGGGACAGAATGGGCAGTCAGCATTAATTATTCAATTAAACACTAATAATTAGAAGAAATTGGATTTGAGATCCACAGTTCAAGATGTCACTGTTTGGATCTGATCTTCTAAGGTCCGGTGTATGGCCCGACACCTGCTGAGACCAGCGGACCCTGTCGTGTGCTGGCTGGAGGATCCTGCTCCTCAGGGGAAGGGCGCACCCTCCACATCGTTATGGACATGTCAGCCAGTGTGCGCTCCAGCTGGAATTCTGGAGCTTGGGTGAAAATGAGTTTGAAAGCTGGACATGCCGAGTCATGAAGAATGTCTCAGGCCTGCTGCTGCCACAGTAAAAGTCCCTGGATCAGCTCGGACAGGAGCACACTCCTTGGGTTTCACAGTTAAAATGGAATGTGATCACTAGATAATTCAGGTTTTTAGCAATAATAATTTGGTTTAATCTATACACCTCTGTGGCACATTTATTAAATACATGTGACAAGTAAGCACAGTTGAGTACCTTATTGACAACATACTGTAATATTTTGAAATAAGAGGAAAACAAACAAAAAAGAAGCTTGATCCAAAAGCCGTGTTATGTGCGTTATCATTTGATACAGTTAATCCTGAAAAATGTCCATGTTTTACCATGATAATCCTGTCCAAGGGAGCACGGTGAGGTGTGGCAGAGCTGAGCGTCACGCCTTTTCCAGGGTGACGTTTATTTGTACAGGATGGGGAGGCATTAACCTCTCACTCAAGCTATTAATTACTCAGGGTGCCTGTGCAAACACCACATTGTGCTGCTCGGTGGGGGTTGGTGGAGGCCGGGCAGAGGCTGGCCTGTTTAACCCATCGTCCACCTCTGTTGCAAACACGCCACCCTCGTGCTAGGAATGGCACGGGGATGCTTTGCGGAGACAGCTGCTCCCCGGAATACCTCGCTCGCTGGTTTTGGCAAAGAATTGGATAAAGCTTAATAAAAAGATACCTTTTCACCGACTGAGGATGAAAAAAGTAACCTGAGGTAGTATGAGGCACAAGGCTGTAAAGGCACAACATGACAAATTATGTTGAAGGAGAAATTGCTTTAAACTAGCTGGAATCAATCTCTGACAGCGTTCCGAAGTGCTAACAACTAGTTGGTTTTCCATCCTGTATCTCCTGCATAGGAAAAGGCAGGGAGTTTACTGGCGTAAGGAAATCTTCGGAACAACGGCACACTAACATTCTAGGACACGTCATCTTAACAAGAGAATGTGCATATTTCACATGCGTAATAGACTATAAACAAGAAAAAAAAAATGAATGCAGGATGAAACTCGGAAACTCAGACTTGGAGAACGTGAGTTCAGGGCGGCTTCTGTTTTGCAATAGAAGGTCGAAGCCGATCCCCAAACCTCCACCTCCACCGCCACCACCACCATCCCCAGCTCCACCTCCACCACCACCATCACCACCCCCACCCCCACCACCGCCCCCACCGCCCCCTCCACCGCCACCACCACCATCCCCAGCTCCACCTCCACCACCACCATCACCACCCCCACCCCCACCACCGCCCCCTCCACCGCCACCACCACCATCCCCAGCTCCACCTCCACCACCACCATCACCACCCCCACCCCCACCACCGCCCCCACCGCCCCCTCCACCGCCACCACCACCATCCCCAGCTGCACCTCCACCACCACCATCACCACCCCCATCCCCACCACCGCCCCCACCGCCCCCTCCACCGCCACCACCACCATCCCCAGCTCCACCTCCACCACCACCATCACCAGCTCCACCTCCACCACCACCATCACCACCCCCACCCCCACCACCGCCCCCACCGCCCCCTCCACCGCCACCACCACCATCCCCAGCTCCACCTCCACCACCACCATCACCACCCCCACCCCCACCACCGCCCCCTCCACCTCCACCACCACCATCACCACCCCCACTTGGCCGTACAAAACAGTTACAGAGTGGCGAAGTTGATGGGATACGGACGACGGGTACACACATCTGACCCAGATGGTTTTCCTCCAGAGCCTTTCACCCAGTCACTGCTGAATTCTGTGATAATCATTACAGCTTGCAGTGGACTGTTCACTTCTGTGCTAACGTCACCGTCCACGACCCACCATGTCTAGGTTGCCGGGGGCAGAATCTCACTTCAGAGGCTCCAGACAACGCGATGCCGGAGAATTTCTCAACGGCTCAAACTGTAACCGCTAACTTCTCAACTGCCACTGGTAAGAACCCGTTCCTCTGTGCTTCCATGTCTTCTCCCGTGATTGATTGCTTTGACAGTTCAGGGTGACCCTTTTAAAGTGGCACTTCTCATTAACTATCGTTATTCATGAACCATTATGTTTAAGCTGCTTGCGTATGTAGCATGGTAGATGTGGCATGCTACTGGGCGTTGTGTTCTGCTTCCTTATATCCTCCACTGTGCTGAGAAGCATTGACAGTCTTCAGCTTTTGGTAGCGGTCACAGGCTTTTGGGTTGTACTGCACCTCAGTGAAAAACGTTACCACAAGTTCAATCCCTGAGTTGACTCTTACATGTCTGTTTACAGATTCCGTTATGTCTCATTCTACAACCTCTGTCACACCCCAAAATGAGACCACGTTCAGCAGCCAGAATGTTACCATGACCCCATATAACCAGACCACAACGAACAATAAATCTTCTGATACGGTGAGTGATTCTGACATGCCCTGAGAGTGATTTGCTACAGTGTTTCAGTGCTATTAGAGTAGTGTACCACCAAATTACTGCAATGATTCGATGAGTCAGCAGTGGCTGGAAAGAAAAAGTTGGGACCTACGTTAGTTTGCTGGCAATGCCACGTGCATCCATGGTTCAACTGGCTCTTTCTCCACAGAGTCAGGCCAGTGGTCCATTGCAGTCTTACAACAGTGGATGAATGGTGACATGACAATACATGCCAAAGGCGGTGACTGCCTGCAGATCTTGTAGGGGAAACAAATGCTAGCCCTCACCCTCCAGATTTCAATCAATTAATTGATCAATCATTAAAAATGTAATGATCGCCAATGGGCAAGTCCAAAGTGAGCATAACAAAAATACATACCGCTTAAAAGTGAAAGGTGGTCGTGTATCTCTCGGGGTCCATCTGGTCCTCGTAATTCAAAATTTAAAACATCCTGTAGTCTATATTGCTTAAGCACATTTACCAAATGCACTTTGTCCTATTACATTTAATTGTAAGCAGAATATTTAACTTCCATATTTAACTTATTTAACTTCTGAGTATATTGACCGTGTTCATCATTACCGTGATGTCACCTACACGAGCGAAACAGAAGCAGACATGAGCAAGAGGAAAGAAAATTGATCATCAGGATTATACCTCTAACCATTTCTCCAAACGGATACCCAGATGTGGTTGTGGGAAAATACAGAAAGCAATGAAATGAAAACACTTTCAAACCCGTTTCTGTGACAGGCACATTTGTGGAGTTCTTTACAGTCATGTTTCCTGTTACAGTCCTGTTTCTGGAGTTCTCCTGGAATAATTCAAATCGTTGGTCATACAAAATGTTCTATTATGTGCAAATATGTCCTCCCTAGTTTCTAGTGAGATTAAAGAGAACAAGTGGTTGGGATTGACGTGCTCAGACTTTCATTTGAAAATGCACATACATCTCTTTCTGTTGGATGTGTTCGTATTTTGGTTTACTGAGCTGTGTGTGTTTACACTGGTCCACACATCAAAATGCAGCACTGTAAGAGAGCAGAACACTGCACAACAGGACGTCTCAGCAAGTCCCCCTTACCACGTCTCACTTAATACTACACCCTCCAGATCATTCTAAATACTACACCCTCTAGAACATTCTTAATACTACACCCTCTAGAACATTCAAAATACTACATCCTCCAGAACATTCTAAATACTACACCCTCCATAACATTAATACTACACCCTCCAGAACATTCTAAATACTACACCCTTCAGAACATTAATACTACACCCTCCAGAACATTCTTAATACTACACTCTCCAGAACATTAATACTACACCTTCTAGAACATTCTAAATACTACACCTACCAGAACATTCTAAATACTACACCCTCCAGAACATTCTAAATACTACACCCTCCAGAACATTCTAAATACTACACCCTCCATTTAGAACATTCTAAATACTACACCCTCCAGAACATTCTAAATACTACACCCTCCATTAAGAACATTCTAAATACTACACCCTCCTGAACAATCTAACTACTACACCCTCCAGGACATTCTACCTATTACACCCTCCTGAATACCAGTTTAATAGCAGCAGAGTCTGTGCATGTTTCACATGAACGCAAGCTGGTGTTTGTGGGTATTTTGTGGTCTTTATGACTATCCCATGGTTTTGATTAGTGAATGACAGTAAAATGAACACTAAACAAACACTAAGAGAAGATCAGAACTTTATTCTCCTGTTTTGCTATGCAGGACTTAAAAGTAGGGGAGGGGGCTAAACTCTATGAGAAACACTGAAGACATTGTTTAAGTGTCTGTAAATATTTCCATGACTTCAAGGGTCAAATGAAAACATGTTTACACAGGAATACTGAATAGATTAGCAAGACTAATCTATGATAATCTAGTTTTTGTCATTAGTTCTTTTAGGCTGGCATGTCTCATAGGGGAACCCTTCACATTTTCACATGGGAATATTATCCATATTTAGCAATACATTCCTGCACTTCTCACACTGAGAGGTTTATTCCCTGCTTCTCTCCCTATGTTTAACAGCAGAACATGATCTGGTGAGATATTCCGAGCGAGATATTCCCATAACTGGGATATTTGTGGCCACTCCCTTTTCTGAAGGACAGATGTGTTTTCTTCTCATGTTATTTCCAAAGATTCTTCAAACACCTTTATAATCACATACCGCCCCCCCCACCACACACACACACACACACACACACACACACACACACACACACACACACACACCCTGCCCCACCAGCCTTCATTCTACAGCAGCTTCTCTGCAAACCCCTGCACTTATAATCCGGGTGTTATCTGGAGAATCTGCGTGATGCACTAATAGAACGCCGGTCTGATTTCTCTGTCCCTAGCAGAGAGGGGGAAACACTGTCCCAACAGCCTCCGGCCATCTGCAAGGCCACAGGCCCTGCACACGGCTTGCAGAGCAGTTGGGCAAAAGACCTGCATCCAGAAACCTTTGAACTGGTAGAGTAAAAGCTCGCAAAAGGTACAAAAGTGACATCTACTGCAATAGGAGCTGCAGTCAATACCACTAGATGCCAAGTCTAGAATATCAGTCTTACACTGATCAGTTATGCTCATATTATACCCAGGAAAAATTCCTCTATTTACTGGTCCGAGGTCAAAACACTCTAGCATTCACACTAGCCCCAGTGTTATGATATCACAGCCTTCAGATATGCATCACAGCCTTCAGATATGCACAGATGTTTGCAGGGGTGTACGTCCTCCATGGAACTTCACTTCCTCTGCCTGACCACTTCATGGTGGTTGCGGTGGTAACTGTTGCCACAGGAAGTGGAAGCACACGGTCCATCATGGGCTAAACCGTGGTGTGAAAGAATGATTTAGTGGTAGTTCTAAAGTGGAAAGTAGAAGCGGATCTCCTAGTAGTGGCGCTGCACGTTAAAACATCCCCGGACAGCCTCAGGACGCAAATCTATCTTCTCTCGACTGAAGTTTCCTTCCTTGGCAGCTTGTGAGGCTAGATAAAGTCAACCGAAAACACAAAGCCCACTTTAGGACTATAAAAGTCCCTTAACTCTAAGTACCTGCCATGGCTTATACTATGCTGTCTCTGTTTAAGCCGAAGAGAGAACAGACATTACTCATTCTACTCATTCTGAGATGTGCACCTGACGTCTATGGAAATACAGCAAGGACTAATGAGCACATAGAACGCAAGACTGACAAGACTGCCAGCCATCGCTTACCAAGAGACTCATGGCTGGTGTGGAACATATGCTTCCTTTGCTCATAAATTGTTTACCATAAGTTACTTTTAGAACATAGCACAACAAAGATAAACATACCAACTACCTATTTAGCCATGTGATACCCAAACAACTGGAGCGACACTGGATGGAGACTGGTGAGAGAGTAAAGAGAAACTGGACAAAGACCGGAGGGAGACTAATGACTCTTAAAATGGCCTCCAAGCAATCAGTGGTTTGACATCAGGCCTACAGTATTGCTGCCAGACATATAGGACAGTTCATAGTACAGTCACTTCTACACTTATAAGCCGTTTGCCTCCTGAACGGTTCTTCCAAATCATCTACAAATCAAAAAGAACATACATGCATATCACTAAAAGGTGTCTTCCAAATGTAGCCCCATTACCCATCTGCTACTGTATCAAGTACTGAGAGAAATGGATTTGCTACTGAATTCTGCTGGTGTTTCCTGTCAAATTTTAACCTAAATAGGATTTCACAGGAAACTGACCATTTCGAGGAATGGAGCATTGATTAAAGATATAAATCTGGGTTGCACCAGAGCAACAACTGGAATTAACTGGTTACATTTCACAAACAGGATGTACAATAAGAACACTTTGACTTATGGAAATGAGAGGATATGTCAAAAAATAAATGTTTAATTAAGTGTAAGCCAAATATCATGGCTGCAGAAGATACCAGCCTATCATTATGATCAGCATCGTTTTATAAATTGTTTGGGTGTGTGCTTGCAAACGCAAACGTGCGCGCACACACACACACACACACACACACACTCATGCCCACACATACACACATCCGCACACACTCGCCAACGCACACACACTTGCACACTGACCCTGGTGTTTGGTTAACCGTACTCTCCACGTCTCTCACAGAACAGATTCCCCACTGCCCACTCTGTAGACACTACAGAGGCCACGTCATGGGAATATAAGGGCTCTCAGCGGCTGTAGCCAACCTCTCAACTGCTGCAGGGTCTTCCTCTGACTTAAGTCATGCTGACATTAAAGGAACCAAACGCTTATATTTATAGTTACAACCACCATATGCTCCTGGATTGACTTGGTAGAGGGATTCGGTAGACTCGGTAAAAGGATTCACAAGCCTCGGTAAAGGGATTCGGTAGACTCGGTAAAAGGATTCACAAGCCTCGGTAAAGGGATTCGGTAGACTCGGTAAAAGGATTCACAAGCCTCGGTAAAGGGATTCGGTAGACTCGGTAAGGGATTCGGTAGATTCTGAGGAGGCACGTCTCACATATATTGACATTATCCCTGCTTTAAAAAGTGGCCTGTTTCTTTCCTCCCAATGTTTTTAGCTTGAACCCAAAGAGGAAATTGCACAAAACACACAACGGCAAGGTTGTGACTACAGAAGTGTCACTATGCTTCGCTGTGGCATCATCGATGTGCTTGACACCCCCTTGCTGCTGTGAGTTAGACACATAGCCTATCCTGTCTTCTCTGCTCTGCGCAGGGCGATTTGTCCAAGAGGAACACCGTCTTCATTTCCTTGCTGGTGACTGGCTTGGCTCTCATCGCCGGACTCCTAGGATGGTACACGTGGAAGCACCACCGCCGCACCAACTCCAAGGACGTAAAGCTGGTGAGTGGGAATCTCCAGTGTGACACACACACACACACACACACACGAGCACCTTCTTTAATCCAGTGACCTAGTGACACATACTTCATATACATTCCTAAAAAGTGCAGAAGCTAGTTTCATAAAGTAGTGACCATCATCATTCAAGGGTGGATTTTTTTTTCTTCACTTTTTGTTCTAAGAAAAGTATTCTTGAGTGTGAAACCTAGAATCATACACTCCTCTTTTTCTTTTTAGATTAGCTTTTACCTCCTTTTTTGCGGGATTGTAAATCCGCTTGCCTTAAACACCGAGCCCCTGTGCTCCAATCCATACCCCAGTAGTGTGCGTTAGAGTGGAGGTGTTTTCCAGCACAGTCCCGGGAGCCATGCGGAAAGCGTTCGGCACGGGACCAGAGCGGGCAGGCCGGTGACACCGCAAAATGATGGCCTCACCGCGCAGTGATGACCTCACTGCAGAGGTGCCAGGCTTATGGTGGAGTGAGAAGGAACTGGCTTCCTCCTATCAGAAGTGCTGCCCCAAATCACTCCACTTATCTGACTGTCAGAGCTGGGCCATCATAGGAATGAAACATCCTCCTTCTGATCTCCACGCCAAATGACTTCCACTGTTTTTTTTTTTCCAGAATAAACACAAGCTCTGAAAAAAAAACCTTTACTTTGGAAGGAGTCGTCTGAAAGCTGCATCTGTATCGATCAGTAGAGCCTTTTAGGTTTATAATTGATTACTGAAATGATTAGCAACACTTGATTCTTATGGGTCTGATGCAGGAAGATGGGTTTACCCAGAGATCTGTGTGTGTGTGTGTGTGTGTGTGTGTGTGTCCCTAGGCTGATGAGTCCTGCGTGCCTGAAGAGGAGAACCAGGGCTACACTCTGGTGTCCGTGGCCCCCCTTAAACCCCTCGAAACGCAGGAGAAGCCCAGCCAGAACGGGGAATCCACCGAGGCGGTGAAGACCCAGACGCCCCCAGCTGCCACCAACGGCCACTCCTCTGGCAAGACGGCCGATACCGAGCTGTGAGGGCGTCGGTTCCACCCCCAGGTCCCATGCGCCCCAACCCTGCTCCACAGACACAGAGCCTGGCCTACTCAAGACACTGGGGGACTGACACAGTAAAGCACCGGTCCTTACTCTGACCTTTTTTTCAGTACATCTGGCGCATGCTCCACCGCTGAGCAATTCTGTTGTAATAAATTCACTGGTGATGGTTCTGATCGGATCAAATAGTTAGAAAAAAACATTAATAACTCAAAGTCAATCATGGTATCGAAACGGGGGAAAGCCCCTGCCCGAGCCAACACACAACCCAAACCTTCAAATTTCCAACTGTTAAGAAGTGTAATAAAATTGCAAGTCTTATACATTTATGTTGTTCAGGTAATGATGACAGTAGTAATTTTGATCTTATATAATGACAATCCATTATACTATGAAGAGCACAAGGGGTGTGTAAAATAAAAGCCTGGGATGGAGGGCCTCTCCTGTGATTGGCTGCTGGTGTCCGTGTCTGCAATCAGACTGGTCCAGGATCGGTCGCAGGTCCCGCCTCCTTCAGCCTCTTCTACATATCTCCCTGTCCAAGAGCACACTGCTCCTCTGAGCTCCGTAAATCATATAACGGTGAAATCAAGCTCCAAAACCAAGCTTGAGGGAGAAGAGCGTTTACTTAGTGTGCGTGTGTGTGTGTGTGTGCGCGTGTGTGTGAATCAGAGAGAGCAAGTTTGCATACATTCATGCATGCATCTGTGTGTTTGAATGTCTTTTCTGCATTTGTTTGTTGTTATATATGTAACAGTATGAGTGACATGGCTGGTAGAAATATCCATATATGTCCATGTGAATAATATCTCCTGATGAAATAAGAGTCCCATACAACTGTTGATTATATAAACATTGACAATGTGATGATTAGCAGTTTAGGTGATTGGACAGCCCTATCCTGGGGCTGAATAACAACTCATGCAAACTCTTCATCGCTGCAAACCACCGATCATAACACCGTCCAAAAATTGCAAACCCCCACAGCACATGCAGGGTTGAGTGGTGACTTCTAAATCTCACTTTTTAATGGACTGGGAGGTGTTTTGTGCCATTTGTGCCTTATGTTTGTAAACCAGTATTATGCTCTTTTTGCAATATCTGTGTAACTATGTAGTGCTAGTCACTATTCTGAAACTTGTCCTAGTCTTGTCATTTTAATGCGTACATTTGATTGACACTTGCAATTACCGGCCAGGTAAACCATGAACCAAAACCCGAAGGTGTGTGTGTGTGTGTGTGTGTGTGTGTGTGTGTGTGAAGCAAATAGCTTAATGTGTGTTAATAGACTACATAGACAGAATACTGTGACCATAGCAACAGGCTACCATAGCAACAGGCTGTAGACTCTAGAGTTTCAGGATGGCGTGGTAACTGTGACCAGTCGTCGGCCTGTGCAGTCGCCTGCTCTGTTCGCTTTCTCGCCGCCCTTCCGTCACTCTTCTACGTATCCGGCATTCCGCTGTTCCACTAAGTCTGAGGTCTGTGTACTGCAGTCGTATTAAACTGAAGTTTTGAAGTTTGGGATACGAATAAAGTTTTGGAACATAAAGACGGGTCCTTATTTTTGAGGCTCACAACAACCGCACAACATCCCCATCATCAAAAATCCGGTTCTTTGTGAGAGAACATTGAGATAAATTGCTTCATCTCTCTCTCTCTCACACACACACACACACACACGAACACACACACACAAACAAGCAAGCAAACACTTTGCTGATGTGGAATCCTGTTAGAGTGAACAGCTGGCTTGAATAAGTGATGGTGATGAGATCATAGTGAAAGGGAGAGTCTTCTCAGAAGCAGTGCCTACTGCCCATGCACCCTCACACACTGCTGGATCTGCAGCATGCTCGGACCCCTGCGCTCTCAGGAGCAAAGGCCTCCCCATTCCTTCCACTCCGTCCTTAGGATCACCGTCCTGGCCGCTACTCACTGGACTGGGGAGAGGGAGTTGGCCTCTTGTGCAACACTTTTATCACTGAGATATTACGTTTTGATTTATGTAACAACCAAAGCCATCAACCAGAAAACTGCCCCCAGCCCCAAACTATCCTCAATCCGATTCTATGAAAGACGAAATTCTCCACCAATATGCTGAGGCCTTAATTTTATTGACATTAATGTTCACAAAAAAAACCCAAAAAACCCAGATATAACCAACAAAGGGTTGAAAAAAATGGAAAAGTATAAGGAATAGATCAGTACACAGCGCCTCGTGAATCCCTGTCGACGCCTCGCTCTGCCTCCACCTGCCTCGCCTCAGGCCCGCCGCGGCCTTAGATTTGCGGTGCTAAAGGAGGCGCTCATATTCTTCCCCCGGGATCCCCGTGAAGGCCAGTCGCGCCCCGCCCCTGCCATAAATATGCCACGCTTGCTAGAAACAACAACAAAAAAAAATCTCTCAAGGACATACGAGATGAGGCACATGACTGCAGAGTGCCGCGCGCCACTCCTCGAGGAGCTGCAGAGCCACCAGCAGAAACAGGAAGTGAAGAAAAGGAAGCTTCTGAGAGAAGAAAGGATTCCGCGCAAACGCGACAGCAGGCGCCCCTGTCTGGTCCCGAGGCAGAGAGGTTTGAGTGCAGCTGGGAAAAAAAGAAAACGCACAAAGGGTCACGGAATTTTGTAAATCAGCAGATGCCGAAGAATACGCCAGTCTCTAAGAAAAGATGGTTTTTGCACAGCAGGAAACAAGCCAACTACTAGAACCAATGAAAAGAAACATCACACACGTCACTGTGACCGATTTATTTTCTGTTATAATTATAATTGTATGACCGAATAATTAAATTACATTAATAAGATAAAAGGGTGCTTTCAAATAAGGATTCTTTCTGTGTGCTCTTTCTGGCGGCTGGCGTTGTTCTCTTGCTTAAGCATGGACGATCATAACACTTTTTATATAAGACACTTACTCGAGTGTTCAGATCAGGGTCTCGCCAAACATTTTTTGAATTACAAGGATCAACAGAAACATTGCTGGCGTCCGAATGAAGGAAACTGCAAGAAGAGTTATGAACGCAAACCCCAGCAAAATCCAGCTCTGAATGTAACCTTTGGTTCACCGTGATTCTTCAGAGTCCACGGTCGTGAGATCGTGTGGGTTTAGGCATCAGTCGGGAGAGCGCTACAGGGCTCCGCGAGGCCTGCGGAGATCGCGTGTGAGGAGTCAGGGATTAAACAAGCATGTTCCCTCCCTCCCGCCCGCCCCGGGGGGGGGGGGACGACGACCACGTGTTGTCACAGCTGTGAGGCCCGTCGTGTTTTCTTCCACAGATCTGCAGATAATATAGAAGCCAAGAAGACGAGAGAAGAGCCAGGGACGTGTCAGGCACGAGGCCGCGCCTGCCGCGAGGACGTCCCGGGAGACGGAGAGAGGAAGAGCGACGCGCACTGGAAGAGATCGAGAGATCGAGCGCGAGATGGAGGGGCGTAGATTTATATGGGCGTTGGCCACGTCTGGGAGAAGGCAGAGGACTGCAGGAAAGTGGCCTTCTGTACTTGGATGCCGCGGGTAAACATAAACATTACACCAAAGATCAGCGGCTAACTTTACACCTGCATGTCACGTGCCTCCAGCAGCTGGGTGTGAGACTGCAGCCATCGTAACTCTCCGCTGTGGTACGTGCATGAGTGTATTTTCACCCCCTAACATTCATGCCCTCTGTGTGAGTCCAGTGCAAGGGGCACACCATTTACATTTACGGGATTTGGCAGACGCTCTTATCCAGAAAAAACTTACAAAAGTGCTTTGTCATTTCATCACAGAATACATCCTAGTACAGTAGAGTAGGTTAGAGTCCAACATACCAACAAACTAGAATACTGTAGAAATACAGGGATCACTGCTGCTGTGCAAAACACATATAAACTATCTCAGACAACAATCAGTGCAATAAACAATACCCTACAATAAGTACTAGGGTTTCAGTTAGTCAACATAGGAGCAGGGTTGAAATATTCCACAAATAGATGGGCCTTCAGTCTGCGTTTAAAGTCCGCAAGGGACTCTGCTGTGCAGACAGCAAGTGGAAGTTCATGCCACCATCTAGGAGCCAGGACAGAGAACGGTCTACAGAAGCACATATCACATAGATCACACTCTACTAATAAACTAGGGCCAGCCATTTTACATGCATTGGTATGTTTTATTACATGGTTTATTCCCACTGGGAACTTTTTTAAACCTAAGGAGAGAAACTATAGAGCAGATACATGACCGTCAACGTCCTGCATGCCTCGGCTGTTCCAGCCTTGTGCTGATACAATCCTTATCTGTGCTGCCCAGGAAAAGTCCAAACAACTGGCCCCAGGAAACAACGTGTGTGAGCTCGGCTTTCCGGATTTCCTCCTTCCCAGTAGCCCCACCCCACCCCACCCCACCCAGCACAGCTGAGAGGTACCAGCTGATGAGGGAAGCCACAGTCTTTATCCAACGCTTTGGTCTGGTCTGGCACCCGCGAGCTCAGCCTCAGAGTCTGCCACGTCATTAATCCGGCTTCGCTGTCAGACATGCTACAAAGCACATGGGGCTTTTCATTGGGTTGGCACATGATTAACATTTTACTGTGATCAGCAAAAGCGTTTCATCAATTAGAGTGATTCCCCATGACTCTAACCGAGGCGACTGAATCGGTCCCGTGGTAATTACCGCAGGCCTACTAGCGAGGCGTAAGGCGCTCCTCCGTAAATCTTTCAGATAATGCCGGCTACTTCAGGAGACAATAGCAGGCAGCGAATTATCACTCGAGCCAATATGCAATCAAGGAGCATCAAAAATAACCTTCATGATTCCCGATGCAGTCATTTCAGCTGCAATACACACTCCTTTTGCGCATGGAATATATGTGCTTTAAAAAGATCTCCAAATCAAATCCCTGCGTTACACATCATATCTTCTAGTACAAGAGCGCAGTCACTATGCACCATAAAGCAATTAAAGCTTTATTTGAAATCAATGCTGGGACCAATTTCATTTGTAGAGATCGGTCATAAATTCTTATGTCAAGAAAGTCAATCTACTGGTAAAGCAGTCTGATTCTAGCATTAAAGACGACCTTGTTTGGTGATGCTCTTACATCCAAAACCATGGGAACATGGTGTGTGTGTGTGTGTGTGTGTGTGTGTGTGTTTCTAATGATGGTTCTGGACTTGCAGGTCCTCTACTGTCCAATAGGGGGTGCTACTGCACCCTGCAGCCCTTCTTCACATGGTCTTGCTTCCATCTCGAGACATGCAAAAAGTCTCTATACAGATAATAATATCGTTTTGAATCCTTATAAAAAATGTCACGCAGCTGCAAAGGATTATAGGGTTAATCCATCTACACTCCTTCTCTCTCCAACACCTACGGCAAACACACACACACACACACACACACACACACATACACACACAAACCAGGCTTTTCTTCTGCTCTCCACAAAATCCCAGAATCTGCTGTCAGCCCATCTGCAATCCTCCTCTACGCCGTCTAACCCACAAGATGGTGTCAAGTGGCGTCTTCCTCTCAAAATGTAAACAAAATGTAAACTATTATTGTAAAATACCCAGTTTTCTTCAGCCTCGGGTTTTTAGTAAGATTAATAAGAATAACAAAAATTCATAAAATTGGAGTCACTGGAATTCCTGGGACCACACAATTCATTTTATTCTTGTTTGAACCACTTTTTCTAGGTTGGATTTGTTTCAGTGTAGTCACATTAAATCAGTGAATTAATAGCTAAGACCTCTTAAATGTCTATTACCATATATAAGGTAAGATCAAAGGAGATATTCTTTTTAAGCATTATTTCATTTAAGGGTACTTTATCTGCCCATTTGATGTGAAGAATAAGTCTTGAAACAAGTAATAATACAGCAGAACATTATTTAACAATAAATCATGGTTTTATAATTGCTCTTAAGAGGGAAAAAAGCATGAAGTCTGATCTTTGTCAGTTTATTTAATACTAATGCAATATATGGAAACTATGAAAGATTTTCCCTTTTGAGGTAGCATTTCTTTTGTGTGCATACACATATCACAGTACTAGCTTTGGTATTACTTAGTATCTCCTTAGTTCAAAATAACAATTTAGAAGATGGATGTCTTTATGGTTATACAGTATTTATCCAGTACATGTCCTTAATACAGAGGGTAGGCGGAGATAGGGCAGGCTCAACAGGAAAGGGAGGGCCGTGAGTGTGATCTCTAGAGAGTCCATCTGACTTTTGGCCCTCATAGCCTGCACGGTCAGGGAAGCTTTTGGTGTATACACATCTGTCCATATCATGCATTCATATAAGGGGACACATGTACACTCAGGCACACACACACATACACTCACATGCACACATACTCACACACGCACACACACTCACACACTCACACACTCACTCACACACACACACACACACACACACACACACACACACACACACACACACACACACAGTGTCAAAGCATCTCTCAATGCACTTTTAAGAGTCCTAAACTGGCTTCTTTCCCTCTTTGCAATGGATGACTTCAGTGAACAAGGGTGTGTCAGTAGTGAGCGCTGACTGCACACACACACACACACACACACACACACACACACACACAAACACACACACACACACACACACACACAAACACACACACTGGCACCAGAACAATGTGCAGGCTCCCAGGCTCCCTCAGACACCTGCTGACCGTCCTTGGGGCTTTCAAATTTCACCGTGCGTAAAATATGACGCAGCTAGCTCTGAACGACACCCACGAGCACGCTTTTGCCTTTTCACACATACCTATGCAATTTAGGAATTATACGATTACAAAAAATATATATATATACAATTTTTAAATATACAAATAATACTTTTTTTGTCTAAAATAATGACAAAATGTGTAAAAAAAAAAAAAAAAAGTGAATAAAACCAAAGGGATGTAAATGAATATCGTGGTTTTGATGACTTTCAGGGATTACAGTGGGTGTAACAGTCACTAACATGGTTCCACTAAATGTGTTAACTGTGCGTCAGAGGTCTAGTTCCCTGACACTCCTTTGTTCCCTTAAAGGCAAACAATCTCGTTTCAGATTCCGTTTCCACACCAGAACGCCCGCTGTCCTTAAACTAACTGACACGGGGGCCAAGTATGCGTGCATCTGGAAATGCATCTGGAATCTGGAAAACCTCGCCTCTTCCAAAGATCTTTCAGCTTTCCGCCGTGACGCAATGCACGCTGGCTTCCCGTCCGCTGCAGCATCCTCGAGTCAGACGTCACCTCGGCTCAGCTCGGAGCGTTTCGGCTCATTCCGTTCTTATAATGATCCATCGGTTATCTTTCCCAGATATTGCCATCCGTTCTCTGTCGCAGCAGTGCGTTTCATATAATTGTAAGTTACGCTTAAGGTTCATGGTCTCTCCCAAACATGCACTTTGCGTGGATTTCAATGTAATGCCTTACGCCAGGGAGAATAACACGTTTTTGGAAACATCGCCACATACAAAAACCGAGCGGATTACTGTCCTACCACGTGAGGAGGACGGCTGTGTGAAAACGCTGGTAAATATCGCCCCCTGTAGTAGGAAGACGTTAAGACACTTTTGGTAGTGATGAGAGATCCGTTTATGCGTCATGCCTTAAACGCTGGAAAAGCGGAAATGGGGGAAAAAAAGTGTCTAAACTAATTGAGGTCATTCATGACATTCAGGACATATGGACAACCTTGCAGATGTCATATATCACTATCAGCAGGACAAGGTTGTTGTTGTTTTGTTTAGTTTTTTGTTACATCTGCTTCATTTTATCTTCGTCATCAAAGCGTGCATGCAGAATAAAATGAGGCGTGTCGAAGCTTTAATGCCGAAAAATAGTGACGGCGGCCGTCAACATACCGTACCGTCCGCATGTCAAAATGGCCCTGCGACACGTGACTCCGCCGGGTGTTTGTAAACATGCGTCAAAAGCACGTGATGGCGATGACGCGACACGGCGGCGGCGAATCAGAAGACGGGGGTGTGTGAGGGGGCGTGGCTTCAAATGTGGCGCTGTGGAATTTTTTTTTTTTCCCTCCCCCCCGCCCGTGAGCTCCAGGGGGAGAAAAAGGTGCTCTGGACGTTTCAAAACTGATAAATGGACATCGTCAGACCGGCAGCAGTCCGCAGTGTGGCGTCGTTATGAAAATAAAAGAACGACAGGAGGAAAAAAGGACGCAGCCGTTCAGGTGAGTGGGATGGCTGCGTTAGAAAGTAGGCTCACTGACAGGGTATTACGTTATAACTTCGGTGTTTAAGGAAACCCCGTCCACTTTAATGGCGCAGCTTTGTCTATTTAAATGATAGCGTTCCGTATAAGTGTTTCCTAGGCTTCATAAATACATCCAGACATCAGTCAATCAGCCGCCTGCAGTTGGCTCAATTTGCCGCATAAAAGCCCAGATGCTCTGTATTTGACTTCTTCAACGTGTGTTGCGAGCGGATGATGTGCGCAATTACGACTTTTTGCGCCAGTGAATGATGTTCTTTGTTAAAATTGCGGATGGGTTCAAGGCAAAGGTGGGGGACTGCGGAGAGAGCGCTGGCTGCTGCGACATAGGTGTGTACGCACTGAGCAGCGTGGCGCACATGGCGTGGCGCTGATGGCATGTTACGCAGTTCGTATAAACCACCCGCACCCTGCCCTTCGCCGCCCGAGGCTATGTCTTCAGCCAAAACACATCATTATACTAACGGGGTTACGTTTGGGAAGAAACAGACGGTCACAGTTAGCGAGGCGTAAGATGTGCCCTAGTTACTTGATCTTTAATCACTTAACCATTAAAGCTTGGCTGAAACACGAGCCCATTGGCCGCAAAGCTGACCTATATTACTTGTATGGATTTTCAAGGTTTATGGTAATTGCAATTCGTAACTGTGTGTTAGATGTTTACGTAACCACAGGTATGTTTTTGTTGTTGTTTTTCCGCTAAAATATGATATTCAGTTTTCCAGAGTAATATTATTAGAAATAAACTGGTTTAGCTAAATGACTGCTAAATCCTGCGGCCGCCGTAATTTTAGTGAAATGCGCAACTTTTTTTATTTAAACTGTAAACAAAGCGCTTGTTTATGTTTGGGCGTCGCTGGGGGGCGCTGTTACGCGCCATCCTAACCCCTGACACAGATTCACTTACGTCAGCTTGCATGTGATGAGTCTGAGAGGTGTGCAGTACACCCTGCCTCTCGGGTTTAATGGCGCTGGGTCTGGGGCTGTTGTTGCAAAGCATCTAAACGTAGGAAAGTTCGACATCTGCGTGAACAATAACTAACCACACCGCCCAGTATAATTAAGGCTGCAGCAAGCACCATCCGCGACTGGAGGTTCGTGTTTCAAAGTGCTGGGACATCCATTAATTGTGTTTAGGAAAATATCCATAGAGAAGAACTTTGTTTCCCAGTGCGTATCCAGTACGTTAAACAACACTTGAGCTAAGTGTTGATGTAGGTAAATACTGTACTGATCAAGACTTTAAAAAAACAACCAAACTAATCATGTTACCAGAGAGAAAAATAACTTTGTGTTATTCCTATTTTTAAAAGACTTTATTCTTGTTTTCCAGTCACTCTAGAGAGGATCTCACATCCACACGTGGTAAGTAGGAGTAGAAAAATGACAAAGAGCCAAAGTAGCAGTCCTAAAACACGACCTGTAACGTGTAACCTGAACGAGACTGTTTTTGTCATTTATTCATGACATAGTAGCCTACGGATCTGTTAAGGTTTGTTATGTGAGCTCTTCAAATGGGTGTGGCGGTCATGTCATATCAGCGTTGTCCAAGAAGGATGAAGAAGGATGAAGGCCCGGTTCAGATCTGCGGAACTGCCAGGCCTGTGTAGTCCTCTTCACTTTACCCACAACCCCCTTCACCGTGCCTTCGCCTGAGCGTTTAAAGGTCTGCTTCAGCCCCTTCCTCCAGGTCGTCGAGCCGTGCCGGCGCAACGCCGGCCGCCCTCGGCCAAGGCCCTGCTTCCTCCGAGCGGCCCTAATGCTCCATGGCTTTCCCGAGCGGCTCTTCCCAGTGGCTTTTCCGTGGCGGCTTTGCCGAGTGGCCCGTGCGTCTGCGAGCCGAAGCCGTGGGAAGCGGAGCTCGCTGGGGAGATGACGCGGTTAAAATTATCCGGCCTGTCACTTTGCTGCTGAACGACAGGGTCTATAAATAGAAGACAGGAAGGACCTGTGTTAGTCTGCATCATTAGCCACAGTGCGCCGCGCCAAAGACGCTACGGAGGGAAATGGTTTTGCTGGCAGTGAAAGGGGGCCGGGTGAAGAGAGGCTTGAATATTTCATTAGCAAGAGCTCAATAAAGGAAATAATGATACAGATGTGCAGATGTCCCCCAGTTTCATTGTTTTATTGTTGTGTATTATTTCAAAAGGAGGCTAAACTTCCTGCTTCTTAATAGCTCCGCAGTGCCTTGGAGCTCTTCGAACAATAGAGGCATCCTTCCACATGGGACCATGTCTGGAAGAGGAGCAGATAGGCTCCGGTCCATGTGGACACGGCCGCGAGGCGGTCCGGAGAGGCGTCCGCGCGGGCTTGTTTGGCTTGAACGCTGGCAGGCGATTGGTCGGCTCTGGCCCTCCCGCGTGGTGCAGTCAACAGTCCGTGTCTTGCGTCATGCTTTTGAACTCGCTACAGAGCTTTTTATGCTCACGGCAGTGCTCACAGGACAGACAACGTTGGATTCCAGGCGCATCTTTGACTAGTCCTCCTCCTTAAATCAAGCTTAGGAATCCCCCCCCCCCCCCCCCCCAAGTTCTAGAGCATTTTATAAATGCGTGTGAACAACTAATTCAATTCTAGCCATCATGCAGCCAATCTGGAATTGGGCTTCTCCTTGGTAATATAATATCTGGAAAATATCCTGGTCCACATTACATCCGTGTGCGGTGCGGCACTTGGACTCAACCTTGGCAGTCATTCCCATGGTGTACCACCACATTAAGCTTGTTTGATCTTGCACCATGGCATGCAGAGTTTTTTTTTTTTTTTTTTTTTTTTTTTTTTTTTTTACTTAAACACTTCTTTTGTGCTTGTTTAGACCTTACTGGAATTTCAGCCATGTTGCAAAAGGAAATGCTCCGATATTCTATCTCCTAGCATGCAAGAACACACGGCCACAGCTTGCTCTTAACGAGCCGCCCGGGTGAAGTGTGAGAGGTTCAAGCAGCTTCCTGCCTCGACGTATTTGCATTTCTTAAGAATATACGACTAAGGAAATAGTTTGAATACAGTTCTGTTGCTCTTAAACTTGGAACCTTTCACAGACTTTCTTTTAATAGTCATCATGGAAAGATGTTGCCGGCCTATGCAAAACTGCGTCTCTGCCTTGCTCACGCTCATTTGGGCCTGGACTAGCAAAAGCTATCGCAGCCCAGACACCACTGTACCACCGAAAAATCGACAGCTACCACACTCTCACTAAAAGGAAGCTCAGACTGATTTTTGGTAAGTGGGTGCCCAGTTATTGAGAACAGGCTTTTCCAAGCCCACTGGCATATGGTTTCCTAGAACAGCACACTGCGGTGGTTAATTAAACGCTACTATTTCAGTCGGCCCGGTAGCCTGCGAGCCACAGCGTGGTGCTTCGGCAAGTGTCAGATAAAGTGTGACACTCTGTCTGCAACTTTGCCACCTTGCTACAAGTTGTTTTTGCGCTAATGGGTACTTGGGGTGTAGCGTTGCTGCCCTGTAGCTGAACAAGGGCATTAAGAGGCCTCTCTGCTGGGGTGTCATCTGCCCATTGGCTGCCCGCACGCTGCCAACTGACTTGCGCCGGCTAGCCTGAGCCTCTTATCTAAGCAAATGAATACATGAGGGGAGAGGTGCATGCTGGGAAATGTAGTCCTGCCAAAAGTGCTTCTGCCCCTATTGGGGAGGTTTGATTTCCTGAGGCTTATTCTAAATCCTCTAATGCGTCACTGTGTAAGTAATACAAATACTTGAGTTATTGCACTTTTGTCTAGTATGTTTTTATTTTCATTTAATCTTTTGGTGAGTTGTGCACTGGGCACTGGATTCTGTTTTAATACTTGCAGGTTAGGCCTGGGGGATTTCAGAATAAAAAACGTATTTCTGAGTTAGCAGTTAAATAAACAAATAATGTCTCGGTTTCCTGCTTAACTTTTTATTCATTAGTTCATTAGTTCTAGAAAAAAAGAGCATTCTAATAATCTAAAGCTTTACTATCAAATAACAACGGAGAATAAGTATAATAAGTTTGTCGTCACTGATGCGTTTGTAATTCACTCTGCTAATGGCACCATCTGAATAATGTGACTTTAATTTAATTAGTAGCAAAGGAAAACAATTGCGTCCTAAAACGCTAATCTGTACTACTTTAGATAAGAACTGCAGAAGCATTACCTTTAGGTTTCCTCATCGCTGACCAGGCACCAGAGCTTATTAAAACGGGAGATTGTTTCTGTGTGGCATGTTGTTAGCCTGCTTATTATTACTGTGGTTACAGATGTGCTGCCTCAGAACAGGAAAGGAAGTTCACGAGCTGTTTATGCAATTGCCTCCCGATCCTGGTACCGTAACTTGCATGCCGCTGTCTCCCAGCGTCTCATCCGTCACGCTGGCGGTCACGGGGGAACACTCCGCTTAGAAACCCCCCCCCTCCACCCGGCCCACGTTGTTGTCTCGGTGATGCGTCAAGTGACATCGTTGATGCTTAGCAGATTGCGTCCATCCTTGGCCCAGGAATGTGACCCAGAGGAGAGAAGCAAACATAGCAGGCTGCCTGTTACATAACGGCTGCGCCGCTCAGCTGTGCGCCTTTAAAAAGGGAGGAGGGTGTACACAGTCATCTCAGTTCACTGAGGCGTGAGTGTTTCTCGCGGAAGAAACCGATGAGACGCTGGAGAACTGCTAGAGACGGGTTGGGGAGGAGGGGCGGATAGATGGGCAAAGACCCAATTAGAGGAGGGCAGAGGGCAGAGGGACGTGTAAAAGGAAGAGGGGCACCATGGGAGATGGCGGTGTCCCTTTAATTGTAACTATGCGCGCTCTCTCTCTCTCTCTCTTTTCTCCCCCCACTTTTCCTCTCTCTCACTTTATCTCTCTCTTTCTTGTCTGTCTGTCTCTGTCCCTCAGTGGCAGCCAGCGCACTGCTGGGTCGAGTTTTTCAAGTGGTGACGCTCATGTAGCCATAACAGAGCAGGGAGGGAGGGAGGGGGGAAAAAACCCTGTAGAATTAAGTGCTGCGTCACACTGCGCGCTCGGCAGCGAGAAGCGAAGTGAGAGAGAGAGAGAGAGAGAAAGAAAGAAAGGGATGGAGAAAGTGGGATTGTGGGAACACAAGGGCACGCGCGTGCGCCCGCCTGCACGGTGGCTATCTGATTGTTTGCTCGCAACTGTACGTGCTCGCGCGATCCATCTGTGAGCCTGCGCAGCAGAGATGAACGGCGGGATGAAAGCAACTCGGCTGTAAACAGAGTGAACGGGAGGGGGCAGTGATCGTAGAGAGAGAGAGAGAGAGAGAGAGAGAGAGGGAGAGAGGGGGAACAAGACGGGGAGGGAGAGATTTTGGATTAGTTGCTACGTCACTTTTTCACGTCGGGAGGAAAACGGCAGCTAAGAGGAGAGCAGCCCGAGCCGTGCACCTTCCTCCTTCCCGAGAGAGCGGCCGTGAGTGAGCCTCAGCCCTCCGTCTACTCGTCCGCCTCCTCATCCTCCTCTTTTACCTCTCCATCCTCGTTTCTCCGCCACCCTTTCTTCTCTCGCCGCCTCCGACAGACCCGGCTTCGTACCCAAGGCGCCGCCACTCCGGGATGCAACACGGATGCTGGGAATGTGGCACGCTCGGGAGCTGGGCGCGGGCGCTCGGGGAGGGGGGGTGATTCGAAGGTCCGAGGCAGGGCGTGGGAGACGGCACGACGAGGTGTGTGTGTTCAGGGTGAGCGGGCAGGTGCCGGCCACCAGGTGAAGGGTTAAGAGCAGGACTTCTGTTCTGGAAGGTTCCAGTATTCGAGGAGTGAGGTGATGGGCACCATTCACTTGAGGGAGAGAGAGAGAGAGAGAGAGAGAGAGAGAGAGAGAGAGAGAGAGGGGGAGAGGGAGAGATCACACAATACGCATCAGTTCCCATCTGACAGCACTGTTCGAACCAATGAGGACACAGAATGCCAGTACCTCAGCCACTGTGTAAGTTGTACTGTAGGTGCGTATGCTATAATATAGCTGTACGGTAATATATGTTTGAAGTAACGTGCGGGCTACACCTCAAGGTATAACCCAGTGACACTGATCAGACACGTCCAACATCTTTCTTGGGGTCTCCGAGGGATAGGTACCTCTCTCCTTACATTTGGCCTTTGCGGAACCCATCCGGAGCAGCATAAGATCCAGAACCGTGGCGTGCAATGTCTCCGCGGCACATCAGGGCCGACCGTGGGAGCGGCGGGTGGAGGAGGCACGCCGGCTCGCTCGTCTACAAAGGGGGCGTGAGCATGGGCTAAATCTGTGCTCTGCTTGCGGGGGGGTGGGGGGGGGGGGTGGACGAGGGCGGCGGCAGCCTGTAATCGGGGCAGCTCTCCGTGAGAGGTCGGGGCTAGAGCATCCCTCAGACCTCACGCTTTCCTCAGCTGCGCTCGCCCCTGCGTCGTTACTGGGAGCAGAGACTGTGACGCAGTCATATCTGCTGCACTCCGTATTCAGTGTATGGCTGCGTTTCACCATGTCATTCTCTCTGGGTCTTTCTCTTCCCCTCACCCCCCCCCCCCCAAAAAAAAAAAAAGAATAGGAGTGGGTGCTTTGAAAAAAGAGAACTATGTTGAAAAGGGTCTAAATGTCATGGCAGGCGATCGGGAAGAGAAAGAAAGAGAGGGAGAGAGAGAGAGAGAGAAATTGTTTACCTTGCTCTCTTGGTGACTGTGCACTGGCTGGCATCCAGTTCACATGCGCTAGACTTCCTAAAGCAACCGCATCAGGGAGCTGAGTGGCAGAGCTCTCCACCAATCAGATGGTGGCAAGTTCTGAGGGTGCTTGTGCAGCTGGAATTTCATTGGATAAGCTTGAACAAACAGGTGGAGGAATTATTCTGATTGGACAAAAGGTAAGGTTTATCATTTATGAGTCTTATAAGATGTTAGGTAGTGTGTAGAATGCAAGGCTTAATGCGTAATTTTAATACAGGTGATTTTTGATCTGATATAATGTTTTGGAGGCATGGCTTTCCTTTGTGTCTGTGGATTATAATAAGGTCAGCAATAATAATGTTCATAATGTGGTTGATAATATACTGTTTTCCAATTTGTAACCAAGCAGGGAGTTTCTGTGAGACTCTGCCGAACTGAGGATGGCAGATTTTTGGAAGAAGTGCTTGTGATCACGCAGGTCTTTTCTGGGTGGTTTTACTAGTGCCGAATGTTGTAGTTTATTTACAAGTTCTCAGTCTGACACAGTCCTGTTTGTATTGTGTGTTGTATTTATGCTGTGTGTGTGTGTGTGTGTGTGTGTGTGTGTGTGTGTGTGCGCGCGCGCGCGCGCGGTTAGGCACAGAGTGAGCGAGGGAACTGTGACGCAGTCGATCTGTGTCTGTTTGCCTGGTGTTTATCGGCTCTTGTCTTCCTCCGCTGGCTGACCGCTGCGTTTCCTGCTCAGTGCAACTGCGTTAGGGGCCAGGCTGTCACCCCCGCCCCGTTACAACCGGGGCCGTCGCCCCCACCCTGTTACAGCCAGCTCTGCAACGTTATTCTGCCGGCTCCCGGGACGTAGCGTGCTGTCGTTTTGCCGGCTGGTCCTTGGTGTTTCAGAGTGGACCTCCCAAATCCTTCAGATCAGTGACTGCCCCCTCCCCCTTCCTCTGGGTCTTTTACAGAGTTTCTAGAACCTTCCCCACAACCGCGAGCCTCTGACCTGTTCTCGCCCTCCCCGACGTAGACTTTCCAAACAAAAGCAAAAGAGAATATGATCGTGGCCATGGCCAGAGGCAGGTTTGCTTGTCTCTGTTTTTGTTTGCTTGTTTTTTCTCCTGCAGTAGGCTGTTCTGTCGGGAGACCGGCGTCGCGCGGGGGCTCCTGCTCAGATGCTGGGGGCCGTGCAGTACAACTGCTGGTGCAGTAGACGCCACACGCGGCCCGGACGCTGGCTCACTGTGGTGGCACCGTAGTGGGCGGGGCAAAGTAGTGGGGGGGAGGGGTTTATGGACGAGCGCAGCCGCGGGAGAGAGAGTTAACCTGTGGGCGGCTGGCACAGACCGCTGAGCTCTGACGCACAGGCAGCTGCTGTTTCTCCAGGGCTGGCTCAGGACACGCCGTCCGGGCCGCACCCGTGACATCCGCACTCGCGCTCATGTGCCGCGTTTTTCACCTTTTACTGCGGCGGAGATTAGAGATGGCAATGGAAAGGTAGTCCACGCAGGGTGAATGATAATAATAATAATAATAATAATAATAATAATAACTATAACAATAATGTCGTGTTTGTATGGTGTCTTTCACACACCCAGAGACGCTTCTTAACTATTTGACAAATGAGTTTCGTAGATTACAGGACGCCCTTTTTGTCAGCAACTATTGTTTTTTGATCCCAAGACTTTCGCTGGGAATGGATACAGTTTACAGTAATTTGTGATAATAATTGTTATCTTGTAACTACAGTATATTTACGTTCCTGCTGGCTTTACATTTAACCCTTTCCTGCAAAAGCTGTTTGGTTTTGCTGCCATGGACCCGATGTGTGTGGTGTTTTTTTTTTATTGTTGTTGTTGTTGTTTTTTTTTTTTCCTTTTGTAAAAACAGCACCAGCCCTTTAAGACGTTTATAAACATTACGCAATGCACTGAGGGCGGCCTGCAGCCAACAGCCCAGCAGCACAAAAGGGAGCGAGCGCTGAGCTCCTGAAGCCACCAGATACCTCCAAGCAGCAACGGTCGCCGAGCTCCTCTGTGCGGCAGGCAGGGGAAACTCCCGTCACACAGATAAGAGCCGTAGTGTCCCCGCATCTCTGTCCTTCCTTCCGTTGTAGCACTCGGCGCGGACGTGCAAACGTGCGCCACGAACGAATCGGAGAAGGGAGGGAGGGAGGGATTGATTTCTGGCAGCTTGCTCCCTTCCCTCAATCTCTTTTAATTAGTCAGGGCAAGAGAAAGGCTGTTCCAGAGCGGGAGAGAGAAAAACAAAAAAGGAAAGTCGGAGGAAATCAAGGCAAGAGGTGTGGCGAGGTAGAGGGTCTGTTTACCTGCTGGAGGGCTCGTCTCTACGGGCACTGCCGCGCCAGAGCACTGGGTGAGATCACGCTGGCGGTACCTGCCGCCACGCCCTTGCGGAGCTCTGGCGTCAGGAGGCTCTCTGCCAGAACTCTCCGTTTCCCTAGTTTACTCCATCTTGGGGAGCGCGTGGTCGGCGAGAGCGTGGCACCAGAATCCAAAACCCGCAGCCTCCGTTGGTGCCCAGCCCTCTGAGCCTCAGGTGAGCTGAAATAAGCTTTGGCATCGGATCTTTTTCCCACGGTCAGCGCTGGGACTTTCTTTTTGTGTTTTTTTCTAGATCTTTGTCATTTGTTTGTTTGTTTTCTCTCCGCTCTTCTTGTGTTACGTGAAATCTGAGTGGCCGGGAGGGGGGCGCGGCGTGGCGTGGGCGCGGCGTGGCGTGCTGAGCCACATGGGCTGAACCCCCGCGCAAACCCCGGAGACACCTCTTGCAGCTCAGCTCGATCCTCCTGCCCTGATGAGGGGGGCTTCTCTCCCCCCCGCCAGATTGACGCCAACGGCAGTGCAGTAGACGTTGCTGTGTGCAGGAGTTTTGAGGTAGTCGCTGAAATTGTGTTGCTAACAACTTTGTTAGGGCTTAAAAAATAACAAAAAACGATGACGTTACTGCTTAACACAAGAAGCACATGCGTTATAAATTGTACCGTGAGTTATTGCTGAGTTAATGATGTTGGTCAGTTTTCAGGACACTAATCATATAGTTCCATCCCGTGGGAGTCAGTCGTTGGGCCAGAGGTTCTCTGATTAATTCCACTGTTGGAGTCCGCGGTGATCCTCTTTTGAAAACCCTTTAACGTCTAAAGGTGGGTGATGTGGCTTTCGGAATATGACAGTGTTCACCATGCGCAGTATGCCTCAACAGCTTACTGTTTGTTGTTTACACACTTTTCATACTTGCCTTTTTTTAAATGTTGTTTGTTTGGTCAGTGATCTCTAGAGGCATTGGCGATTATAAGAAAAGCTTAGTGTAACGGAATTTATTATGATAACAATACATATAGCCCAGCCATTTCCACAATCGCGGTGCTCTGTCGAGGACAGAGGTATTTATTATACAGGTATTTATTCCGTCCATTCAGAGCAACACCTGATTTTTCTACTTCCCTGATAGCGTACTGAGTGAAGCGCAAGTTCACTGAGTCATGTGATGCTTTGCACCTCTGGCATGCAATTCCTGCACACACCATGGCCCCTCCTACAGGAACTGGATGACCCAAAAGGCCAGAAAAAGAAGCGTTGATCCGCACTGACCACTAGAAATCTATTCCAGACAAAGGCAGATTTTTGTAGACACAGAATCACAGATACAAAAATAAATAAATGCCCAAATAAATAAAAGATTTCCTGCTAAATCTTTATTTCCTAGAAATATTTCACAAAAACATCCATTTGACTCTGAAATATTTAATACTGCACTGCTTTGTGTAAACCCGTCCACGTGCCAGCAAGCAAAGTAGGGGCTTGGCAAGCCTCCGTACAGTATTCAGCATCTCAGGAATGACTCATTCTCCAAACTTACATTAAGACATTTTTCTTTATCCAATTAACTTTCAGCGTTTGCGAGAGAGCATTATCCAAAGCGCAAGGTGGGGCAGAGGAGCGCGGTTTAAGCGCCCCGTCTCAGCTCCTGCTGAGTGTCTGCTGGAGATCCTCTAGTGCTGCTCGCCTTACAACCTGCACAGTCCTCGGAGAAAGAGTGTAGGGTTCCTGTGCTAAATGGGTGGTGTGGGGTTTTGGGTGGTTGTTGTTGTTTTGGGTTTTTGTCTCCTCCCCCCATGTCTTGCACAGGCCGCTCGGAGAGGACACGGGTTTTGGGTTTCGGCTTCGGCTTAAGAGGAAGTTGTTGGATGCAGCAAAAGTAGCAGGAGTCGGGACCGAAGAGGCAAATGAGATAGCAGCAGCCTCAGCACCGGCAGCATGCAGACTTCCACAGTGGGGTGCACGTCTACGAATGTATGTGTAGCTGTATGTGCAGGCATGTATACAAGTATGTGTGTCTGCGCATGTATGTATGCATGCATGTGCGTGCTCGACTGTGCACACATGTATGTGCTTTTTGAATTTTACTAATTTTAGTCATATTTTGGTGCATAAGGTACTTCCTTAAAGGTTCACTTTGTTGGATTAAATTAGAAGAAAGCGGTTATGTAATATAATTTGGCTGTTTACTGAAGAGCAAGAGAAACATTAAGAAATATTAAAACCATTTTTAGATGCAACTGAGATGTGAAATTATTGCACAAGATATATTAATCACATAGCATCTAGATTGATGATGCTGACAGGTTTTGATGACACTGGCAGGTTTTGACGTGGGATCCCCTCACTCAAAGCTGGAAGTCTGAAGGCTGACATATGTAGCCTTTTTAGCCTGTTAACATTATTAAAATGCATAACAAAACTGGCAGGTGATATCAAATAGAATAACTTCAACGAACAGCTTTGATCAAGTTGTCCTGCTACTTGGTAAAAAAATGTAGTTACAATAAAACTGCCTGATTTGGGAAACAGTAGAATTACCAAAAGCTACATGGAAATTAAGTCAATTTTGTATCTTATGTGTTTCTCAACTACAAAAAACACTATAAATATGTTAAATGTCATTGGCTTTGATAGTCCTCCCTTATTGTCAGTAATACTAGGTTTTTTAGCAATCCCAGCCATCCCATAACTTTTGGACAGACTGTATGTACACACAGTCATAAAAATGACTAAAAGGATTATCACACAAACTGGGCGGGGCTTTTGAAAAACTGTCCTTAGAAACAAGAAGTAAATACCCGTTGTCAAAAATAATCGCGTCGTCAGAGAGCTAAAGTCACAAATGAGAGTTAAAGCTGTAATCACAAATCTGACTCTGTCGCTTTCCCTGCCGATACGGTGCAAATAATTTCCAACAAGGTTTTGTTGCATTGTGCGGCGCTGCTAAATGTGTACTACGTGGCTTCTTTGCCCTGTAACACTATCTTAAATCCATAGGTAATATTACCTTTCAGCAGACTGTGTAGTGGAAGCGCGTGGACATCTGGAGGATGATGGCGGCTCCTCTTGGAAGCTGGTTTCAGGTGGTGGCTTAGAGTAACTCTGTAAAGAATCTAGCACCATTTGAAATCAGTGTTCTAGGGGTGGGAGAGACGTCCATTCCCGCGGAAACCTGCCTCTCAATCGTTATCCTTTTCCCATTTGTACAGCTCAAATGTATTTGACAGTCGGCGAAGAACTTAAGCCTATGCCTGAACTTCAGGACCGTGTCCTGTCACCAAGGCTGACCGATTTCTTTTGGTGTTCAGAGTCTTTTGGGGTTTCTAGCACCATTTGAAATCGGTTACAATGAAGGACAGATGTCGACAGTGGGAGCAGAAGCCCGAGAGTCTGGCTGCGGCCTGGCGTCTCTTGTTGCGGAAGTGCTTGTGTCTGTGCAGTGGTAAGTCATGAAACCTTTAGACAAGCCAAAAGATACTAATAATTATATTTATTGCACCTTTGTGTATCACTGTCGTTAATTATTAGTATCACTATCGTTTTACTGCAAAATCAGTTTGTTTATAATGAGATATATGCATCAGTTACACTGCTAAACAAGCTGCGAGTTTTGCTCTTTAGGACTCTGGAAGTTCTTCCTCAGGACTGTCGCCTCTGGCTTGCTCACTGGGTGCTTGGACCCAGTGACAACGGCTGGTGTAAAAAGTGCTGTGGTTTCCCCACATTGTCTCTTGGTTGAAAGGTTTTGAATGAGCTTCTGAAGAGGTCGTCGTGATTGTGAGGGGTCTGTCGTTCGCATGGCAGTGTGTCAGCATTGTGAAAGTTAATAGTCTGAGTCACGCGTGGGCTCCAAAATGTTTGTCTGTTAAGTGTCGCACACTAAGACAGAGTTAGAGGCTATTGAATCGGATGCAGACGTCTCAACCCAAGCAGCCAGACATACGAGCCAGTGAATCGATATGCTTTTATGCTCTGGATTGTGTAGTCAGTGTTGGTATTAAAGAACACTCACATAATTGCTACAGCTATGGGCCACCTCCAAGTACTACTGGTCTCCATAGCATGGATCAGAAAACAGATCATTTGAAGCCCGTAGGTGACTAAACTTCTTACTAATGCACATGCATTCAACAACAGCTAAAATAGGGACCTGGAACTGGACAGTATTAGCTACAATTGGGATACACAAATACTTTTACATGTAAACAATTGTGTCAAATATGTTGGACTGTATTGTGTATAGGTTGTAAATGTTATGTATTGTCCATATGCCTGTTTCAGGACAGTTTACATACATGAAGTACAGGCTCTAGGTGTTGCGAACGTAGAATTCAGGTGCTGGTAATGACTGCAGATGTGACAATCCCTGCGCCCATAGCTGGAGGGATGGATGATGGATAGATATCAACCCATCGTTTTTTGCACAAAACACGAACAAATGCTGAGGAATATTATGTTTGGGCACACAGATCTAGCTTGGAGAACCAACTTGGAAGACTTGCGCATTATCAGCTGAGACGTGCATCACTCAGGACTGGAGACGAAGCCGTCCGCTTTGTTGATCGAGGTGAAGGAATAGAACAGGAAAAATGTCTGACACGTGCCAGCTTACAACACCCTCCTGATATTCACAGATTACACTTGAGGTAAGACATCCAGATATTCACAAGTTCCAACACGCAGAGAAGATGGAGGTTACCGTGGGAACAGAACAGTCCGGCCGCCTGTCGCACCTAATATACAAACACATGAAATAAAGACCCAAAATATCAGAATGACAAAGGGCTGTCTGCACATATAGCAACTGAATGTGCGATGGTGGCGAACATCACCGTCAATGCAGTGTGGTGCAGGCCACTGTACATTTAAATCAACGGCCCGAGCCGGACCGACGTGATGCCGAGAGATCTTTACGCGGAGTGGTGCCTGATGGAGAGCTGATGAGATGACTGCACGCCGGAATGCATCCTGCCGTTGCTGCACCCATAACCGGCACTAAGGTCTGTAAGGAAAGGACAGTCTGATTTGCACTGGGATTATTGTGTTCTCATTTTTCAGTCATGCTGTAAACTGCAGAACTCCAGAGCACAGAATAAAACGAGCAGATGAGTGAGAGTGTGAGAGCTCTTTTCACGACAGACAACTTGCCCCCGAAACTGCCTGCTACAGTGGAATTTTAGCCTACATCAAACCAGAACTTTCTGCATGTATGATGAGTAAAGACACGTGAACAAACAAGAAAAAGAAACTGATCCTTAGTGCATAGCACCAGTAACAACTGCACTGCAAAAATCTTATTACAGATGAACATTACATATTTTTATGCAGCCAATAAAAAGAACAATAAACAAAAACTGATTTTTTTTTTCTTCTTCACAGTGCATGACTTTACACTTATAATTAATCCTAATCAAGTCTGGCACCAGTATGGCAAGTGTGATCAGGTAACTACTAATAGTTAGCGTCTGGCTTCTATCTTACAATATTTGATGCTACATGTGAATTACAATTACTGCTGTGAAAATAAAACCTTGAGACTTTGACCTGTCATGTCTGCAATATAATAAATTGTGTGGTACGGTATGTGTAGGATTGTTTTCTTTCTCTTCCTAATGCCAAACTTGTTTATATCCATTACTAAGACAGGATCTTAATTTGGAGTGACATATGCAGTAGAAGCGTGAGTGAGAGAGAGGGAGAAAATAGATTACAAATGCTTTTTTTTTACTAAAAAATAAAGTAAACGTGACATAGGATACTTGTGGTTGTCACACATGTAGCCTCACCTAAAAAAATTTTTTTTTAAAAAGTATGAGGCTAAATTAAGACGCTTTTAATGTCATGCATTATGACGTGTACTGCACACTCTTGGGGAACTCACCTGGTTACCATCGTTACCGTAAACAACGGAATGGCGTCAGGGGACGCAGGTAATCCTTGTGTGACGCAGTTAGCCTGTAGGTACCGATACAGATTTACGCCAGTCCGGGTCCAATTTACTCCGCGTAATGGCGCATGTGTCGGCAAGGAAGTCGAAGGCGAAGGCTGCAGTAGCGTTCGGCAGCTGCCAGGAGCGGAAGATGTTCCCACTGCAGCGTCCACCTAACCGGCTGGGCCGCGAGCAGCTCCCGCCGCTCGGCTCTCGTGCGCGAGGGCCCGGCTGCCATGACAACCACGTGGTAAGAGCCCGAACGCGCGCTTTTTAGAGTCACCGCGTGAGTTTTTCTGCATGTAACCGGTGCTACGTTATAACATCATGCTGCGGCGGTATTTGGCCTACATGTTCTCGGTTTGTCTTTGACCATCTTGCAAAAAAAACAAAAACAAGTAAATGTATGAAACTTCAAACAATTAGGCATTATGCGGGGAGGGGAACGTTACGTTTATAAAGGCATTAACTCCTTCATTCCAACAGGTGGACACAATGACTTCGAAGCTAGAGAGGAAGCCACTGAGTATGAAAGGCTACAGTTTAGCGGCCCGTACTACTCCTCGATTCTTCGCTCCTTTGCAGGTACTCTTATTTTTATCCCCTTTAAAAAAAAGCGTTCAGCTGCGTTTGTGGTATCATTAATTGACACCCCAATTTGGACAGTTCCTCTTATTATAATATTGTCTTATGGTTTGGGTCAGCAAATAATTGTAGCTTTTGTGTCTGAGTTGTAGATTTCATGTAGTTTGTAAATGTTAATGGGAGAAATAAATCAAACATGAAACTGCTGAAATGTTTAAATTAGACGAGACTTTGTGCAGATCAAAAAGTGCGTAGTTTTACCTTAATGTAACGTGGCTGCAGTATTTTGAGGTCACTGAAAAGCAAGTTAGCAGAATGTAAAATTGTTCTATTTCTTTAATGTTTCATGCAACCATGTTCTTTTTAGGTTAAAACAACAAGTCTGGGGGCTGGGGGGTTGTTTAGTGTTCTAGGTTTGTTTGTTTGTTTTTGTTTTTGTGTGTGTGTGTTTGTGTGTGTGTGTGTGTCACAAAATTGCTTTCTGCAGAATGTATAACGCTTTTATAAAGTAGTAGTGTCCAGCTGTTTCATTTAGTCATTTAGCCCTTTTTAAAAACAAGGTAAATATGGTAATATGGTTAAATATAGTTCAACTGCTGCAAAACTCTTAACTGATATAATTAATGTTAGAGCATCTGCCTGCTGGCACATGTAATAATTGACCTACCAGTGCTTACAAAATAAACGGTGACTTTGCCACACAAAGATCCTGCCTGACCTTTATGAATATTGTAATGTCAACCTTGTCTATGTGTCTAGGAAATTTCACGTGCTGGATTAAGCTTTAATGTTGACGTTATGGTCTACGGCACATAAGATAACAAACATATATAAATTAATTTGTGGGTATGTTAGTCGGCGTCTTAAACCTTAAATCTTGCTTGTTGACTAGACTGAGTGCACTTGCTCGTCTAATCTTGCAGCTGCCACTGTTCACTCTGTCGTATTATGGAGGAAACCGAGTAGTACAACTGCAACTTTTCCAAAAGGATTTTTTGTGCTGATTTTTTTTTTTTCAATATTTTTTATGTAGTCATTCATCAACATAACTTAATTCTTTCCCCAAATAAGTATTTATAGTTGACATGTTTATCTAAGAAAGACACAATGCCCTTTTTAGAGTAGCCCAGTCAGTATGCCTGGGCCACAACAACCCCCCTCTCCTTTCGCACATTAAGCTTCTTAATTATTGGCCTTATGTTTACAATTCATTAATTGTCGAATAAATAAAATGTCACATTCGTTAAGCCTCACCTGATCTCTCCAGCACATGTGATCTTCCAACTGGTTTCAGCAGATCCTGGTCCCCTGCACACTGATTCCGACTGGTTCCAGTTTGGTCTCCTCTCCCTGGATGTTTAAGCTCTAGTTTCATGTTGCCATTTTGTGAAGTCTCGTTGAGTATTTAGCTGCATTTCTAAGCGTTGTATCCCCTAGTATTTTGTTGCCGACTCTGGTTTTCAGTGTTTGGTTTACACGCTGTGTTTGGTTCCGTTTGGGTTTGGTTTGCCCAGTTGTGCCAACATATTCTCGAACCCCCTGCCTGTGTTTTTAGCCATCAGACCATTTGCCTGCTCATCAAAGCTGAGTAGTTATTTGCAACACCTGCGTTCCCACTTCTGAATTTGTCTGTGACGATCTGATGAGTTCCTGGCGGTGGAGAAGCTGTTCCCCTCCACCCACCGCTGTAGATGTTTGCACACTGTAACCGTAGTGTCAAGTTTTGTTTTATGCATGCATTTTTAACGTTTTTAAAGAGAATGTAGAAGAAGGAACTGGCTCTCAACACACTGTAGAAAGTGAGACCAGGTTTGCTAGAATGTATTGGTGTGGGTTGTTTGTGTGTGGTTTTGCTGTGAGCCTTTCCATGTTGGGAGTGAGCTATAAGAAGCGTAAGCCGGTGCTTTATTGAGATTTGAGGTAGTAGCGTCATCTTTTTGACAATGAATTATATTAATAGAAATAGCTGAAATTGGCTGGGTATCAAGTAGCTGCACTGGACAGAGGGGGACGTCAAAGGCTACATCTGATAACCTTACAATGAGGTCAAAGCCAGGAAGCATGATGGGAATCCTGTCATGTCTGGGCAGTGCGGGTAGATATTACTGTGGCTAAATCCCACGCAGTGCAATCTAGAGGTTGTAATATGGGTTCGGTGAAGAGATTTACTTTTTATTTTTTGACAAGGTATGTTTTTACTGCTTTTTGTAAATAATCTTGCAAAGCACAGTTACAAATACTGAGTGAATAAGAATTGGAGCACCAACGTGAAACTGTAACCCAGATGATGTGAAAAGAAAGTGAAACAAAAGCCAGAACAAAAATAGGTCAGCTAGTTTTGTATTTTTCATCTGAAATTCTGAAGTGATACTTTTGCTAAAACTATCACTGTGTTTTCCTGTTAAGGCCACATGGTTATTTATTTTTAAAAAAAAAGGGGGGGGGGGGGTTGTCTAATTTCTCCTATAAAGAAAATGCTGCTAATAACCCTTGAATTAAATTGTCCTCAGTATCAAATTGTGTGGTGTGCGCTGCTTGTCCAGTGTTGAATGTAAAAAATAGCTCATGTGCAAATAAAAAATGAATAGTAAAAATTTGGGGCTCCAAGATGTCTAGATGGATAATTTGACACAATGCCTTTTTAACCAAGTCACTGACACAGTCTGACTTAAATGTGTAATTGGTGTCAGTTCAGGCTCGGTCAGTATGACTAACCGTATCCTTCCCTCCTACTGAAAAAGAAGCAAAATTATTCTGTGTGCTACCAGACTACAATGTCTCTCTTTGCAGGCAGTCTGTACAAGCTCAACAAATGTGTGAGTGTGGGTGTGGGTGTGGGTGTGGGGTATGTTTTAACAATATAGCCTGGTCTCTCCTAGACGAACACACCTTCTCCACAGCAATACCAGCAGGACTGGAGTGTCCCAAGAGTGCCATCTCCTGGCAAAACCCCCTTCAATTCCTCCTCTCGGAGGTTTACTTCAAAATCTGCCACAGTCAGCTCCAACCCTGGGTAAGTTCCTGTTACCAGCTGCACTTAACAAAAGTGCACTTAACATTTAGTATTCTTTTCATAACATTGGTTATGTTCTTGAAAACACGAATGTCGTTTTTTTTTTGGGGGGGGGCTGAAATTTGGAAAGCGGAGACCTTGATTGTACCCTAACTTCTTAAATTACAAACGGGCAGACATCAAAAGCAGCGCACATTCAGGATGATAGCGCACTTGTCTTTGCTTGGGTTTGGTATTGTTTGGTCATTTTCAAAACACTGTCTCTCTCAGCCCAGGGACGTACGCTCACGATGTGGCCCACAGTCGGAAGGTCTCCTGGCCTATGAAGTTCGGCTCTCCAGACTGGTCGAGAGTGCCCATGCTGGAAAGGAGGGCCCTTCACACAGAGGTACGAGGACTGCTAACGTGATTGCACTGCTACATACTTTAACTGTGAGCTGTGCTCAGTTGAATTATACGTGACGTGGGCTATCCTGAATAGGTGAGACTGACATTTGTGTATTTGCATGCAGCTCCTCTGTGAAAAGCAGTTCCGCACGCAGAGAAACAGGGTGGCGTATCTGCGCATGTTCTTCCCTTCGCAGGATAAACGCAACGTGTGACCTGATCTAGGACTTGAGCACACACCTGAATGCATTTGTGTGTTTGTGTTTTTCCATAAAATTCTTTGCTCTTCTGTATGTGCGAGGTCTGTCCTTGTTTGAATTGTCTGTAACTATGCAACAAGGTTAAAGAATACTGGGCGTTCTTCCAGCTAATCCGCGTCTACTGCATCTGGAGCAAAGGGTAATTCACTGATGACAACTCTGACACATTGCCGTGTATTAGGAAAAGAACGAAAACCTGCCAACAGGAAATGTGCACAATGGACGTCCTGGGGCAGTAGTCAATAAATGTTTTTGTAAAGAGAGCTATTATGAAGAGCTTTAATCAAAGGCATGTGTCAGGTAAACTTTAAGTGGCAGCTCCATGGTTATGGTACTTGACTTGTAATCAGAAGGTTGCCATTTCAAACTCCACCACTGCCAAGTTGCCACTGTTGGGCCCCTGAGCAAGGCCCTTATCCCTCAATTGCTCAAGTTGTACTCAGTCATAATTATAAGTCGCTTTGAATAAGTCAGCTAAATGCCTTAAAGGTAAATGTGTGTTGAGAGAGAATTGTTAGCATTAAATTATTGTGCTAAATAATCTCACATGCTTGAAATTCAAATGATATCAGCATATATGGTGTAAAAAAAATGTAAATAAGTCCCGCAACAGCAGTGAACTGTACAATGCCTCATCTCTCACGCTTCATCTCTTGCTGTGCATTATACCTGTGCTCCAGTACTCTGTGGACCATGCGATAACCCATACAGCACACATTACGTGTAAACTTTTCTGCCACGTTCCGAAGTGTAAAAGGAATAGCTGCTCCATTCTCATGCCACCTGAGGCCGAAGAGAGGCGCCTCAGCGGTCTTCACAGGTTTCCTTTCCCAAGGGCGGCTGCTTGTTTGCATAGGCGCTTATCGAAGACATCTGCGTCTTTAACACGTTAATAACAGCACAATAAATTACATAAATATCACCAAGAAAGGCGGTGCATGCTTATGTGCTGCCTAAAATTCAATCAAGTACGTTGGAAAGTCCTGAAGGGAGACCCATTATCTGGAAATCTTTAACAGAATCCTGGTCTCAGTTTGTAGACTTTTTTTTCTAAAACCATGTGTTCTGAAACTCCTCTTGTATTAGGGACACAACTTTTGTTGTATTATGTAAGCTAAGACACAGGATGTGGCTTTTTATATACCAGTACAGAGGATCTAGAACGAATAACAATACAGAGACCAAATGTTTCTCCTCCTAATGTGTTTTTACAGACCCTGGTGAAATGGCCGATAAACGATGGTTTATTTTTTGGGGAACTTCTTATAGACGAGTGACTTGTACATTAGTGGATGTCTGTAATGCACCCAACCATGGAAACTTCGTTACTGGGAAAAAAGGTTTCTATTTTTTTCGCCAGTAACCAAGTTTACACAGATGTTTTCTGTGTGAGCTGTTTCATAAATGTACGAATGGCAGAAATAATCTAAAATCGGTAACTAAATACAAATTACATTCATTTTCTGGATTTGACCATTACAGGACATAAATGGAGCTTTACACATCAGTTTATAGAAGGGAATACTTTCGATGTGTAATACAGACTGTAAGATTTAGTAGTGTCCGTCCCAAACGTGAAGAACAACGTCTTATGGATGGTTTCAGTGGTTGAGGCATATGTGATGAGTGTGATTTTGCAGTACACTCGGTGAATATGAGCACCGGAATTTATGAATGTGGCTATTCACCTGCTGTCTCTGAAGCATGCTGATCTAGAAATAAAACCAATATCGCCAGGGTAACAGTCATCCTAGTACTTCTGGGTGACACTTTATAGCTGTCAAGCATAAAAAATTAGTAGTACATAGTGATCCAGCTTTGAAGGAGATTTTTCCTGAAGGACCTAAGGGTTTTAAGAGAGCACCATAAAACACAGGATAGCAAAAAACTATTTACCAGGCTCCAGATGTAAAAGATGGATGAATGTAGCTTCTGTTGTACAAATGTGATTCAAGTAGCCATTGTGCGGAGTTTATTCAAAGTAAAATATTCTATGACTTATACGATATTGTTTAGCACTTAGTATGTCTATGTGCAATGTAAAACAATGTAAAAACCAAAAGAAAATGAGAATTTCTGGAGCATAAACATACAATTTGCACAAACAATTTGGACTATCCTATGTCGCAACATTATGGAAACATCAGGGTAATCCTTCCACTTTAAGAATACAAGGGATAGAGACTAAAGTATCTGTGGAGGTGAGAGATTAAGGATTTTACGTTCTTGCTTTATGGGTGTGTTGTCAATCTGCTGTTCAGGCAACTTGATTTGTCAAAGGCTTAAGTACACCTTTCTTTGGGAGACTGGGATCTGGATGAAAACAAGGGCAGCTATGCGATGGTAGCTTCTGATCGCTTTAATGTTCCTATATGTATTTTAAGTTTTTAAAAAATGTAAGTAGAGTATGTAAAAGGGTCTGGATGTGAAGCGAACTTGTATTATTTTGCATTGTTACCAAAGCACATTAAGTCCACATGAACCAAAAATAAGTCCCTTGAGCCCACTGAGAAGTTTCTCTTTTGCCGAAATGTAAAAATTTTGTATGGTTATTTATCTCCAAGGAAAATGAACTTGCAGTGTTCCTTTAAATGAGGCGAGACAACAGAAGGTTAAATGTTTAACAGTTTATCTATGTGGAAAAAAAAGAAACACTTACTCCCTCATATATTTTTTAAAAAGGAGCAACGGGAAGAGTATTAAAAGCAGGTGACCACATCTACAATCACCTAAAACGAGTGACCACCAACACTGAGCAGCCGGATAGAAATTTTGAGAATGGTGTATAAAAAGTATTAGGGCGAAAGTCTATTTTAATAACCTACTTTTGAAGCATATTGCAATCGAGTCGCTTAACCTCAATCTGATTCACAACCAGTCACTTTTGCACTTCGATTAAACCGGGGAATTGTTTCCAAATCCACCTGTGCGGTTGCTGTAGCTTCCAGACGCGCAGGGTGGTCCAGTAGCACCAGTCATCATCTGTCATCCCCTCAGTACCCGTCTATTTTCCCACTGTTCATTTTTTCCGCCTCACTTTGGGCTTCTTGACTGGCCGTAGATAAGGGTTGTCAATCATGTTGTCGTCGTTGGTTTTCACTGTAGGCACAACGCCACCAGGTGGCAGTACAGTGTTCTCCTTATCCGCTCCTGCGTCGTCCTGCATGGGAGGGAAAAAGGACAGATCATTATATAGAAGCCCTTTATGTGCAGCAGAAGTTCACTAAATCATGACTCAGAAAAATGCTGTCAGACTTTTAAAACAATAATGAAATAACGTGGCATTCACAAACACAAATCAACTTCTCTCCACTTACAACGTACCAAACAAATCTTAAAAGCATTTACACATAAATAGCATAACGCCCATACAGACAAGTTACAAAGAAGGGCATCTCATTAATGGAAGAACTACAGCCCAATCACAGCATGCTGGGGAGAGGCGTTTGGGAAGGTGCCCTTACATGAATGATGTTGGAGTTGTTCTCCGTGTCTGTCTGCTCGTCCTGCTCAGACGAGTCTGTCTCCTCCAGCATCTGCAGCTCGAGCTCAGAGGGTAGGAGGGCACTCAGGTAGGGGATGGAGCTCGGCCGCGCCGCTATCACTGAGGCGAGAAACACGTTAACACACACACACACACACACACACACACACCCACGCACAGCTTGGCCGAGACACCACCGCTGAAGCAAGGGACTCGCACAAACTCACATACACAAACACCCTCTTTCATCTAATCACACAGCTCTACGGCCTGCAAACGTGCACCCACGTGCAGAGGGTATTTGGGATGCCGAGTGGGGCTCTTACGGGGAAAAGCGGTGAGGTCATCCTTGAAGAGACTCTGCGTCTCTCCAGTCTTGGCCATGAAGCGAGTCAGAGCTCTCTCTACGTCTCTCCTCTGGGATGCAGCTTTCTCTCGCACCACCTGGTAGTCCGACACAGGCTCACGGAACGTCTGCACAGCAAGAAAATTAACTTTAAATTAACTCACGTCACATACTGCTGCTACGCTCTTAAAACTTTCAGAGATATAACTCCCTCACGTTCCCTCAGCACACACACACACACAAAACAACAAAGCGTGTTAAAACCCAAATGGGGGCCGGGATCTCTTACCGGGGTTTTGATGTATGTATGAGGGTCTGGAAACTCTGGGAAGTGGCTGGGGATGTAGGCAGGATGAGTGCGCTTTTGGCCAGCCACCAGAGCCTTGGGGGTCACTGGAGCGTTCGTCACTGGAGCTGTTGCAGAGCAAGGCCAAAGACTTGCTCTTCAGAGCTCAGACTAACAACAGCTGGTTTTAGGAGCCGGCAAAGAGATGATGGATTCTAGGTACTGTCGCCACGTGTAAAACTGGTGCTTTAGTAACTTCTTTCAGAACCACCGAAGGACTGAGAACACTTACGTGCAGTTATGACCATTCTCTGTGATCTTTTGGCATACACTGGGAGTGTGTCTACGTTGAAACCTGAGATCAGCAGTATGAAAAAATAGATTAGTCTAGACCATTTCACCTACAAAAATATCAGATACACAACTGGGATCCGTTTACAGCGACCAGTGAAAGTCAAGAAGAAAACTATGAAACATTTAACAAACCAAGAACAATTCAGAATTTATTATGATAAAGACAATAAAACTAGGTTTCTTTTTCTTCTCTCCCCTGTATGTTATTTCTAAGAAAACCAAACACGTTTTGAACTGTGACGTGTAAAGCCCCTCAGTCGTTCAGACTTAACCCCTCACTGGAGCAAAACACCAAGTCTAGTAAGAGGACAGACTTTTGGTTTCAGCAAGGAAACAACTGCACCTGGCACCCACAGCCAGCAGGGCTGTCTCCATGTGCACAAAACACAATTCAGCAATGGAAGCCAACGGCAGGACAGGGAGCAGAAGTCTCTTTTTCAGTGTCTACATTCTCAGTTTTAATGTGGAATCCCATCTATTTTACAGTGTAATACAAAACATAAACTAATCAAAGTGACACCAACAAATAACCACCAAAATCTAAATAAATGCAACATTTGGAAAGAGAAAATATTAACAGTAAATCTTTAGGCATATTACTGAGTATACTATTTTTATGTAAATGACAGTAAACCATTTTGCATACCCATTTCAACCAGTGTGATGACGACATCTGAGAGCGTGGGAGTGCTTCTAGCTGTATGTTCACAGTTTGCTTTTGCGCAACGCCCCACCTCGGTTATATCTGAAAACCACAGGGCAGAATACGTGAGTTCTGCATTAACACGCTATACCCGTCTACAAAAACGTGCACATTCATAAACAAACGGAGGTCACCGCTGTGGATGATACCAGAAATAAATACTATTACACAGCCATTTCTAAATAGCAGAATTACTCAAACCTTTAAGTTTGCAAGCCTATCGTATTCCAGACCCAAACCCGAAAATGACTTATGCTGCAGTTTCTGACCATGTCCGTCAGATGTCCGCTGCACATCTGACCATGTGAGCCTCGTGACGTTAAAAGCACCGCGAGCACGCAGCAGCGGCCCTCTGCATCATTTCTGTTAAAGTCTCCGCTGCGGCTTTACATGGCGTTTACTTACAGCTCTGCATCAGTTCTGTTATAAGTCTCCACTGCAGCTTTACATGGCGTTTACTTACAGCTCTGCATCAGTTCTGTTATAAGTCTTCACTGCAGCTTTACATGGCGTTTACTTACAGCTCTGCATCAGTTCTGTTATAAGTCTCCACTGCAGCTTTACATGGCGTTTACTTACAGCTCTGCATCAGTTCTGTTATAAGTCTCCACTGCAGCTTTACATGGCGTTTACTTACAGCTCTGCATCAGTTCTGTTATAAGTCTCCACTGCAGCTTTACATGGCGTTTACTTACAGCTCTGCATCATTTCTGTTAAAGTCTCCACTGCGGCTTTCTCTGAGCTCTCGAAGCCGCATTCAGTCAACAAGGAACTGACCACAACCTGCAGGGTGCGACGGCGCGCCAAGTAGTAGTTCTCCGCAGGGCTTGTAGTCGCCTTAGTACCACCCGTCCGCTAGAAATATGAAACAAACCAAAGTCAGATGGATAATCATTTTTTTAAGCGGTATTGTTATCACCTAGCAGGACCCATAGCCAGTTCTGCTAACAGACACGCACTGGGCATGACCGTATCCGCTACATAGCCTAGCTAGCTTTAGCACAAACGAAGAGTGGATGACTGCATGCTGGACGTTTAATTTAAAATATGTCGCATGAGTTAACAGTGAACGTTAGGGGTAGCGGTATCGTGATCTGAGCAAGCTGCACAGCTGGCCACCCTCAGTAGTATCGGAAAGGCAGGGGTTTGTGTGGTGTTTGTTATAGCTAGCTAGCGGGCTAGCTAACGTTAACGCTACCGTTCCGGCATTTAGAGACGCGCTGCCCATCACCGCAGGATCGGCCATCGCTGGACTGACTCTCCCTCTGTCAGCTAAAACACACAAAAACCGTCTAATTATCGTATAACGTTTCTAGGTAGTTAATCATTCTGTGTTCTACAGAGAGCTGAAGATTGAATGCTTATTTTCGTATTCCCCCACTGTGGTCGTTTTCCGCACTAATAAGAGTCCCATATTATTCGAGAATTGCATAATAAAAGTCTAGTGTCTGGCAGACAAAGCCATGGTCGGGAGAAGCCCTGACCACGACCTAGTCCACGTCTCAGGAGCTGGCATAAATGTATTTTATGCTTATTAACGTTTTCAGTGTGCAAGGACCTAATGCCTTAAATAATTAAACGACAAATTCTGAATGGTACTGCACTGGACTTGTCAATGTAGTTTTACAAACATCGATTTAATTTAGTATTTTTCCGTATCCCACCTCAGATTAATGCCTATGACATTGTTTTTCAGAATACGTTTTCTAAAGTTTCCACCTGATTCTCTAATCGAGCGCATAGTTTATCCTACATTGGAGTCTTTGTCACTGGTCATAATATAGTCTTGTGGAAACATGCTTTTCTCAAACATGTTTAATCTAAAGTAACGTTTTTAATCGACAGGTACCTACATACCTACCTTTATTGCTTTGTTATTTACATGCATATTTATGAGATGATTGGTAAAGAAAATCTGTATATGAGACAGCGCTTCTCCACTCCTACTCGTAGCACATGCTCGCTTATCCTGCTGTCTCCAGCTGTGTTCCAGTTCAGCGGGACAGACCACTACGTTTGTTGTTTTGTTCTTTACGCCTTGACTTGTCCCTTGTGTGATACACTGTATGCTTTTAAATGTGAAATAAGTGTTGCACAACGTATAGGTTAAGTGGTGTGCAAAAATATGATGTCTATCTCTGAGTTGCAAGTTTGTTACAAATAGAGGCCTAGAGACACAGAGCATACATTTTTTTTAAACCAAAGCTTGTTTGGTTTTTTTTGTTTTTTGTACAGATACAATAAATATTTGTCTTTGTTGAAAACGTTCCAAGAATATCCCATATTTACAAGGCCAAATGCAGTTCATGTAACTTTAAAGTAATCAAATATATATCTAAGGTTTTATCTCTGGCGGTTCATATAGCAGTATATGCTATATTTGATATTATATGAGGCAGTTCAGGTATTTGTTTCCTTTCTTATTTATTGGTATTATTTTAAAGGGCCTGTTGTTTTTGTGGAAAGGTTCATACTACTTTGCAATTTTGTTTTTAAATAAAATATGTGTTTTTCTAAGCCAACTAAGCTGTGTAGTATATTATTGAGGCTCAGTAGTAGCTATATTGTTATATAAAATAGCAAAAATAAATCTAAATATTGATGTCAGAATTAACAAACATTTAACTTGAAAGTGTTTATATCATTGCACCCATAATTGTTAATGAAGAAATATAAAAACGATCACTGAATTTGCCGAGGTTACCGTGATTCTAGTTATTAGTGAACTGGTGCCATCTGGTGGAGAAAGCAGGTTTTCGTCGTATTGACTTCTCTACAAAAGCCCCACCACTCTGTATTGTTTGACTTCTCTGTACTCCTTCACCTGACTGAGGAAGTTAACGTTTGTGATAGCATGCTAGCCTTTAGTAAATCTGCATTCAGGTCAGTCATAAATATGATAAGCTCTTAACACTGGTATTTACTACTGCCTGCCTTATTTCTGAAAGGAGTCTAAACTCCCTCCACTGGATAGAGTACTAATTACTGATTCTCTCATACTGATGAAAGTGAAGTTTGGACTAAACTTGGCCATCACAAAGAAACAGCACAGCAGCTGTGGGAGGAAATACCTGCTACAAAACCCTCTATCAGAAGAAGAGTTTTCATGTCCTGTGTGCTGTGACATCTTCAGGGATCCTGTTCTACTGTCGTGTAGCCATAGTGTGTGCAAGACCTGTCTGTAGCAGTTCTGGGAAACCAAGGGATCCTGAGAATGCCCACTTTGTAAAAGATCCTCTAAATCTGACCCTCCCTGTAATATAGCATTAAAGAACCTGTGTGAGGCTTTTCTAGAGCAGGAGTCAGAGAGATTCAGCGGGGTTTGTGGTGCTCTGCAGTCTGCACAACGAGAAACTCAAACTCTTCTGTCTGGAGGCCCAACAGCCTGTGTGTGTGGTGTGTCATCTTTCAAAGGCACATAAAAATCACAACTGCTGTCCAGTAGATGAAGCTGTATGTGACTTTAAGGTATGAAACTTATTCTATTATTTTAAATTCCAAAAATTTGCACAAACATGGTTTAATATGCTTGTGAAATGAGTAAATGATTATGTTGTTTGACATAACAGTTGTTGAGAGTTGCTTTGTCAGGGTCAGTAGATGTGGCTTCAAGGTAAAGACCCAAATATGTGTGGCTCATAGATTGACTAAATCAGAAGAAATGCCCAGTGGTTAAACTCACCCTCTGAAACTCTAATGTCTCTATGTTGTAATAAAGTCTATGAGAATCATATTCTCCAACACAAGACTAACTCTACATTAGAGATAAGGGAGGAGTCCACTGTACATTTGGTGAAAGAGGAAACCTGCCACTCTGTTTTCTGCAGTTTCACTCTCTGGCACTCACAGCACATTTATACATTTACAGTTTCCACCTGCTGGACAAGGCTCCTGCTGCTCTCAGCTAAACTAATTTTAATTGTAGAATAAACTCAAGACCTCTTTGGAGCCTCTACAGCAGAATCTGAAAGCCTTAGAGGAAGTCCAACAAACCTGTGATGAAACAGCAGCCCACATTAAGGTGAAACATCATTCTGAATTATTGTATATGTTGCTAAAGTCATGATTTCCTTGAGTGTCCACTTATCCTGTGGAGAAAAATATTCATACACATTTGTGCACTGTATATATTTCTGCATCATCTCCAATTCCAGTGTCAGGCCCAGCACACAGAGAGGCAGATAAAGGAGGAGTTTGAGAAGCTTCACCAGTTTCTAAGAGATGAAGAATCAGCAAGAATAGCTGCCCTGAAGGAGGAAGAGGAGCAGAAGAGTCACATGATGAGGAGGAAGATTGAGGAGATGAATGGAGAAATAGAATCTCTATCAGATCAGATCAGAAACCTACAGAAGGAGATGGAAGCTGAGGACATTCTGTTCTTACAAGTAAGAATCACCCTCTCTCCATTTCTCCATCTCTCTCTCCATCTCTCCATTTCTCTCTCTCTCCATCTCTCCCTCTCTCTCTCTCCATCTCTCCATCTCTCCATCTCTCTCTCTCTCCATCTCTCCCTCTCTCTCTCTCTCTCCATCTCTCTCTCTCTCTCCATCTCTCTCTCTCTCCATCTCTCTTTAAATCACACACACACATGCATGCAAACAAATGAACAAAAACAAATAAGTCAAGTGTTCTGACATTTGTTTGTTTTGTATGTAAAAGGCTCTTTAGATGCATTGATTTCATTTTCCTTTATTCAATTGTCTCATTGTTGTCTTCTCAGAACTTGACATTGTGGTGGAATTTTGAATAAACAGCAAGTCAGACGTGATTAAAAGAGTAATTTAATAAAGAAAATAAGGCATACAAAACACAGCTGTGTGAGAGCTAATGCTCTAAGCAAACGTTCTAAAGGGGTAGACTGGCTCTGCTCCTTATACCTAAACTTCACATCCTGGAAGGGATGTCCTGTCATCCTGTATACCCATTTCCTGCTCCTTGTTGCACTAAGCACTTCTGCACATATCAGGATGCTCTGTTCCACCAGGACAGACACAGTTTGCTAGATCCTCTTTATCAGGATTAGTCGCACGACACATGCAAGATCACGAAGCAGCTGATTCAGCAGTCGTTTTGTTCACATAATATACAAAGACAGAATGTGCAGACTAAACTATTCATATGGGATTACATAGAGAAAGGATTAACATGAATCACATGATAATACATGATCGAATAATAATTTCCATCACAACATCCACATTGAAACAGTAAGTGATTATTATTTATATTTTGATCTTCCTGTTAGTCCGCAGAATTTGTTTGTACATTGGTGATATATGAAGGTGGTATCCTGTATATGAAAATGAAAGATACATTGGTGTTTAGTGACAATATAAAACATACATTGGTAAAGTCAGTGAACGACATATATCATGCTGATCTGAATTTAAAATAATTTGATGGACAGTAATATCGTTTAACACAGTTTCATTACATTTTACACATTTGACAGACCTGCTTATCTAGAACAACTTACAATTTCAAGCATGTTATAGAGGCACGTGAATGTAGTGTTAGGAGTTTTGGCCAAGGATTGTTATTGGTATAGCGTAGATCACTTTCCCAGATGGGGTTTCCCAAGGGAGAAGCAGCATTGTTAACCTATACACTATATTATAACCAGTTCTGTACTATACAGAGTTCAACATACCCCAAAGGAACCTGAGAAGGTGTCAGGAGCTCTGATCAATGTAGCAAAACATCTTACCAACCTGAAGTTCAGAGTCTGGGAGAACATGAAGTAGTTTCTCCAGTACAGTGAGTTTTTGTTTTCGTGGAGTAGATTTATTGGACTGCTTCTGTAGTCCTCAGAATTAGGACTTTATTTGGAGTATTCTGGGTTTGGGAAATGAAAGATTACAACATTAAAGGCCTCTAACAGTAAAACCACTGATAAAAATGTCTGCCAAGAAAGGAGTCATTTGTACTAGTTATTTTTCATGTGTGATACCTAAAAATGAATCCAAGTCTGTATGCAAATATTAACTAATAAAACCAGTAATATTGATTTCAAAAGATCAAAACAACAAGCAATAAACAAATGAAAGTGATAAATATCTTTGCAGCTCTACGCCTTGCAGACCTATATGCGTGTGTTGGACTGTATGCGCACCAGTACCAATCGGGACTGGGACGCACACTTATCACCGACACTTCACCCTCTTTTCCTACAGAGGGCGCACAAACCACATAAACACGTTTGCTGTACATCCCATTAGTGGATTGCATAAATATACCAGTGTATGTACTAGTCACTCTTATGAGGCCTGTACAACACAAATTTTTTAACTTCACATCATTAAATTCAACATATTATGTAATTTAATCATTAAGGCAGTGTGCAGTCTAGACAGTCTGTTGTTCTATTGTGTGTGTAAGATACTTTGACCCAGTTTCTGCTGGACCGTTTTGATTTTCCTGAGCTGTTCTTAGAATAAAAGATTAACGTGGAGATTAAAATGATGTTCTATGAATTTATAATACTTGAATTTACTTGGAGAGCGTTTTATATAATTATTTTTAATGCAACAAATCTAGGTGTCCATAACATGATTTTTGTGCTTACATATCAGCTTAGCTGTGTGCAATCTAAAAGTTAGAAATATAACATACTTAATGTTGTAGATGTTGGCTTTAGACTGACAGATTGTTCAGTCAAGATAAACTACATTTGAGGACCAGATTAACTAACTCTTATCATTCCAAATATAATTAAATCAAAGATAAAACTTATCACTCCTAATAATACAATAAAATCCAATTCATACCATGTTAGACTCTTGTGTCATTACCAGACATAAGGTACATGAGGAGGCTTAATCCCTGTAAAGGTCTACAGATCTAAAGTCATCTCACTCAAAGTAAAGGGTCTGCAGTCTGTAGATGTGACCTCATCACACAAACACATGAAGAACATGTGATGATTCATTCTGTTCTCTCTCCTCAGCTCCTGTTACTCTGGACCCCAACGCTGCACATCCACACCTCCACCCGTCTGATGATCTCACTACTGTAGAACGTAGACCACAGACATCACTGCTTCCTGACAGTCCAAAGAGATTTGATAAGTGTGTCCTGGGCTCTGAGGGCTTTAACTCAGGGACACACTGCTGGGATGTTGGTGTTGGAGACAGTGATATATGGGCAGTAGGTGTAATTAGAGAGTCTGAATCCAGAAAAGGATGGTTTTTCAAGAGTTCAGTGTGGACTCTATACTACAGTATAAGTTGTGGTTTATACAGGGCAAACTGCCCAGGACCAGTAGTTAACATCCTCCCACCTACAAAAAAAATGCAGAGGGTCAGAGTGCAGCTGGACTGGGACAGGGGGAAAGTAACATTCACTGATCTTCTAACCAGTACACACCTGCACACAATAACACACACTTTTACAGAGAGAGTTTACCCATTATTCTGGAATATGTCTATTGGTCCTCTGAAAATCTTACCAGTAGAGATATCAGTAATGGTAAAAAAAAAAAACAGTCTGTAGTTTGTTGAACATGTTGTCAGCGTCCACTGCATGTGAAAAATGGTATATAATCTGTGAGAACTCTGTAAGTGAATGTTGAGTCTCCACAGTATTGAATGGTTTACCAGTGTTTCCCAGTCCTGGTCCTCCAGTTCCCTGCACTCCACATTGTAGTGTGTTCCCTGTAAACCCAGAGTGACACTGGACCCATTACAGACCAAAACACTGAACATTGTTGAGCTGAATGGAGCACTGCTACTACCTGTATGTTTACACAAGGGTTTATGTGGTCAGCGTTAGTGTTCAGATGTTTTGTTTTTCTTTGACCTTCATCCACAGAGGTGAGGCTGTGCTTTAAGGCCAGTAGGACTGAAACTCTTTTTAACTCGGATCTTAAACAATAGAATTGACAACACCACCTGTGCTTGTAAATATGGTTTGTTCATGACATTTGCTGTCTCATTAATCATCTTAGAGTTGGTTTGGTTTTCTTTTGTTTATGATTTGCTGATTCTTTATTAGATTCCTGTCCTCTCGTACAGTTTAAAAACTATAATATATTCAGGGCAAATGTAGTCTACTGGTCTACAAATGAATGGATATTGAAAAAAATACATATAAGGCCAAACGTACACTTCCATTTTACATTAATAGTGCTTACAGTTTACCAGGGCAGGTCTAGCAGGCCAGATCTCCACAAGTGGAGACTAGAGAGTGACATTATTAAAGTCACTGAGATCTTCACTACAAACCATTATACAGCCAATGTTTGACTATGGAGACTGTACTCAGTTCAGCTGAGCAAGGCTATGTGCTTGATTTTATACACCTGTAAACAATGGTTTGGCTGAACCTTACCTCAGTAATTAGTAGGCGTGACCACACAATTGCATTAATAGTGTACATCACTTTTGACTGAGTCATCAGGTTTCCCTGATTCAGTTAGATGTTCATGAAGTGTCGCCATCTAGTGGAGGAAGAGTATAGTTTGCCATCTACCTAAAATAAATCCTCTCTTTTCCATGCTCTGCCTATTCGAGGGGTAAAATATTAGCAGGACTAGTTGTCACCTGTGCAGCAGGTTCATTATAGGTGAAGGGAAGTGAATGGACAGAAGGAGCCATTACAGAGTAGCACCACAGTGTCTGTTGGGAGAAATGGATGCTTAATATATTATGTTTTATTATGTTATGTCTCAAACATATGTACACAGAAAATATAAGCAAGCTATAGTAACGGGGATCAAAGGTCAAATCCCGTTAGGACTACACAGAATAATGAGCAAGACATTAATGAAGAGACAAAAATATCCATTCAGAAATGTAACTGGCAAATGTAACTATTAATCAACCTCAGGATTGTGATATAGTCTTGAACTTCAAAATGAACACTAGACCACAGATTTCCTCATAAAACCTAAACAAACAACAATACTCACTGTGATATCAGAGTGTGTGCAGCACTGGATTAATGTGAATCAGGGAGAGATTTCTTTCATTTCTCTAATTGCCTAACAACACTATTTTATGGAGGATTTTCTTGTCATAGCTGAAGTGGTGAAAGATCTGTTTGATCAGGTCAGAGTTCAGTGTAAGAGGGTGGAGGAGAACAGAGACCCAGCTTCAAGGAGGAGACTCAGTTTAACACTCAACACTGTTCAACTGGTCCCCCCCCCCCCCCCCCCACAGCACTGCACACTGGTTAACTGGATCTGATTGCAGACATGAAACACCAATAGTTAAACTACTTGTGGTTTCCATCACAGATGCTCCTGCCTACACATCCTCTCAGTAATACTACAGTCACTTTAGCCCATTAAACCTGGAAGGAAGATACAGAGAGGGAGAGAGCCACAAATATTAAATCAACTTCCATTTTTTTCAGTTTCTCATAGCCACAAGCCTGTCACAGCCAAACACATTTAGTCACTATAAATAATATAATGACTAAAGTCTTCACATCTACCTTAAACACTTTATGCTTGGATGTATGCATGTATGCATGTATGTATTCATATATGTATGTTTGTATGCATGTATGTATGTAGGTTTGTATGTATGTAGGTTTGTATGTATGTATGTATGTTTGTATGCATGTATATATGCATGTATGCATGTATGTATGTATGCATGTATGTATGCATGTATGTATGCATGTATGTATGCATGTATGTATGCATGCATGTATGCATGTATGTATGCATGCATGTATGCATGTATGTATGTATGCATGTATGTATGTATGCATGCATGTATGCATGTATGTATGCATGTATGCATGCATGCATGTATGCATGCATGTATGTATGTATGCATGTATGTATGCATGCATGCATGCATGTATGCATGCATGCATGTATGCATGCATGTAGGTATGCATGCATGTAGGTATGCATGCATGTAGGTATGCATGCATGTATGCATGCATGTATGTATGCATGCATGTAGGTATGCATGCATGTATGTATGTAGGTTTGTATGCATGCATGTAGGTATGCATGTATGCAGGTTTGTAGGCATGCATGCATGCAGGTTTGTAGGCATGCATGTATGCAGGTTTGTAGGCATGCATGTATGCAGGTTTGTAGGCATGCATGTATGCAGGTTTGTAGGCATGCATGTATGCAGGTTTGTAGGCATGCATGTATGCAGGTTTGTAGGTATGCATGTATGCAGGTTTGTAGGTATGCATGTATGCAGGTTTGTATGCATGCATGTATGCAGGTTTGTATGCATGCATGTATGCATGTAGGTTTGTATGCATGCATGAAGGTTTGTATGTATTTTCAATTCTCTGTCTTAAATTATCTTTTCTTATTCCTTTATTCTTTACAAGTATTTATTAGCTAACTGCTAATGACAGCTTGTATAAGAGGTAGCTCTGGTGCTAGGACACAATGAGTGATATTGTTATGAGTTAATGTATCACTGTGTTGTCAAACTCTGGTCTGAGATGGCCAGAGTCCAGTGTGGTTTGATGAGTAACCTGCTTAAACACACCTGGGTCAACTCACTGGTCACATGCCAGGTTTAGTAGGTGTGTCTGAGCAGAGCGATCACAACTTCTGGACTCTGGCCCTCTAGCACCCCAACTCCCTTGTCTTAAGACAAACCAATCTGTGTAGTGTGTTAATGGAGTTCTGTAGAATTAATCCTTTTTTACACAAAATATATCAGGGAAAATCAAAATATTGACCTCAATTAACAAGCATCTTAAACTTGAAATATCACTGCACAACTAATTAATAAATCAAAATTAAAAAATAAGGCAGAGTTGGCTGAGGTTTGCCCGATTCATTTGTTGGTAGTATACTGGTGCCATCTGGTAGAGAAAACAGTTTTTTCATCTGATGACCACATTACAAAGGTCCCTCCTCCCAATAAATACCTACCTGTTTGAGGAAGTAAACTTTGAAATGCCACACTGGTCTTTCAGTCAGAAATATTATGAGAAGTTATTAACTCATATCTAATTCTTCCTGCCTGATGGGAGTTTAAACTGGCTCAGTTGGATAAAGGACTACAGTGAATGATTCCCAACTGTGCTACTGTGTTTATTACAGAACATCCTAAATGTGAGAGTGAAGTTTGGACAGAAAAAGCCATTACAAAAAAACAGCACAGCAGCTGTGGGAGAAAATGGCTGCTACAAACCTGCTGTCAGAAGAAGAATTTTCATGTCCTGTGTGCTGTGACATCTTCAGGGATCCTGTTCTACTTTCATGTAGCCACAGTGTGTGTAGGACCTGTCTGCAGCAGTTCTGGCAAACCAAGGGATCTCCAGAATGTCCAGTTTGTAGGAGAAGATCTTTGAGAGGATATCCTGTCCGTAACCTTGCACTAAAGAACCTGTGTGAGGCTTTTCTAGAGAGCAGGAGTCAGAGAGCTTCAGCAAGGTCTGAGGTGTTCTGCAGTCTGCACAATGAGAAACTAAAACTCTTCTGTCTGGAGGACCAACAGCCTATGTGTGTGGTGTGTCAGACCTCAAAGAAACACAAAAATCATGACTGCTGTCCAGTAGATGAAGCTGTGTGTGATTTTAAGGTATGAAACCTATTCTGTTATTTTGCATTCCAGAATGTAGCACAAACATGATTTGAAATACTTCTGAGAAGAGTAAATTACTATATTTTTGCTTATTTGACAGAGCAGTTGTTGAGATTTGATCTGTCAGTGTCAGTGGGTGTGTCTTTAGGGCACAGAATTACTAAATATGTGAAACTCAGTTGTCAAACTCACTCCACGAAACTCTAATGTCTCTATGTTATAATAAAGTCTGAGAATCATATTTTCCAACACAAGTCTAACTCTACGTTAGAGATACGGGAGGCGAACACTGTACATTTGGTGAAAGAGGAAACCTGCCACTCTGTTTTCTGCAGTTTCACTCTCTGGCACTCACAGCACATTTATACATTTACAGTTTCCACCTGCTGGAAAAGGCTCCTGCTGCTCTCAGCTAAACTAATTTTAATTGTAGAATAAACTCAAGATCTCTTTGGAGCATCTACAGCAGAATCTGAAAGCCTTAGAGGAAGTCAAACAAACCTGTGATGAAACAGCAGCCCACATTAAGGTGAAACATCATTCTGAATGATGAAACATGTTGCTAATGTCGTGACTTTCATGAGTGTCCACTTATCCTGTGGAGAAAAAGATTCACGCTCATTTGTACACTGTATATATTTCTGCATCATCTCCCATTCCAGTGTCAGGCCCAGCACACAGAGAGGCAGATAAAGGAGGAGTTTGAGAAGCTTCACCAGTTTCTAAGAGATGAAGAATCAGCAAGAATAGCTGCACTGAAGGAGGAAGAGGAGCAGAAGAGTCACATGATGAGGAGGAAGATTGAGGAGATGAATGGAGAAATAGAATCTCTATCAGATCAAATCAGAAACCTACAGAAGGAGATGGAAGCTGAGGACATTCTGTTCTTACAAGTAAGAATCACTTCATCTCATTCTTTAATTTCTCACTCTCTAATTTAAACACATACATGTAAATTAAACTTAAAATACAACTGCAGTAGTGAAGAATTTGAATTTGTTCCCCAACATTTGCTTTTCTGTGGAAAATGCTTTAATGACTGATTTCCCTCTAAGAAAGACAAATGTCTATTCATCTTATACACAAAATGATTGAAGGCTGGTTTTGTAAGCTCAAACCATGAATGCTCAGTGATGTACTTTTCTTCGTATAACTTTCCCTTTGTTTCCATTTCAGAACATGAAGTTTACAATGAAACAGTGAGCGATTCCCTTATGTCTGTTTTTCACACTGAAACCCACTTTCATAAACTGAATACAGTAATAATTTAAGATTTTACATTATATTTCTCCTTGTCAGAGTTTGAGGAAAATTTCTGTAAACTACATGCAGTAATGTAATTTTACATTACATTTGATGTTTTCAGAGTTCTCCACACCCCAAAGGAACCTGAGAAGGTGTCAGCAGCTCTGATCAATGTTGTAAAACATCTTTCCAACCTGAAGTTCAGAGTCTGGGAGAACATGCAGAAGATTCTCCAGTACAGTAAGTTTTGGTTTTCATGGAGTAGCTTTATTGGACCTGATCTGGTTCTGCACTCCACATGATTTTAACTGTCATTATGAAAAAAATCATTTTTATTCTGGGTTTGGAAACACACTGCAGTGTGACATTAAATGCAAGTGTAGCAGGTATCGTTTCTCTCACTTGCAAACTTGTAAGACCTTTAGTCAGTACATGCCAAACTCAAGTTGCCCACACCACCCTCAGTTAGAGGAAGAGGGAAACTGTCTGCATCTACTAATACACCATATACAGGGTTTCTACACACAGAGGTTTACTGCTGACAGTAGATTTGTGGACTGCAGAAACTGATGCACAGGTGGTTTATTGACACAAATAAGAAATATAGTTTAAACATGATTAACAACAACAATTAAAATACGATTACATCCACAACTACTGTTTTCAGTAATCACTGGCGACATATAAAATTCAGTGGGATAGTATGGTTAAGTATTCAGTGGTATAGTATAGTTAAGGGCTACACAAACTAGGATTACTAATACTCAGGGTACAGTACAACACAGCAACCACGCTGGCCAAGCTTACAGGAATCAACAAGTATTAAAAAACAGATTTATAACTCTGCCATAAGGATGTGCTTACCACCAATTGTGATTTGCACTTCAGAACTGAGATCTCGTGGATCCACAAAGACCTTTATAACGTTAAAGACCTAATTACTCTTACGCTCACATTAAAGCATTAAACCGCACTACAAGCCAATAGTTATTAACAAAACCGTACATACACAGCACTGGACAAATCCCTAACGCAGCAAACATCTACAGCCTCGGCCCAATTGAAAAATGAAAATACAGGAATTAAAATGTGGGGCATCGCAAACCAACCGTAGGCCATACACCGCTCTTTTCTCAAAGAGAACAAATGCGAGTTAAATAGTTATCGTTAGATTCCCAATTATGGGAACGCAGCACACCCAGGAGAGCTGCTACTACTTGACTCAAAAAAATGGTCTGTAGGGAAAATTTCACTCTGTCTAAGAACTGATTCAAATGTTCAGTAATGTTTCAAATAGTTCACTGTGTTTGCTGTCTAATGACAAAGTGTTCAAACATGAAATTTTGGCCTTACATATTATTTGTTTAGTTATGAATGCAGTCTAATTGAAAGAAATATTACTCTATATAAATGTGATGTTATCTGTACGCTACCAGGTTTGTGTTGTTAAAATAAACTAAAAATGACCTCACTGCAGTGCTACTACAGGAAGAAGCACTGAGGTTTCAAGTTTCATATGAAAACACACATGAAAACATATAACACTGAGCCAGCTGCAATACTGTGTGTGAGGTCATAAACACACGTGACCACATGTGTAACAGTGGACCAGCTGCAATACTGTGTGTGAGGTCATAAACACACGTGACCACATGTGTAACAGTGGACCAGCTGCAATACTGTGTGTGAGGTCATAAACACACGTGACCACATATGTGACAGTGGACCAGATGCTATACTGTGTTTGAGGTCATAAACACATGTGACCACATATGTAACAGTGGACCAGCTGCAATACTGTGTGTGAGGTCATAAACACACATGACCACATATGTACTGTACCAGCACTGTGTGTGAGACCGTAAGCATTTGTCTCTATTTGCCTCCTAATTACCCTTCTTGCCCTTCTGTACAGCTTAAAAGACTATAATATCTTCACGTCAAATGTACAGTCTACTGACCTACTAATGAATATGAATGAATAATGAATTATGAATGAATAATGAATAAATACACATAAGGCCAAACTTACACTTCCATTGTACAATAATAGGACTTACAGTTTACCAGGCCAGGTCTAGCAGAGAGTGACACCATTAAAGTCTCTGAGATCTTCACTACAAACCATTATACTACCAATATTTGAATATGTAGATTGTTCTCAGTTCAGTTCAGTTTGACCAAGAGCTTGAATCCAAGTGCTTGGATTAATATGAATCTGGGTAAGATTTCTTTCATTTTTCTAATTGCCCAACAACATTGTTTTATGGAGTATTTTCTTGTCGTAGCTAAAGTGGTGAGAGATCTGTTTGATCAGTCCAAAGTTCAGTGTAAGAGGGTGGAGGAGAACAGAGACCCAGCACAAGGAGGAGACTCAGTTTAACACTCAACACTGTATACTGGTCCCCCCCCCCCCCCCACAGCACTGTTACACTAGTTAACTGGATCTGATCGTGGTATGAAATACCAACATGTTAAATCAATTGTGGTTTCCTTCACAGGTGCCCCTGCTTACACATCATTTTAAGAACACACGCAGTCACTTTAGACAACTAATCCTGAATAGAAGAGACACAAAATATCACATTAAAGAATTAAAATCAATTCTTGACCTCATAATAAACTAAAAATGTAACTTGAAAATATATATCAGTGCTCCCCTGATTGTTAATAAATATAAAAACCAAGGTTGAGTTAACTGAAGTTTGGCTGATTCAGTTGGTTGTTAGTGATCTGGCACCAACTGGTGGAGAAACCAAAGTTTTTCAACTCATCGACTCCTTTACCAAAGCCCCTCCTCCGTGTACACGCCTGCCTGTTTGAGTTAGTACCGATATACACTTTTTGGGATCGGCCCCCATTCTTACATACTGCCATTGGACACATATATGTGCAAAGGGATTGTGAACTCATTTTGGATCCCAATACGCACTAGGTTAAGTGATCGTCCGGACAGTGTTTACTGCCCTTTACTGACCTGATTACCACGGTCAATATACAGGTTTTGGGACTCACTAGGGGCGCTCTTGTGCTTTCTTGCCCCTCACCCCGCCCTAGACCCTAGTTCCACATATAGATTGAACACCCTGAAAGCAGTCTGAGCACAGAGAAAGCTATAATCCCAAATCAAGCATGTTAAATGGTGTCATATATACTTCGAGTGGGATGGTCTGTTCAATGGTCCACTACATCCCATCCCACCTGTAAGGGGAGGTTTGTCCAGCTGTCCTGTCCATGTCTGTCTGTCTAATGGAGCTTACTCTGAGTATATATGAATGGGCACCAAATAGACACCAGTCAAAAAAGGTCAGGAAAGGTCAAGGAAGGCCCAATTGGCCCCAAAGCGTATCCATTTGCTCATTGGCACCCCCTGAGGACAAAAATGGAAGTGCCTGACACCTAGATGCTAAGGAACAGGAAGTAGCTTTCCCTCACTTGTAGGGTCACATGATTTCACTGGCGGGGTAAGGGAGGCTCCAGAGACAACATATTAAAGTGCCAGACCCCTTGAGTTTATGGAACAGGAAGTAGTTTTCCCTAAACTGTGGCAACCCGGCCTTCCGATATATTATTCGGGGCACCCAGATGAGCCACCAGTCGACATGGCCGCTCCCTAAACACTGTTTGTAAACATCCCACTCCAAGTATATTTCCATTCATATCTCATATACTTGTTCTGGACACCCTTGAGAAAGGTCAGATTGACACAAAAATTCAGTATGTTTGCCAGAGACAACCCATGACACTGTGTGAAAGGAGGACACCCTAGTGTGTTGTTTTCTATTACAACAGCCAGAAGATTTTTCCCTGCATTGTGTACAGATTTGAAAGGACACAGACACACAGGAGCAGGCAGAAGACAATATGTCATCCATGAGACCTCCTACGTCCCACCCATGAAATTTCGTGACCCTATGTGGTCCTGATCCTGAAATGATAACCCTATCCCTTGATATGTATGTTTTAGGCCCTAAACACCAGCAGTGTAACATAGGAGCCCGAAACTTGCTAGCTAGATACTAGACCTAAGTGAGTTGAAGTGTCCTAACTTTGAATTCTCTAGGTTAAAAGGTTTTCGTATGCCAACCCATAACATATGTACTTAAAGGCAATGCATTTGAATAGGAGAGGCCTAACTAACGTTTCAGGGCCCTAAACACAATGTAGGTATCCCAAACTCACTAGCTTGATACTAGACCTAAGTGAGATAAAGTATCACAAATTTGAAGTGTCTAGGTTAAAAGGTGGGCATAGGCCAACCCCCAACATGTGCTTATACTTATACTTTCTGACAGTCCCACTTCAAGTATATTTGAATTATGTCAAATATATTGCATGTGGGATCCCAATAAAAATCTATGTTAGTTGTCAAATATACTGCAAGTGGGATGGTGTCAACTTCCAGTATATTTTAACAATGTCAAATATACTGCAAGTGGGATGGTGTCTAAGGTTTCCAAAGTTATTATTGTAAAAGATGATTTTTTGCTTTGATACCAATTTTCCTTGTAACCAGCAGTATGGCCTTAGACAGAAATAGATTTTTGGTGAAATGAACTGATGGATGACAGTTGGTGCCCATCTTATTAAAGACCAGCAGTAACCAGCAGTATGACCTTAGACAAAGACAGAAATAGATTATTGGTGAGTCATAATAAATCAAATGTACTGCAAATGGTATGAAAATCCCAATTCAAATATATGTCATTGAGTGTGTCAAATATACTGCAAATGGGATGAACTCCCAATACAAGTATGTCATTTAGTGTGTCAAATATACTGCAAATGGGAAGAAAATCCCAGTTCAAATATATGTTATTTAGTGTGTCAAATATACTGCAAATGGGAAGAAAATCCCAGTTCAAATATATGTCATTTAGTGTGTCAAATATACTGAAAATGGGATGAAAAGTCAAATTCAAGTATAGTTGGACTTCTGCCACTCTGTGGAGAAATGTGGAATTGCAACAAAATGACCTTTTTTTGTTGTTGTTAATTCTTTGTTAATTCTGTGCTCAGGGCAGTCAAAAATAGTATGGCAAGTTCTTAACTCTGGATATACATAATTAAAAAATAAAGATAAAACTGTAAAAGAACAATACAATAACTGACATCATTCCAATTATAATAAAATCAGATATAAAACATATCACTCCTACTACAGTAAAATCCAATTCATACCATGTTAGACTCTTGTGTCATTACCAGACATAAGGTACATGAGGAGGTTTAATCCCTGTAAAGGTCTACAGATCTAAAGTCATCTCACTCAAAGTAAAGGGTCTGCAGTCTGTAGATGTGACCTCATCACATAAACACATGAAGAACATGATGATTCATTCTGTTCTCTCTCCTCAGCTCCTGTTACTCTGGACCCCAACACTGCCCATCCACACCTCCACCTGTCTGATGAGCTCACTTCTGTAGAACGTAGACCACAGACATTGCTGATTCTTGATAATCCAGAGAGATTTGATGTGAATGCTTGTGTCCTGGGGTCTGAGGGCTTTAACTCAGGGACACACTGTTGGGATGTTGATGTTGGAGACAGTGATTTCTGGGCACTGGGTGTAATTACAGAGTCTGAATCAAGAAAGGGAAAGTCATTCTGGGGTTCAGTGTGGAGTCTATGCTACAGGAAAAGTAGTAATAATTACTGGGCATGCTGCCCAGGACAGAAATGCCACCACCTCACACCTACAGAGAAACTGCAGAGGGTCAGAGTGCAGCTGGACTGGGACTGGGGGGAAATGACGTTCACTGATCTTCTAACCAGTACACACCTGCACACTATAACACACACTTTTACTGACACGGTTTTCCCATTTTTCTGCAATGCATCACACTGTCCAATAAGAATCTTACCAGTGAAGATATCAGAAACAGTAGAAAACCAGTCTGCAGTTTGCTGAGCACATTGTCATTGTCCATTGCTTGTGAACCCAGAATTTTGTTTTTCTTTGTACAGATGTTTTGGTTTTCTTCGACCTTCGTCCACAGAGGTGAGGCTGTCCTTTAAGGCCAGTAGGACTGAACTCTCATTTTAACTCAGGTCTTAAACAGTAGACCTGAGAACAACACCTGTACTTGTAAATGTGGATTATTTATGACAGTTACCATCTCATTAATCAACATAGATTTGTAACTTGGGAAGAAGTGTTGGCTTGTTTGGATTTGTTTTCCTTTTGTTTCATTAATATATGTCTCATTATTATGAACAAACATTGAGGAATTTGACATTCTGAGTTATGACTTTTTGTTTTGTCAAAAAAAATGTTTTCAATATATCTCCATTCATAAATTTCATGTTCCTGATATAGGTATCCAATTGTGTTGTTTTTATAATGTGAGCATTTTGTTATGATGTTCTTATTGTCACATACGTTACAAATAAAAGTGTGTGTGTGTGTGTGTGCGTGCGCGCGTTCGTCTGTATGGCCAGGACCTCCATATTTCTCACCTGCTCCTCATTGTGTATCGTTAGTGTGCATGTATATAAGTTTTGTGTTTGAATGTGAATGTCGTCAATGTTTAAACCCGGTTAGCCTGCTAGCCACGTAGTTGTCTTTGTTTTGTGTTATAAAACAGTCGTTATAAAACTGTGTTATAAAACAGTCGAGTCGTCGTGTTTGACACGACTCATCCCCGCATCCTGCTTTGCCTTCTCTCGTCACAAAAACATCGACCGCCAAAGGATGCTGGGAAAGAAAAAGAAGGGGATGAAGGCGCATAACCATTCCTCCCCAGACCTTACGGGAAAACCCCTCCATACTCCTGGGCACTCCCGGTGCCCAAACAACAGGGGAGAGTGCTCCTGGAAAATGTTGGGAGGGCCCTGGGTATCGCTCAGGGGTGGACTGTGCAGAGTCCTACAGGCCCCCGACGGACTATGAGAGCTGGTACAAGGGAGACCAGTATCCAGATCTGGACTCTGCAGGGTCCTATTACCCCTACTGGGACTACCGGGAGAGCTATGGGGAGTTTGAACAGAGGGAGGACTATATGGAGGTCAGCCTCCAATCGGAATACACCAACATCAGCTTCCAATCGGACCCTGAGGTCCATCAGGTGGAGAATCCGGTGATGGAAGTGGAGGAGGTCCTCCATAGGGATTCTGCCTCGGAGATGGATACCGCGTCAGCGGATTCCGAGAGCGAAGGCCCTCCGGCGCCCTAGGTACCTCTCAAGGCTCTGCGCAGGAGGCGCCGCTCCGGAACAAGTAGGCTGCCCAATGCGGCTTGCAGGGAGGCGTCGTCCTCAAATGAGGACACTCCCTCCACGAAGGCTTGCAGCCTGAGCTCAAGCACCTACACCGAAGCCTCGTAAAGGAAAGAAGGCGGCCTCAGCAGTGCCTGCCCTCGAAAGGACAAATCAGCATGCGTGTCTCCAGATATGCGTGCACTGAAGCCGGAGCAACCGCCACCACACCAGTCGGTGAGAGAGGATCCTATCCAGCCGGGGTGGACTCTGACCCAGCCAACAACTGGGGCTTCTGCTACCTTCCCTGGACTTGGAAGGTTGCTGGTTCAAGCCCTGCTGCTGCCGGATTGCTGCTGTCCTGAGCAGGGCCCTTGGTTGCTCCTGTCTAGGTTTGGGCTGCCTGGCAGTATCCTAGCCCACATCCATTGGTGGTGTGGCAGTCAGCAGTTGTATTCTGTACCTCTGTTCTACTGTGTATGATTATGTACATCACTTCTGACTGCGTCATGCTCATGAAGTGCTGGCATTTAGTGCAGGAAGAGTATAGTTTGCCATATGCCTAAAAATCCTTTCTGTTCCATACTCTGCTTACTTCAGAAAGTGAATCTTGTATGGTCACTTCAATATGAACTAATTCTGTATTCTGGTTGCTTGGCAACATTAATGACAATGTAAACGTTGGCTGCAGTTTTGTTTTTTTTTCTTCCCCCTTTCTGTTTAACTTAAATCCTCTCAGTGGGGTAAAATAGTTGTGACCTGTACAGCAGGTTTTTTATTGGGGAATGTAAGTGAACGGACAGGAGCCATTACAGAGTAACAACACAGCGACTGTGGGAGGAAATGGTTGCTACAAACCCCCTTATTATATTATGTCTCATAATGATACACACAGACAACATACAAGCTAGAGTAACGAGGATCAAAGATCAAATACCTTTAGGACTACATAGACTAATGAGCAAGACATTAACATTGTCTGTAGCTGAGCAGAACATCTTTTGCTCTGTCTTGCTTGTTTGCCAGCCACATGCAGGGTTGTGTTCTGTGAATTTATGTCGGAGAAAAATGACGGTGAAAAACTATTTATTAAACGCCAAAGGCAACGGTGTTTATAAAGTGCGGCTCGGAAAAGACAACCGCGTCAGCAGGAGCTCATATCCTCCTGCCTGCGTTGAAGTTAACATAAAGTAGGCTAAGGTAGCCTAAAGTCGGTAAACAACATAAGAAAATTGGGACTATTCAGTGTAATTTTAAAACTGTATTTCTAGTCAAAAAGATTAGGCATTCGAAAATATAGCGTGTGCCTATAAAAATCCGCTTTATCTGGTAGTGCGACTCCTAAATCCCTTATCATCCCGTCACCTATCTACACTGATCTCATTCAAAAATCCGCATACCGACGAAACACCTTAATCTCCGTGTAAATTTTAAGTGAGCTGATCTGTCATAAGGACTCATACTGGAGACCGATGATGCTGAGGCGAGGTCAGACCGGCAGAATGCGGGAATAAAGTGTTTGTTCATGGTTAAATCCACGTCGTTTACATACACGGTCGCTAGCAGATACACACGCAAGTCAGTTCTGAATATAAAACTGCACTTACGACTTTAAAATAAGTTCTGAGCCAAACCATGTCTAAATAATATCGTTTGGGGTTCATTTTGTTACTAGTTTTTCAAATGCCTGAAAAACGGGACATTTGGAGTTTTTCATCGAATGACACCATACTTTCTCTGGTCTTTCTAATCAGATTTTTCAGCTTTACTTTATTTAAAAGCTTATTACATTAATTCCCAAACTCTAATGAACAAGATCAGTGAAGCGAGATGAAGTCTGTGAAGTTGCACTCACTGCACATGCCACCAAAGTTGGACTGCAGAGAACAATCTGATCTTTTGTAAAGATGCATTTGTAAAGTGCTACGTGGCCCTTACGCATTAATGTTACTTAGGCACAATTCACAATGTTTTTTTTTCCCCTGAAAACTTAATATGCGCAGAATATGGTTATCAAGCAAAAGACGCAAGTACACTTGCACTGTTCCACCCTTGACCACTGGGTGGTGCTGTAGCACCACTCACTTAAAATCCACTTAAATTTAATCTTCGTGAACATCCAAGTTCGCGAGCATAAATCATGCAACATGCTGGCTAGAGGACCTTTAAACATAATTGTAAATTTCCATCCAGGCGATTCCTTAAAATTAATGTTTCATCCGCACAGAAGAAAACCGTTACATGATTTCTTGTCCACAGAAAACACGTGAATCAAATTGGTTTGTTTACCAAATATGGCGTTTGCAAATGGTGGGCATTCACGACCGGAAGAGTCAGGACACTCACAGCCAAACCAACACATTTCCCCAAAATAATTCAAGATTTCTGAATATTTTATACAATTCATGTAGTTACGTGATTAATTTACTTATAAAAATTGGGAATTTTGCAATGTCATAATTAGCTTGAAAACATTATTAGTTTGAAATTCCAGCAAAATGATTTAATGTAGAATGTTGACTGCATTCAGTCATGAGCTTATAAAAAAAAAAAACAAATGCAGCTTAATGAATGATTCTGCATAGAGTGAGAAAACTTAACAATTACTTGCAAATATATTACATATTTCATTAAGCAAAGCATACTATATATACTTATATATAAAATGTAGTAATAAATAAATTAATTTGTTATTCGCAAAAATACTGAATTAAGTTCAGCCTTCACTCTGAGCAGTGATACGGCTTCTCTCCTGTGTGAGTGCGCTGGTGTGTTTGGAGAATACTCTGTCTACTAAAATTCTTCCCACACTCTGAGCAGTGATACGGCTTCTCTCCTGTGTGAGTGCACTGGTGTGTTTGGAGATAACTCTGTCTACTAAAATTCTTCCCACACTCTGAGCAGTGATACGGCTTCTCTCCTGTGTGAGTGCGCTGGTGTGTTTGGAGATGACTCTGTCTACTAAAATTCTTCCCACACTCTGAGCAGTGATACGGCTTCTCTCCTGTGTGAGTGCGCTGGTGTGTTTGGAGATGACTCTGTCTACTAAAATTCTTCCCACACTCTGAGCAGTGATACGGCTTCTCTCCTGTGTGAGTGCGCTGGTGATGTTGAAGATTACTCTGCTGAATAAAACTCTTCCCACACTCTGAGCAGTGATACGGCTTCTCTCCTGTGTGAGTGCGCTGGTGTGTTTGGAGATGACTCTGTCTACTAAAATTCTTCCCACACTCTGAGCAGTGATACGGCTTCTCTCCTGTGTGAGTGCGCTGGTGACGTTGAAGACTACTCTGCTGAATAAAACTCTTCCCACACTCTGAGCAGTGATACGGCTTCTCTCCTGTGTGAGTGCGCTGGTGTGTTTGGAGAATACTCTGTCTACTAAAATTCTTCCCACACTCTGAGCAGTGGTGAGTTCTCTTCTTTTCTGTGTCTTTCTGCGATTGTCTGTGAGGTATGTTGGTGTGAACAGTAACAGAGAACATTTGTGGAGTACTGAAGCTGTTTATAGGTGCCAGATTCTCAGTTTTAATCTTGCCTGATTTCAGCAGTTTGACATACTCCTCATGGTGACATCTCCTGACATGTTTATGGAGGTAAATTTGAGCTGTATAGGAAAGTTTACACTCAGAGCAGGAGAAGACTTCAAAGTGGACATCATTCATTTCTAGAGGGAAAAAAGACATTACAAACTCAGTATGTGCTGCAACATAATTATGATAGACAACAGTTAGAGGCTATACAAATAATTAAAAACCAAATTTGATTGGCTACTTCAGTAGATTTTCAATCCTCCCTATCTGGGGAACCCATGAAATACACAGCTTTCTTAGGTCAAACACCCCAAACTTACATCCTGACCTTGTTATTTTAACAAGGAGGAATGTTGAGCTCAGTCAGGTGTCTCAATGTAGGGCAAACAATCACCTGATACTTTTAGTTTAAAAACTAAAGTAAACTTTAAATGAGCAAAATGTTTAATAAAGTGTTTGGAAGTAACCTTTTGCAGAGCACTTTTTGTTCCAGATGTAGTCAAATGTGATGCCGAGATCTTTGGCGTACTCGTCTCCGTACCACACCAGGAGCTCCTGACCTGCTTTGATGGGTCGATAGCAACGGTACAGAATCCCCCCTCGATACTGGAAGGCCACCAGATTCTGCTCTTCATCATTACGAGCACAATTCACATACCTCAACACAGGCAGACAGAGAGAGAGAGAGAGAGAGAGACAGAGAGAGAAGGATGAATAACTGGCAGTTTTTTTAAAACCAAATAATAGACAATAAAATTAATTATTCATAACAGATGGCCAACAGCCAATGAGCGGCAGACTTCAGTGCTGTACTTCCACACCTCATCCAATTAGAGTGAGTCTCTCTCTTCGCATCTATGTACTCATCACAATGCTTGCTCTTGAATATCTGCAAAAACAAAATTACACTTAAATTAAAAACGGAAATGAATATAAAAATAAATACACTGCAAAAATAAACAAAACAAAACAAAACAAAAAATAGTCATGGTTATACATTTGTTGATATGCATCTGATGCATTCACATTAAAGAAGCTACATTAAGAACTTTTACTGTGTTCAGTGTGAATACTGTTCTACTAGAGTAGGATTCAAAACTGCTGTCTGTTGCCACAGGCATCTCTACTGAATTAAAGTTACTAAAATGTGTTTGTAACAAAATAACAGATTTGTAGCATTTGTATGAAGGTGAGAAACAGGAGCTTTGATGACAAGTGCTACTCATTGTCTGTATGTATTGTACAGGACCAAAGAACTGAAAGCATAGAATAAAAATGCAGGTCCCTGTTTCTGTAAAATAAACTGATTTTGATGTATATTTTTCAAAGGAACTTCTGAATGAATGAATAAATATTACTAAACAAACTAACCACCCAGGAATAGCCACTGTTCATGGCCTCCTCTTTGTCTATCAGTTCTCCCTGGTAGGGCCCAAAGTGTGCACCGACAGGCACAGTCTGACCCTTGTTAAACACTCCCAAGCCAGCATCATGAATACTGGACTTCTGAATCTCCAGACCAGATGGAAGTGTCTGTCTGGCTCGATCCGTGACCCCCACTGGAACAGGGGTATCTGGGATGATGTGAGGTGGACCGTGAACCTCACACTTCTCAATGAAGAAAGATCTGCACTCCTCACAGTCTGTAAGGACAGGACACAAGAAAGGAAAGAAATGATGTCCAGAGTTCATCGTTATCATGACAGCCCACTTGGCAGTGGTAGATGAGTGCTTAAAGTACTTGACTACTAATCAGAAGGTTGCCAGTTCAAGCCTTTAACCTTCAGTTACTCGTGTTGTATTCCGTCTTAACTGTAAGTCACTTTGGATAAAAGCGTCAGCTAAATGTTGTGAGTTACAAGTCAGTTCCATGAGATGTGCAGTATTTAAAACAATGTTGTAACGTCATCACTGAAAGTACAACTGAGCCATGGATGAATTAGACTCATGCCCCATATCCAACCCAGAGATCAGACGTGTGCCACATATCCAACAGACAGTAGATGAGGGAAAAGAATAGCACAACTAGCTAAAATTTTAGTGACATTCATTCTTATTTAATCAAACACATGTAAACACAATTGGCAATATCAAGGTCAGCAAAAATGACTGAGGTCATGTACAGGTGTAATAAATCGATAATGTAATGATCATGACAGGCCTACGATCAATCTGGTGTCTCTGTACGCTCTCACAGTGGTAAACATTTTGGCTGTGCTGGTTGCCTGCTCCAAAATCATGAAAAACACTCATGATCAATTAATTTTTGTAAAGAATAGGGCAATAGTCTGAAAACACAAATATTGTTCCATATTCTCATTTTTCAATACTTATCCAGACTGGGAAAATACTAAAATCAAGTTCTATACTGTGCAGGAACCCTGTATATGTATATAATGTAAACCCATGACATTAGTAATGAGCCCTGATGTCTTACAGAAGTAGTCTTCATCTGTAGGTTCCTCCTCTTCTGTGTAAATAACTCTTGCCCTGTTGCGGACATTACTGCCACGAGAGTGGGTGTTTAACTGCAAAAAAGGAACTGCAGCCATAACAACAACAACAACCACAATAATAAGAAAAATCAACATCAACATCATCATCATCATCATCAAAGGTCTCAGAGGACAGAAGAGCTGAGTGGATAAAGTGTATTTCTGATATCAATGTCCCAACTACAGTTGTTCTGAACAAGGCTGTTTAGACAGGGTGAGAAGGGTATTGTGGTTTCTTGATCCGTCTTATTTTGACCGAAGCATGTCAAAGACATTTCATTAAGCCACCAGAGAAATGTGTTAACTTGTGAAAATGGGGTATAATAGGTCCCCTTAAAGATTCGCAGAGACTTTCAGTAAGATAATCTCATTTGATAAAGTGATAGCACAACAATGAAAACAGATACCACTGCAAATGATTGTACGTGTGCCCCTGTAGTAATATTTATTTTCACAGCCAGGTCTGATTTAATGTGAAATACATGTAAAACTGTTGCTCCTACAGCCCTGAGTGAAAGTAACCTAACAAATGTTTTACCTGTGAGTGAACAGACTTCTGTTTTTGGGGCTTTGTGAAAGAGCTGCAGTGTTTGGTGAGTCTGGTTTCTGCAGGGTTTACTGCCACAGTTCTCAAGGCTCTGGGTGCTAGAAGACAACCATAATCATAACACCAAGCCGTCTAACTCCTCTATAATCTATAACTCCTCTATAATCTGTAATCCTCATTCAAACAATTACTTATAAATGTAAAACTGCCCCACAAAGTGAAATGTTTTGAAAGGATCATGTTCTTCTGATGGAAGTCCACCTTCTGTTTACAATCTATATTTGCTCATTATATTTTACAACAGAACCAACCCCTGCAAAACTGTCCTCTAAAAAATTAAGCTTCATGTTGAGGATCATAACTCATGTCAGTGTAATACTCTGACACATCATCAAGTTGTTAATGAGAGAAACATCACCTGGACATCTCCTGTCCAGTCTGGGTGTCCACTCATCCTCAGAGTCACTGCTGTCATTAGGTGGCGCTTCTTTCCAGGCTCTACCTCGCCTCATAAAAGCAGGAAGAGTGCAGTCCAACCCTAAAAGTTACAAGTAGAGAAAGGGTGGGGGGAGGGTGGCATTATTCAATCAGTATGTGCAGATGTACACAATATAGTATTTTGCTGAATGCTCTTAAAGGAGTTTATTCTGTCAAAATTTAACTGTTCCATGTGTTGTCTGAAAGACATCTGTGAAGATTTTTTAAAATACATTTTTAAAAATCCCTTAATTCATCCTAATTATCTAAATTCAGCAATGACTAACATGTCATATTCTCTACTGTGAAGTACAGGTGATTATGGATGTTGATTTCATATGCTAATGACCACTGATTTCATTGGCCATCTCAATGGGGTTAGGGGTAGAGAGCTCTACATTTATATAACTGAACTGAAACAATGACCTCAGAGTGGGAGTGTTTATTAAAGAGGAGCAGCAGGTTTCTTCAATGTGAAGTCACATGGACCAGCAAATCCAAACAGCAGACAGAAGCCGATTTTCTCTGGAAAATGAGGTTTTGTTTACTATGTCTCCTCTAAGGGGTTGTCCAAATTCAGCTGTAACTCACCAATGGCAACCATAGCGTGATAATTTCTCTTAATGTTTTTATATCTAACTTTCTCCCATCTCTCCAGATGAAGCCACTCAGTCTTTGAGAAGTGGACCTTCAGCTCGGTGTAATCGTCCTAACAAAACAGATAATAAATAAGGCAGTTCATTCCTGAAATAATATTTATCTAAGTGAGTACCCACACCAAGACAAGGCCGCATCCTGTATCTGAACCCACCAGACAGACGCGGGCCTGCAAGCTACCAACAGGGCCGGAGCCATGGTTGAAAAACAGAGGTCGGGCTGTGGGTGTTTTAGTCAAAATTCCGTATAAAAACATATAAATATTACAAACGTAGAAAGAGACCTGTTCAAATTTACAAGACACAAAGTTTATTCCTCTCTTCCTCATGAAGCAGTTTACCCCTACTCACATCAGATGTTCAGTGACTCTGCTAGGCATGACTGTATCTTATATGAATAAGAGCACTCATATGTCACCTTCCCATCATCAGTTGTGATCGACACACAAGCTGTTGCATCTGCTTCGATGTTTCTCAATGTTTTTATTAATATCTTTGTAGGAATGTAGTCCAAACATTTCCTGAATCTGTAGATTCTGCTCTTTCATCTGGGTTGATAGTAAGAGTTAAGAATTAACCCAAAAAAACCCAATCTTGAAATCACTAAGGATTTACACTTCAGAAATATTTCCTTCCTTGTTCAATTGACAACTAGCCAGCTAGCTAAAATGTTTAAAAGTTATACAGCTGCTGAAGTTGTAGCGATTTTGGAAAGTAGTGATAAAGGCTTTAGAGCCTGAGGGGTTTTATTACTTTGTTGAAGAATACAAAAATAAAAGAGAATGATGGCTGAATGAATGTTACTTTAGAATATATATAATAGTGGACTTGGATAGATACTGTCACATTTAGACACAAATGTCTGATACTACCTAACTAGCTAAATGCTTGTTCTGTGCAAAATTTGTGTAAATAATACAACAATCATGATTTGTATTTGACAAAATTGACTGTCCATTAGTAAATACTTACTTTATTAAAGGTTGGTGTGTGTGTGTGTGTGTGTGTGTGTGTGTGTTAAAGTAAGCTAGTGTAGTGTAGATGAATGGATATGTTTTGGCCATATTGAATACTGTTCTGTGCAGCTGAGACTTCTTTGTTGATTATAGCTGTTGTTATGCTCATTTCTCACTTGCACACATGAAGCTTGATATTTATATTCTATGAGCCTTGATATGTGATATAAAGACATTGTTCAGTCACATAGAAATGTGACTAAACAATGTGACTTTATATCACATATCACTAATTATCCTCTAAGATTTGGTGACAGACCACACTTTATTCAGTAAAGTGAGTAAACAATTGATCAGTGTGAGTAAACAATTTATCAAAATGTCATTTTAGACAACTATCATACATTTCCATTATACTTTATTCATATGTAACTACTTTAGTGAACCAAACACTATATATTTCTAAAATTGGACCTCAAAACTTTCACCTTTAGGGCCATATTATTTCTAGGTCTAATGGTACTTCAGTAGGAAGAGAGCTGAGATTGTTCTGAACATTTTGATGCATCATACTATAATTACATTAAAAAAAAGATTTCATAGGGTTAAAGCATATAACATTTATATGAATACGTAATATTACATAAATAAAATAACATTTATATAGCACTTTGCTTGCACAACTGATAAATCTATCTTTTTTTCTGAAACCTTGTGTACTTCACTAGTTTTGAATATCTCTACATCTCTTAGTAGAGTACAGTGCAGTTAATCACATGGAATCTTTTTCGGACCCACTGCCCCCCCCCCAACACATTATATATACACATAAACCTACCAAACCTATCAATAACTCACATCTTCAGAAGAGCTCATCTTGATGTATAAGCCAACTTCTAGATTTTCTGGGAGTGAAAATTATAATAATGTATTATAAGAATAAAATAAAACATAGCTTGAACAGAACAACATATAGCCAGCTACAAAAGAAAAAACCCAGCTATCATGCATGTGATGTAGATAGATCTAACACATCCATTTTTATTCCAAACTCGTAACAGTTTCTTAACATAGCCTCCATGTCACATAGTAAGCTATCTACTGTTCATGAAACAAACACGATTTGACTAGAGAGAATACTTTACAGCTTGTTAACCAATACAGCCAGCTACCTACTTAGCTGTATTGGCTAATTGCTGATGATGATAGCCAAAATATCCAGACATTAAGGTAGGCCACGTAAACCAGTACATTTTATATCAATAAAAACAAAAAACAAATAGGTTTGCTAGGTTACCTAGGTTAGCTAATCTAGCGTTAGCTAAATAAGCGAACATATCCAGACACCAAAAACAAGATAGATGGCTAGATATCCTTAGCTAACACTATCTATTTTTTCCCTCAGATACGAAAAAAGTGCTTGGTAGCAAGCTAACGAGCTAGTTAACTAGTTTAATTATTAAGACAGCCAGTAAAGTGTTCAAATAAGGTGAGAATTCGAAACTGAACTAGAAGAGTAACTTCTATTATTTTATAAAAATATAAAAATAAGTGCAGGTTAGCTAACGCTATACAAGCCGCCTAGCCAAGTACTCACGTCACAGCTGTCAGTCAGGTAACCCCAGCTACCGTTACCTAGGTTAGCTAACCACCTAGCTGGACAAACAGCTTCAATTTAATTTTCTTCGTATTTTAAACAGGATGGACATCTTCTCCAATATCAAAAAACGAGCCTATGTTAAACTAAATCAATAACTGTTCGAAAATATTGTCCTAATAATTTGATATACAAATGATTATCTGGGTAGATAACTTAAAATACATAACCTGGCTTTGTGAGATAACGGCGGGAAGTGAAGTGATTTGTGCTCGCGGCGACGACTGAAGACTAATTTTCCCGCCTCAAATTTAAATTATAGCAGCCGTCATCACTAGTCGAAGTACGTTGGACAGTCACCTCAATACACATGGTGTGTGTGTGTGTGTGTGTGTGTGTGTGTGTATGAATGCATAGGCTTATTTGAATACATATATATATATGTATGTATATATATATGTGTGTGTGTGTATATATATATATATATATATATATATATATATATATGTGTGTGTGTGTGTGTGTGTGTGTGTATGTATATATATATATATATATATATATATATATATATATATATATATATATATATATATATATATATGTGTGTGTGTGTGTGTGTGTGTGTGTGTGTGTGTGTATGTTATGAAACCAGTGTTCAATAACTAAGCAATTGTCTCAAATGGTAATCCACGGATTACTGTAACGGACTACTCCCGCCCATTAGTCACGTGGTGCGGCCCGTCGCGTGCAGAGGGATCCACATACCGTTTGTGTTGTAACACGTGCGCAGCGTTTAACGTTAATGTCTTGTCTATTTAAAGCCCCGTCCGTGTGTGCGCCCGTTGTTTGTTTGTTCGCTGATACATGTATACATGTACGACGTGTGTGTGGTCATTGTTAAATGTTGATGTAGCCTGCGTCTAGTTTAAACGTATAAGTCGTGTCTTTCGTTAATGTTACGTGTGAGTGCCGGCATTGTCCTGTGTGTTTAAATGTCATTAAATGTTACACAAAGCCAAGGGAGTCTGTGCGACCTGTTCCACGCCCTGCGGCACTCGGGCAGCGTTACAATTATTTATCAAATAGGAAATTAATGACAATACAGTATACTACTAACCTACTGACTATTTTTATTTTATTTTATTTGACTATTATCAAACTAATATATAAGTAATGTCATGAGAAGAAAAGATTGCCTCGAGACTTTCTGCTCTATATGAGCACCCCCTTTACAAGATTGAGGTGCTGCCACTCACATGACATGTTATTTAACGTCAATGCTGACATAAGATTTTATCTCATAACTGCAGGGAATCAAGAACGGTAAGGCACCTAGCTCATGAATATTTAAATTGCACATTGACCTGGCCCCTTGAATAGTAAAACTCACATTATACTGAGTGTCAGGTGTGGTGTTGATTGTTTTACACTACAATTGTAGATTACTTATAATCAAACTTTTCTAAAGTCAAGGGCAGGGTGAATATGTGCCATGGCCATACACTCGGGTGTTCTCCCTGTCCTGCCTATGTCCTGCCCCATACAACCCCTCCCATTAACTTAATATTGAGTACAGTTGTCTCAAAAGAGATGTACCATTCTCGACATAAACTGCCCTGTTATCAAGATTTCTACCTCATGGAGATTCCTAAACATCTACATTGTGTGTTACACCATTTTACTGTTGTGGTGAAATATTTTGGCTATTGTGATAGACTACAAGACACAAAACTATTTACAGGGGATCGCCGACAATATATAATCTATAAAATAGGACAGTCACAGCCAAGGAGCAAAACAGACTCCATTCACGAGCTGCCTACAGCATTGTTGCTGATGGGCAAAAGAGGCTTTATTACCACTGCTAATGCAGTCCCCTGAGGAGCTCCAATGCTGCATATGGCCATGACTGAAACACAACCCTGCATCCTCACAAACCGGCATCAAATAGTCAGTCCGTTATCGATGAGATGATGGAATCATCCACTTGCATCAGCTGAAGCTTCTCTCCAAGGAACAAAGACTGTATGTTGCTGAATGCACTACAGAAATTATAATTATTTTAAAAAGTGATCCTCACAGTATTGCCTGCTGTGTCCAGATGAGAGTATGCTTTGTCCAGCAAGTAAGATTGCTACATCATCCAATCCAATGCAATCTTGTTACGCAGACTACAGAGGGTCCAGTGCCGGTCTGAACAGTGGTCTCAGGGGAGCCAACATCAGCCTCTCCAGTGTTTTCTTCAGGTGGGCTGTTAGAGCAACAGGCCGATCGTCATTTAGCACCACTGCTTGCTCCTTCTTGGGGACAGGGACCACACAAGATGCTTTCCATCTGACTGGGACTCTTTCCTGGCTGCTGCTTAGGTTAAAGTTGTGATGAAGAATTCTACACAGCTGGCTCAATGCCGTCAGTCTCTGCTGCTGCACCTATCATTGCCGTGAATATGTTCTAAGATTGTTGTTACATATTTTGAAAAATATCTTTAAATATATTTCCTTTGCTTGTGGGATGTTTGATACTACATTCATCTCACAGTGTTCCCCTCCTCGTCCTTTTTTCAAAGAAGGCCAGCGCGTTATCTGAGCAAATGTTTACTCGTCTAAGGATAAAGAGTAAACATGAATGAACGGATGGAGATTTTTTATAAATCTGAGTGATTACTTGTCAAAAGACCCCCCCCCCCCCCCCCCTCCTTTTACTTTGCCAAACTGAGGAAATTAATCTTGTATTGTGACACTGGTCTGTATATTACTTCAGCATGTACTGTGAGAAAACGATGACTTTGTCATAAACACTGGATGTATTTTTTTTCTTAATGTACAATTTCTAAAAGGAGCCTAAACTTTCCCACTTTGATAAAGGACTACAGTAAATGATTCTCACCTGTGCTACTGTGTTTGTTACAGAAGATCTAGAAATGAAAGTGATTTTTTGTGCAGAAGGGGCCATTACAAAGAAACATCACAGTACCTGTTGGAGGAAATGGCTGCTAAAAGCACTCTGTCAGAAGAAGAGTTTTCATGTCCTGTGTGCTGTGACATCTTCAGGGCTCCTGTTATACTGTCATGTAGCCATAGTGTGTGTAAGACCTGTCTGCAGAAATTCTGGGAATTGAAGGGATTTCGAGAATGTCCACTTTGTTGGAGAAGATCCTCTAAATCTGACCCTCCCTGTAATTGTGTGCTAAAGAACCTGTGTAAGGTTTTTCTAGAGAGTCAGAGACAGAGAGTTTCAGCAGGGTCTGAGGTGCTCTGCAGTCTGCACAATGAGAAACTCAAAGTCTTCTGTCTGGAGGACAAACAGCCTATGTATGTGGTGTGTCAGTCTTCAAAAAAACACAAAAATCATGACTGCTGTCCAGTAGATAAAGCTGTGTGTGACTTTAAGGTATGAAACATATTCTGTTATTTTGTATTTCATAATGTGGAACAGACATGATCTAATATACTTCTATATTTTAATATCATTGTTATATATTATATAAAATTGCTATATTATACAGAGCAGGGGTCAGTGTGTTTGAAGGATCGAACGTCAATAGATGCGGCTTTAGGGCAAAGACCCACCAAATATGTGTGAATCATAGAATGACTAAATCAAAAAGGCACTCCTTGAATCTCTAATGTTTCTATGTTGTAATAAAGTCTATGAGAATCATATTCTCCAACACAAGTCTAACTCTACATTAGAGATACGGGAGGAGTCCACTGTACATTTGGTGAAAGTGGAAACCTGCCACTCTGTTTTCTGCAGTTTCACTCTCTGGGACTCCAGCACATTTATACATTTACAGTTTCCACCTGCTGGAAAAGGCTCCTGCTGCTCTCAGCTAAACTAATTTGAATTGTAGAATAAACTCAAGACCTCTTTGGGGCCTCTACAGCAGAATCTGAAAGCCTTAGAGGAAGTCAAACAAACCTGTGATGAAACAGCAGCCCACATTAAGGTGAAACATTATTCTGAATTATTGTATATGTTGCTAAAGTCATGATTTCCTTGAGTGTCCACTTATCCTGTGGAGAAAAATATTCATACACATTTGTGCACTGTATATCACTGTATATCATCCTTCATCCTGTCCCATTCCAGTGTCTCTCTCTCTCTCTCTCTCTCTCTCTCCATCTCTCTCCCTCTCTCTCTCTCTCTCTCTCTCTCTCTCTCTCTCTCCATCTCTCTCTCCATCTCTCCATCTCTCTCTCTCTCCATCTCTCTCACTCTCTCTCCATCTCTCTTTCTCTCTCTCTCTCTCTCTCTCTCTCTCTCTCTCTCTCCATCTCTCCATCTCTCTCTCTCTCTCTCTCTCTCTCTCTCTCTCTCTCCATCTCTCTCTCTCTCCAACTCTCTCTCTCTCTCTCTCTCTCTCTCTCTCTCTCTCTTTCTCTTAGTGATTATTATTTCCGTTTTACTCTGCAGGTTAGGTCATATATATTGTTTGTGTAATAATTCTGATACATTTAGGTGTTCAGTCTACAGTCTGTATTAGTTCAGAAACATGATATATGAAGATGGTATTTATGAATAAAAAAGTTACATTGGTGTTGTGTAAAAGTATGAAAGGAACATTGATGGAGTTAGTGAACAACATTTAACATGTGAATATGATCTCAAAATAATAATTTGCATAAGCCACACAATATAGAGTTATATAGCTTCATGCATTTCCAGAGTTCACCACACCCCAAATGAACCTGAGAAAGTGTCAGCAGCTCTGATCAATGTTGCAAAACATTTTTCCAACCTGAAGTTCAGAGTCTGGGAAAACATACAGAAGACTCTCCAGTACAGTGAGTTTTGGTTTTCATGGGGTTGATTTACTGGACCTGATCTGGTTCTGAACACCTGAGAATTTTAACATTATTAAGAATGAAGCATTAAGATTAATGCATTAAGCATCTACGATTCTAGCACTTAAAGCTCATAATAGCAAAACTACTGATAAACATTTATTTCTTGGCATTCCAAGAAGGGAATATCACACTAATTCTTTTACATGTGTGATGCTCCAAAAATTAATCAAAGGTCCATAGTCAGACATTAACTAAAAAAACTGATATTATTTATTTCAATAAATGCAAAACAAACAATTAACAAAAGAAAATCGCCAATAACTTTGCAGACCCACACACATGGACTGTATGTACATCTGTACATGTAGTGCATTGCTAGGGCTGGGATAAGCACTAAATTATTGTCTCTCTCTTTTCTTGTAGAAGGCGCACAAAAAAAACCCCCACAAAACAATACATGTAATGCTTATACTGGAAATATACTAATGCTTGTATGTACCTAACTTATTCTTCCATGTAACGTTGCCGCTGGCCCGAGTGGCGCAGGACATGTGGGGCAGGACACACAGACTCCCTTGACATTGTGAAACATTTAATGACATTAAACATACACAACAAGGGTGGCACTCACACATAACATCTACGGAAAACAAGACTGTACACTTAACGTTAAACATAGAACACCTATACATTAATAGCAGACTACGCAAAACAATGTTACAGCTATAATAATCAGAATTAACACTTCTGTAGCGACAATGACCAACACCGGTGCACACACTGGCAGGGGTTTAAATAGACAGACAAACAGTAAACCCTGTGCAGGTGTGTGCAATCCTGGAAGGTGTGGTTACAAAACACGTGAATCCCCCTGCACGTGGTGGGCTGTACCACGTGACTCATAGGGGGAGGAGCATTCCATGACATTCCAAGGTCTGTACAACACAAAAATGATCCAAGATCTGTAAGCAGACACTAACTAATAAAAATGACATTATTTGTTTAATCCAATGAAAAACTTAAAGATAAGCACACAATGTTTTACATTTGAATTTAATTTAACAATTTTTTGGATGACTCTGTAATATAACAAGTAGGCATCTCTTGGCTGTACACTGACAGATTTTTGTTCTATAAACTACAGTTCTATAAACTACCAGTGTGTGAGGAGCAGATTAGCTTTATGATGATAAACTCATTTACATTGATGAAGCTTGAACAATTAGACAGTGTCCCTATACTTCTTTAGTATAACCCACTGAGGGTGACTCTCTCCCAGAAGATGCTGTATACAAATACAACAGTGGATACTATAGATATGCTGAGAACAATAACTGAGATACACATTGTCCATAAATGAAAATAAAACTCTAAAAGAACATTTAATATAATAGACTTTTGGCACAAATCACTCGTAACACAATCAATTTGATTCATACCATGTTAGACTCTTGTGTCATTACCAGACATAAGGTACATGAGGAGGTTTAATATCTGTAAAGGTCTACAGATCTAAAGTCATCTCACTCAAAGTAAAGGGTCTGCAGTCTGTAGATGTGACCTCATCACATAAACACATGAAGAACATGTGATGATTCATTCTGTTCTCTCTCCTCAGCTCCTGTTACTCTGGACCCCAACACTGCCCATCCACACCTCCACCTGTCTGATGATCTCACTACTGCAGAACGTAGACCACAGACATCACTGCTTCCTGACAATCCAGAGAGATTTGAGGTGTATCCGTGTGTCCTGGGCTCTGAGGGCTTTAACTCAGGGACACACTGCTGGGATGTTGATGTTGGAGGCAGTGAGTACTGGGCACTGGGTGTAATTAGAGAGTCTGAATCAAGAAAGGGATCATCTGTCTGGAGTTCAGTGTGGAGTCTATGCTACAGTAAAAGCAGTGATGAATACTGGATAAGCTGCCCAGGACAGGCGGATCATGTCCTCACACCCACAGAGAAACTGCAGAGGGTCAGAGTGCAGCTGGACTGCGAATGGGGGAAAGTGGCATTCACTGATCTTATAACCAGTACACACCTGCACATGATAACACACACTTTTACCAATAGAATTTTCCCATTATTCTTTAATTACAGTTCCCCTTTAAGGATATTGCCAGCAAAGATATCAGTAACTGTAGAAAACCAGTCTGTGGTTTGTAGAACATGTTGTCACTGTCCACTACCTGTGTAAGATGTATAACCTGCAAGAATTCTGAGTCAGATATTATCTGAGTCACATAACAGTGAGTCACAGCACTATTGAATGGTTTACCAGTGTTTCCCAATCCTGGTCCTCCAGTTCCCTGCACGCCACATTGTAGCGTGTTCCCTGTAAACCCAGAGTGACACTGGACCCATTACAGACCAAAACACTGAACACTGTGGAGCTGAATGGAGCACTGCTACTACCTGTATGTTTACACAAGGGTTTATGGGGTCAGCGTTAGTGTTCAGATGTTTTGTTTTTCTTTGACCTTCATCCACAGAGGTGAGGCTGTCCTTCAAGGCCAGTAGGACTGAGGCTCTTTTTAACTCAGATCTTAAACAGTAGAACTGAGAACAACACCTGTGCTTGTAAATGTGGTTTGTTCCTGACCATTGCTGTCTTAGAGTTGTAACTTGGTGAGAGGTGTGGGGCTGTTTTGGTTTGATTTTCTTTCGTTTATGGTTTATTCGCTGATTCTTAGATTTTCTCCCATTTTATATTTGTCTGATTATTATGTACAAACCTTTAGGTAATTGACACATTCTGACTTATTATTTTGTGGTTTGTCAAAAAATTAGTTTTCTACATAGGTATCCAACTGTCTTGTTTTTTTAATGTGAATGTTTTGTTATGATGTTTTTATTTTCACGTACATTACAAATAAATGCAACATGTTGCCTCAAGTGAGACCTTACAGATCAGCTGTTGCTGTTATATGACAAACTCAACATGAGTAAATTGACATTCTGAGTTATGAGTGCTTGTGGACAGTACAGCTCCTGTTTAGACTAACATGAGAAGGTGGGTGTGATGGTTGGCTTGCTCACTCCTTTTTAGAGGTGTTCCAAGCGGGGACAAGGTCTGATCAAGGTCTTGTTTTGCTCCTGAAAGCATGCACATCAGCCTTTCATCAGGATCTACTTGAAAACACACATGACCACAAATATAACGCTAGACCAGCTGCTATACTGTATTTGAGGTCATAAATATTCATCTCACAGTTTCCTACTTATGACACTTCCTGTCCTTCTGTACACCTTAAAAGACTATAATATGTTCAAGGCAAATATACAGTCTACTGATCTAGTAGTGAATGAATAATGAATAAATACACACAAGGCCAAATGTACACTTCCATTTTACTCTAATAGTACTTACAGTTTACCAGGGCAGGTCTAGCAGGCCAGATCTTCACAAGTGGAGACCAGAGAGTGACACCATTAAAGTATCTGAGATTCTACTTACAATGTTTGACTATGGAGATATTCTGCCTATTTGAAGAAATGAAACTTGTAGCATTACTCTAATCTGTAGTAATACTTTGCATGACTGGTTTGAGGTCAGGATGAGATGCAGAAATATTCTTCTCCGTGTGAAAACCTTGCCTAAACAGGTTTGTGATGGTTTTGTATGTGACTGGACAAACACCACCCACTGGAGCTCTGTTCAGACAGATCCATACCCTTCTCCTCACAGACTGTCTTCCTCTGCACAGGGAGACCTAAGACACTGAAATTTAAATGACTGCATCTGTTCACTGAAGGTGATTGGGCAACCACCAGGTGGTGTACCCTGATGTTAACTATGCTGGTTACCCAAATGTCTTTGAGGAGGGAGGATACACGAAGGTGGGTATGACTAGAAAAAAAAAAAATCTCGTCAATGGAGATGGTGACTGAGGACCTTGTCGATCCTGATTCAGTACTGTAGCCTCCATCCCCACTTCCTGAAATGCAGCACAACCTTGTCTTCCCTTCAACAAATTCACTTGCATACCATCTTTCAGCGCCGTCTCGTAAACCTTCTGGACTGGATTCAAACATCCTCACCATGTCAGGACGTGGGTCCCATCCTGCCCCTGCTCGACTGGTTTCGGGTTGGGATGAGCTGCAGAAATATTTTTAATTCTTCTCTGTGAGAAAATCTGGCCTAAACAGGTTTGTAAGCGGTTCAGCAGCACGCGATGAACAAAACCATCATCTATGACAAAACAGATTTCCAGCTGCCTTGGCAAAGAGTGCTCCTCTGATGTTCCTGACTGCATCTGTTCACTGAAGGTGATTGGGCACTTTTGGGTGGGGTACCCCGACTCTAACTATGCTGGTTACCCAAATGTCTTAGAGGAAGGAGAATACATCAAGAAAAAACTAGAAAAAACTAGAAAAAATCTCCTCTGATGAAGGACCTGGCCGATCCTCAGATCACCTTGTATGAAGATCCAGACCACCAGGGCCAGAGCCTCGTTCTCACCTGTGAGACTTACCTGTGTCATGGCTCCTTCAACAATACAGCGTCTTCTCATAAGGTGCAGAATGGAGGTTGGGTCCTCCACCAGCACAGAGGCGAATATTTGAAGGTGGCCAGAGCTACCTGCCATGTCTCTCCGCACTACTGGTTCAGTCCACCTTGTAGTCTGAATAGACCAGAGAGTCTCACATGTGTTACTGATCCTGTACTGTATGGATGACACAAAGATGTTTAGAATGCACTTTCCAGAAGTGTCCAACATATGAAAGAGTAATTCATAGAAGGGACAAACAGTGAATGGCTGTAGTGATTTATTCTATAATACAAAACTTCTTACCCAACAATCCCTCCTTATGGTTTACGGGAATAAGCCAAAACAGTTTCATCTTATAAGAACCCCTAATATAACAATTTATACTCACAGATATATGTCTCAAAATTATACACAGAGATAAGATCTTAACAGAGTGTGTGCAGTACTGCATTATTGTGAATCTGGGTTAGATATCTTTCATTTCTCTAATTACCCAAAAGCAATATTTTATGGAATATTTTCCTGTCATAGTTAAAGTAGTGAGAGATCTGTTTGATCTGTTCAGAGCTCAGTGTAAGAGGGTGGAGGCGAACAGAAACCCAGCACAAGGAGGAGACTCAGTTTAACACTCAACACTGCACACTAGATAACTGGATCTGGACAGGAATAAGAAATACTAACATGATAAACCAACTGTGGTTTCCCTCACAGATACTATTCCTTACACATCCTCTCAAGAACACCATACAGTCACTTTAGGCAACTAACCCCCAAAATGAAGAGACAGAGAGAGAGAGAACTGATCAGACAAAAATCTTAAATCTACTTAAGTTTTTTCAGTTTCTCCCAGCCACAAGGTTCTGTCACAGCCAAACTTATTTAGTCACTGTAACAAATACAGTGACTAATGTCTTCACATCTGTTTGACCCACTTTATTTATTTATTTTTAATTCACTCATGTTTTTGCAAAAGATCTTTCTACATTGCAATTTTTTGCTTTTAAGTAAAATTTGTGTTGTTCTACGCCAAAGCATCCTGTGTGGAATGTTAAAGTCACTGAGGTTTCACTACAACCCATTCTACTGCCAGTATTTGACTATGGAGATTGTATTCAGTTTGGTTCAGTATGGCTAAATGCTTGAATGTATACAATAGTTTGGCTGAAACTTAATAATTAGTATGGGTGACCACACAACTGCAATAATAGTGTATATCAATCTGACTGAGACATGTGAGGGTCCCTTGTTCAGTTAATGTTCATGAACTGTCGCCATCTAGTGGAGGAAGCGTATAGTTTGCCATTTGCCTAAAAAGCCTCTCCCATACTCTGCCTGTTTGGAAAGATGTATGGTCACTCCGGTCTGTATTAATTCTGTATTCTTTTTGGTTGGAAACAGTCATTGGAATCTAAGTAATAGATATATTAGAATACTTCATTACATGTTTTTTTTCTTCAAAGCATTAGTGTCAAAGTCAAACTTATCTACTAGAAAATATAATTATAATAACATTTTTATAAAGTAATGTTTTTTTTTCCGTATCATCCTGCATATTTGTTTGTCATGACATTTAAGTCCTAGATAAGCAGAGAATTTGATCCAGTCTACTGAAATGAATCTGTATGATTTGTGAGAAATATGGAACTGGTGTATTGACCAACATCTCTTACCACTGAGGTGAAAAAAGAATGTTCACAGGAAAAAGAGGTTTAAATACTGAATTAGAAATATTATTAGTATAAAACATAAAGGATCATAAAGATTCTCTATCCTTATAAAATGGTATGTGTACAGAAGAGGGGATTTCTACAAAGGATTCTGGGTAGGCTTCAGCAGACCTCTGTGAGAGATATCTCTCCACCAGGCTCAGGATGCTACAGAAAAACCACCTTATGCAAGATGAAGTCTTTTTTTTTTTTAAAGAGAAGAATAAGAATGTAATTGTATTATGCTTTAACTGGTATAGGAATTGAATATCAATGTGCAACTATTGAATAATGTATGGTTTGGATATAATGGTGGAGATTTCAAACACTGGTATATAAAAGAAGGTGGGGCGAATACATAGTTGTCACAGAATTAAAATAGAAAAAACAACACACCTGCCTAGGTGACTTCATATTGTATTGGAGAAGTGTATATGTTAGTGTAGCAAATGAAACTGCAAGGCCCTATTTACACAAGCAGTAGAACATTCTGTTTTTGTTGCCTTTGAACCCTTGTGGGGTATTTACCTCTGTAGTGCTGGGAACTCTACTGAAGATAGGTCCAGAAGGAAAGAGCTCAGTAATTTATGTGGTATTTTATGAATATATATGTAATGATGGAACTAAACATTGTGAAAAAGAGTTGTAATATTGTTCACTGTATATATCCTTTGTATTAGTAGTTAATATTTTACTTAATTTTAGTGCTTTATTCTTTGGAGCCAAGAGGGCAAATTTTCTCTCTCTGTCTCTCTCTCCCTCTCTGTCTGTCTGTCTGTCTGTCTGTCCCTCTCTCTCTCTCTCTCTCTCTCTCTCTCTCTCTCTCTCTCTCTCTCTCTCTCTCTCTCAGGTTTTTGAGCAGTAACCTAAAAAGGGAACTGTTTATGTGTATGCAGATATGTTGTGGTTCTTAAGTCTGAAAGCTTGTCAAAATATTTAATTTATTTTGTGAGTTAAAAAAAGATTCTTTCTTTTTACTGTTTAAACTTGATCACAGACAACGATCACATTGCCTTTGTTTGCTGGTTTTATTTTGTTAATCCATTTGTCAGTTCTTTTCATTATTACACACATTGTGTGAGCGACTCAAGAGGCTATACGAGTGTACAAATTAGCCATGTAGCAGTAGTGTTGGGCACTGAAGAGTTTTTCGAGCAGTTGCACCAGTAACCTAAAAGGAGACTGTTTACATGTAGGCAGGCAAGAGCAGATAATAAAGTCCATCGAATAAGATAATCCAGATAAGAGTTGGCTGGGTCATTTAAGTCTGGACCACAAGCACACACAGACACACACACGTTCCCCCCTACACCTGTCACACAAGCTCATTGTTTTTTCCTTTTATAGACATCTAAATATTATTTTGATCCTGTGGCTATTATTGATTATTGATTAGAGGCTTATAAGATTGCCAAAAATGAGGGCAAAGACCGCGTTCCATCAAATGATCATCTTTCTCTCATGTCTCGTGAAGGTTGCAGAAATCCAAGGTAAGGTCTGGTAAACCAGTAATTCCATAGTTTTTAATAAACAGCTTTAAACTGAGATGTCATTAGTAGCATGTTTATAATGTGTTTAATAATGTTCCCCATGTTACAAGCATTGTCCTAAAGTTTACCTGTTCCTTAAGGAAACGACTCCTTTCAAGATGTTTCCATGGCAAATTCAAGCATATTGGGAGGTTTTGGCTAGCTTTTCTTTCTTTCCTTCTCTTTAGTATAAATTTGCCTTTGATGTTGGACCTTTCTCTTCTTTGTTAAGATGATTGTGTCTTATTTCAAGACCTTTGTATACAGTAGAGCAAAAAAATGTGACATTGCATGTACCAGAGCAGAAGATAAATGTAATGGGACAGTGAAGTTAAAATTAAGTTCAATTATAGTTAAAAGAGTATGTACTTAGCATACTAACATCCCACAATTTTATCTAAACCAGCTATGACTTTCTAGTCACTGAAATTTTTATTGTCCTCCTTTCTGTTTCATATGTGCCGAGTTTCTTGCAGTTTGTACTGAGCTTTGAAATGGTTGGCAAGAAGACCAATACAACATATCCACTGTGGACTTAAAAGAGAGAAGCTAAACAAGGTGCATGTGCAACTGGGTACATGCAAGTGATCGAGTGACTTGACTTGGTAGATGTGCTGGTCATTGATGAGTTGGAGGAGTCTGATTGGCTGGGTGCTGTAGATTGGCTATGTTGTCAGTGATTGGCTGTGTGTGAGTGCCTGGGCGTGAGCCAGAAACAGGTGACAGGTAAACGTACAACTGAAAGGTTTCATCGGCAAGGACTTGACAGTTCTAAATGTTAAAATATCTTAACAGGAATAACCGATTTTAACTAGACCCATATGCTATGTCTAAAGAGATTTTGCAAAATTAAGACAGTAGAATACTTGACTAATAGTGCAACATTCCTATTATGGGATTTTGCAGCATTGAGTTTTGGCATTACTAGTTCTGTGGGGGTAACAAAGGGGTCAGATGTTTTTCTTTGTATCCAGAGAATATTTACACCATATTTACACCATCCCGTTTTTGTCAGTAATGCCAATACTGTATTCAGCTGTTTGTTTTCACCTCCTCAGCACACTGTAGCAGACCCAATGTTTGGGGGAACAGGGTTTTGACTGTGGAGTCAGACAGACCCACTTTCGCAGATGGAGCCACTGTAGAGTTCCAGTGCTCACCTGGTTATGAGCCTGCTTGGCAACCAGCTTCTAGATCAATTACCTGCAAGGGAACACAGTGGACAAAGCTACAACTCAAATGCCAAAGTAAGTCTTCTACAGACATCACCCTATTACATACTGTAAGAAATCCTGTGTACCTGACGTGTTAGTATTTTTAGGATTCTTGTCTATGATTTGAACATGTATATATGCACTCTTGTCTCATTTTCAGCACATGTAACTTGTATTTTTCACCAATCTAAAAGGGAACCCTGAGAATTAGTAAGCAAATACAAGTTACTTTTAAAAGAAACATTCTTAAATGCTATTGTATGTTTTTAAACAATGTACATTGTATGCATCATAGTAGTGGTCTAATGGTTGCAACTACTGCAATTACTCAGGTGTAACAGATACCACCTTAGGCCTTTTTTGTAAAAAACAGGAACAGAAATGTGACCCCCCCCCCCCCCCCCCCCCCATGCACGCAAAATACAAAACACATTATCCCAGATCATAAATTAAGCAACAAGTCAACAAACATTAAAACACATCATATTTAAACATCATATTCCATATTTACCGAAATTGCGCTTACCCACTTAAAGTGTTTTTACTTTTCCCACCTCTCTCCTTTCATTCAGGATGCAACCTACTCCAGGTTGACTACAAAACAAATACAACAGCACCTTAAACAAGACACGACTCCATACCAGCCCCGGGATCGGGTCACGTTAAAAACAAAACTCCCGAATCACCTACCGCTGCAACACTGCCATGTTCCCGTGTCTGTTAGCGTCATGCTCCCGCACCCTTTGACCACTTTGGCTTTCCATACACTTTTAGCCTACGCCGCCTTCATACGACTCAATTCGTTGCGTTTAAATACACGTGCTCATAACCAACTGGCTTCCCCCCTCTTTAACTACACGCGCCTTTCCGTCGGTCGCTCGCATTATCCTAATTCCGTTTTCACTATCACACAGGCTTATGCTCGTAAACGGTACACAGAAGTCATCAGCTAATTTAGAAGTTCTATATGGAGTTTCAGCATTTAAATTACCGGGGGAACTCTAACTGTTGTTCAAAGTATATAATATTGGATATTTCTATATTTTAGAAAAATCCTGTGGATTCCTTTATATTCCCAATGGATGGTACATATATCCAAATTTTGACGAAACTCTGTTCGGTGCAAATATCATAGCACAATGTAACATTGGGTGAGTAAAATAATTCTGACTTATTGTTCATCGTTTATATGTATACACACAAAAAATTAAAGTCATGCTTATATATTCATATACTATAGTATGACATTAACACCAGGCTGGCAGGAAAAACATTAAATCTGTAGTAATCAGTCTCATAAATGTACTCATTTATGTAGAATTTTACATAACATTACAACTACATATTCTTGATATTTATACTTGATAAACATAACAGATGATAGGTTAAATAAAAAAAATATTGATACACAAATCAGTAAAATCAATTAAGAGTTAATAACAAATAATGGCAGAAAACAGACTGATGAAGATATTATAAAATTGGTAGCAACTAGTTAAATTGTGGTACTAACACAGACTTGCTGACTATCTAACTTGCAAAATAAATGTTCCTCTTTCCATGTTTTATGCTTTGATTGAATAGTTTGTTAGGGATCATTAAAAACAAAACAAAAGATGCTGTCTGTATTCTGTGATTATGGCTCGGATTGCACGATTGCATGCTACCATTAAATTAGAGTGTAGTTTCCCAGAGCACAAATATCTGCCTGCAGTCTATCCTGAAGCTTAGGTCAGTTAAAATCACCAGCTAGTTCAAGAACTGTGGCAGTAATAAGAGCTTCCTTAAAAAACTAATTGGTTTGCTCATTAAAAAAAAAAAAAAAAAAAGTTGTGGACATCATTTGATGTCTCCTGTTGTCACTGTCCATCAAATCTCAAGTTCAAATCTCCAACAGTAGTCAGTTTCTGTCTTGGCTGGATCTTTTTGGTGGCAGACCAAGCAGAGGCACTGCTTAATCAAGCAGTGGCACTAACTTGTTAAAAGTCAAACAATATTGCTGTGCTGAGAACACTTTGCCTCCCAGATACTTAGTCAGAAACTGACCGGTGAGTCACGATGCTAACAAACCACAGTGTCACATCTTTATAATCTGTCTGCTTTACAATCTAACACTCTGCGTCAGTAAATGCCCAGGCACCATCAACATCATGTCTAGGCTCTGTTTAAAATAAATTTAAAAAAAATTAAAAATCCGAATTGCCATTATATGTTGTCAAAGGCTGCAGTTATAGCTGCAATTATTTCATACATATGTTTAGCACATTGGCGCTGGGTTTATCTAATGTTTACCTAATTAACAGATAGCCTCCATACTATTTATGAATTGTTTTCCCGAATGTTTGTATACCTTGCGGTAGAAACGGAAAATAATATGTAGTTTTAGGCTTTAATTTACAGATATTTCAACACCAAATGGCAAACATTCGGGAAAACCAGGCCACTCCATTTGTTGAGTAACGGGGTAAAAAAAATCTTCTGCAATGCTAATAAATAACTGGCTTCTTTACAAATGATATGTATTAACTAAATATATTGTTCTGTTTTAACTGGCCTTTAAATGGATGAATGTGTGGATTAATTTTATGATATGTTGTGGTTGTCACGGAACGCGCTCCATGTTCGTAGCCACACCTGCACACACCTGTGTTGTGTTAGTCTGTGCATTTACACTCCTGTCGTTGTGTGCAGTGTTGTCGGTCACTGTTGAGGTAGCGTGTTAGTGTTAGTGTTAAATGTTCTTCTCGCCATTGTTAACTGTATCTGTGTTTATCGTGTTTGTTTAATGTTAATCGTATTGTGTTCATGTTCATCGTTTGTTATGCATGCGAGTGCCGTTGTCTTTATGTAGTAATAAATGTTTGTCCACGTCGCTGGAGCTTGTGCGTCCTGCACCTCGCCCTTCGGCACTCGGGTCACACGCGTTACAGTGGTATTATTCATTGCATGTTGACAACGCTTGCAAAAACATTGGGGTAGAGAGTGGCTCAGAAATTATGCTCGACAATCGATATACCACAGTCTGTAAATATACACGCGTAGAATACATGCGTGGTATGCATGGGTTGAATAATTATATACACATTAACGTTCACGTGTTTATGACTGATATACTGATTACAACCAGCTTCTATTTGCAGATATAAACTTGTTGGAAAAAATACTAGAACTTGTCGAGATACAGGTTGGGATGGCAGAGACCCTGTCTGTGAAGGTTTGTAATTTTTGAAATGTATTAGAATCTTCAGAGAAACTATATTTTACCAAATTGTTTAAAATAATACTTGTTTGAATATCTATTTTCTTCTTAGTGGTGAAATGTTCCAAACCTCCTAAAATAAACAACGGACATCTTGATGAACCACACGAGCAAAAATATCTATATGCACAAGTGGGCTCCGCCTTCATTTTCGAAATACTATACCGAGGTAACGACTGATATTAGTACTGCAACGACGATGATTCCAGCTGTATCATAAATAACTAACTGGTTAGCTAACATTTTATAAATACGAGTTTATGACTTTTTCAGTGAGTGTGTTTACTCCGCTTCCTTGAAGGAAATGTGGCTACCTTTTTATGTCACTACTGCTTGTAATGATACCGGATTGAATGATGCAGTTTAGGGTTGTCCAAGAAAAATGTCCCCTGATGGGATAATAAAATTAATCAAACCTCAGTCAAAATAGCCATAGTTCTAGCAAGTTGCAGCTAGCGCTTTTAGCTAGGAGAACTTGGGCCTATTGCACAGTTGATGAAATCGGTACTACCTACTGACTTAGTTGGTAGAAAAAATCCGAAGCATTTATTCCAGTGTAGAAAATAATATCGACGCCTCCTCTGAAAGAGTCTGAGTGAAAGCAAATGAATAGGATTTTTTTTTTTCACTGCGCTATGCTGTGTTTATTTAATCACCCTTTCTGGTCCATGATATTTTGTTTCTGTTAGCGGCACATGTACAGCAGAATAACTAGTCTTACTATTTTCGTTTTAGATTGTCTAGTTGTTGACTTCTTTGAAACTGGGCAAAATATCACATTAAGGCCTGGTGTGAAAGGAGACCTGCGAATGATTACGTGGCAACACCAAGGGAGGAAAGTTGTCAAATACGAGATACTGCCATGGAACAATGGCACTACCGAGTGGTACCTATTGAAGAACAGAGCACTTCTTAATCTGGCAACTGGTGATCTCACACTACTGCAGCTGAGAAGCAGCGACAGTGGCTTCTATGAGTGTGAGATCCTTGTGGAGAGATCTCTAATGCGGTCCAAATATGATATTACAGTTATGGGTAAGCGCGACATGTCTTAGGATGTAAACACTAACCATTTATGAATGCACAATCCCAGGTTAAGAGTCTTGGATACAAGGCAGTTTTATTAAAAAGCAATGATTTGGTGTTAGTTATCATAGATGTCATATATCATAAAAATAAAAAAAACCCACACACCACGGGGTTAGCCTTTGTTGAAACTGTAAGAAATGTGCATTTTGTTATTTTACTGGAGCAGACCAGCAGTGTTTTTTGTTATAAATTAGAACAGCATGCAGGTATAGTAGGCTGTTTATCTAAGCAACCTATCTGATCATCATGCCATGACAGGAAATGAATCAGAAAATGAAAACTTTATAAATGTGAGATTAGTAGTTCCTCTAATATTACAGGCTTTACATTTTTCATCGAGGATTGTTTTTGTTAAGTATTGTCTAAAAGGAAGCATCTTGCCCTTAGATGCAGTTTCAACGCCAAAAGTGATGTGTCTGTCAAACGGTACAGAAGCAGAAGAAATAACACTTCAGTGCTCAGTGGATCCTTCAGAACAGGCGACCTTTAAATGGGACGGGCCTCATGGTTTCATTGGCCATGGGGACAGAGTTCAAATCAACAAAACCACAGACCGTGACTCAATCTACAGCTGTACTGCAGAAAATGACGTGAGCAAAAAGATCACGTTTATTGATCTGAAGGGCTGTTTCTCAGGTAATGCATTTTAAAAACAAATATTGATTGATGGCTACAATGTAATGTTTGGGTCATTATTAAATTGTATTCCACAATAATAAGTGAAAAATACATTGTTCCACACACTGTATCATTGCAATAGTATGGCAACATCATGACAAAAGTATATTTAATGTTAATATTTTATTGACACAAATGTATCATTTTCTTACTGTGGTTCTTTTATGCAGATCCATCTGAAGGAAGTCATGTTCCAATCATTTGAGATTACATCATTTTTTCTTCTTATTATTAATATGGTCCCAACACATAGTGCTTGATATAAACTTGTCAGATTTTAATGCTCTGAAATTAAAAGATTTTCATAATTCAACAACACTTCAGAACCATTCTTTTAGCATGCCATTGGTCCCTTCCTTTTTTGAATCCGGCAAAGAGTGAGAATCCGCCTTCACCAGAATCCGAAGAATAAGCCGAGTTGCCAGACTGGTCTTATCCTTGCTGTCCATGTTAGAGGTCTGCAGACCTCTGCAGATGGTTGGACTTACTAATGCAGTGCTCTTGGTATTCTGATTACAAACAAAAGATTCTTTTTAGACGGAGGTTGAGGCCTGGGCTAATGTAGTGTATAGGTCTTCAGAGTTCACCTTCTGAATTGCCCTGACAACAGAGAGCGCTAATGTTCCTGTAAAGGGCAGACCCCTTACCAGAGCTGGAAAAGCAACGATCAGTTCTGCATACACAGCATCAGTCAGGGAGCTCTGAAGTCCTTCCCATCCATTGTAATATCATTGCACTGTTCCAGAATCAGAGGATGGTGTAAAGGTGCAGTCACTGAGTAGTACACTCGTGAGATGACCAGGTGGTTCTGGACGTCGTCATGCCATCCAGTTCAGACTAAACATATCAACTGATTATGTCGAATTTTGTTGAATGTCAGAATTAGTGCAAAATGTAACCTTTTTACACTTACACAAGTAGCAAGTGAAAGGAACCAGCAAATCTGGATCACTTACATGTGTGACATCATCTGTGATGTACTGTATCTAACACATACACACCACAAGTATTACACACATGTAAATCACCTTGCAAAAGTAGGTTATCCCTTAACTAAAAGCCCTCCTTTTATCAGATTCATCTGGATTACAGATTGCAAATCAGAATGCTCTTAAAATTAATTTTCAAAATCAAAATTCATTATTTGTCTGCAGATCTAAAAACTGAAAACACTGCATGCATATTTAACACCTTCAGACTAAATACATGATAGAACTAACACTACTTTTTTGTATGTGCATACTTGCATATTTAACACATTCAGACTAAATACATGATAGAACTAACACTACTTTTTTGTATGTGCATACTTTATACATCTTGTATGTACAGAGGTCTTTGTGTTTATTGGTGCATTCACAATTACAACAAGCAGGTAAGTGTATTAGTACTTTTTTATTCATGTATTTTTATTTCCTTAAGGGAGCTAGGGTGCTGTTGTGAGGTTCAGATGCTTGGAAATACTTGGTAAAGCACACTAAGATTAAAACCATTTTATTCACACAAATACTATACTCATATTCATACTGACATTAACATGTCATTTAAATGCTATTACATTTAAAAAAAAAGCGTTTGCCATTTGTCAGAGAATTCCACAATATTAATGAATGAGTAAGTGAGGTAACAATGAGGTGACATGAGCCATGTTGGGCAGTGGGGGGGGCGGGGGGGTTCTCTCCCACGGAGACCCACTGGCAAGACCCACACAGACGGTTCTGAGGCTGTTACTCTTTGTGCCAAGCCTGCTCTCAGGTAAGATACAGTGAGGCTTAGCTTTTTTGTTTGAGTCACTAGACACTTGTTTGGAACTAATCTGCAGCTCATTAACTATCAGGATTTTTATAAATGCTTTTTCTGCACCCTAACTGTGAAGTGGCATGAAATGTAAATTTAAATAAAACCGAGTAAACTTCAGCTCTTTAGTCACTTTCAATGAATCACAGACTTTTCCAAATCAAATATTCAGGTGGTATCTACAAGTAACTCTTTAAGTATTATTATATTTATTAGTAAATATAATTCATTCAAAAATGCACTCCCTAGCCCAAACCAAATGCAACATTAAAACTATAAAATAACATATGCAAAAATAATATGTCATTTTAAAATAATGTAAGTGCATAAGAGTTGGTGTACATTTGCTTCAGACAGACATGCTCCAGTTTTGTTTTGTTTTGGTTTTTCGCTTAATTTGACTCCTGTGTGCATGTGTACTAGGCCAATGGTGGCAATCATGGCAGTGAAGAGAAACCAGCGAATGATGTCATACCACACTGGCACTCCTGACCATGACCTGGGAAATACATAGGAAGAAAGTCTGACTCTTTTTGAAGGATTTGAAGGATTACAATTTTTTAAACTGGACTGGTTTTCTTTGTAATATCTTTAAAAAATGGTATAATCATGAGAAATAGATTTGATATTCTATGCAACACTGTTAGTGATAATTAGAGGCATGCATGGGTATCCAAACCCAAACAATATATTGTATAATGTAATTTAATGTACTTTCAAACCTGAGAAAAGGGTTTTCATTCAAGGTTTGATTGACATGGAGTGCCAAGTTTCCATCGCCATTGGTCAGAGTGAGAAGAGCTGGATGTGATACAACCACAGAGGACATGCTGGATGTCAGGGGTGGCTGTGTAGTTCTCCAGCAGTCATAGCTTTCAAAACCTGAAAAAGGGAATATCTGTTCGGCAACATTAAGATTAACATATCTCTCTCTCTCTCTCTCTCTCTCTCTCTCTCTCTCTCTCTCTCTCTCTCTCTCTCTCTCTCTCTCTCTCTCTCTCTCTCTATCTCTCTCTCTCTCTCTCTCTCTCTCTCTCTCTCTCTCTCTCTCTCTCTCTCTCTCTCTCTGTCTGTCTGTGTGTGTGTGTCAGATTGCTAGGAACAGCCACCACTGCGGACTGAATTTACTCCACACTTGTCACACATCTGGTAAAGGCGCACTGTGGGAGTGTCCGACTGACCTTCAGACGTGAGTGCATACACACAGCCATCCTGTCCCGGCTGCAGGACGCTGAGAGAGACAGGTCTGCTGCGCTCTTCGCTCACTGCGTTGCGGGCGGTGCAGATGAGCCACCCGTCCAGGGGGAGAGATGAGCAGCGCAGGGGCAGCTCGGGGCCATTCTGGAGCAGGGCGTTTGCAGAATGGGCCTCTCTGTACCAGCCGTACTGCACGTTGGTACCCTGTGAGCTCCTGCAGTGCAGGGTGACTGGCTGCCCCCAGCATGTTAGCACAGGGGAGACTTCAGGCCACACCTCTGGAATACTCACACCTTCTGGAATTACAACCATTTTACCCTATTTGTAATGAAAGTTAGGCAATTGTTTTAATTGCCCTCAAGTGATTTTTAACTGACATGATAAATACTGTGATTCCACAATCATCTGGATATAAGATTATATATAAGCTTGTAGAAAAAAAATTGTGGAAATATCAATTTAGTGATATTGTAACGTGAAATACTGTAACAAGGCAAGATGCTTATGAGGTGACGAGCAACATTTATTTCGCATGCGCCATCACTGCGGCACGTGTTTCGTGATGCAACTAAAGCGTGGGGTGGGTGTGATGATGATACTTTTGCTTATCTGCGAAGATGTAGTTACAGATGAAACAGCTGTCCATGAAAGCGGCAACTGAGTGAACAAGTACGTCTCAGTTCGTAAATCCGTTTTGGACTGATTCCACTGTCTTAGGTAAGTTAATTTACAAACATAATTTTTCACCCAAATCAGTCTTTACTTTGGACCATTCAGCACAATACCTTTAAGGGACGATCACTGTTCTCACATTTGTGGTTTAATAATAATATTCATTCAGTTACTTGATGACAACCAGGCCTATGATTTTATTACATACTCTGAATTTTGCAACAAATTTAATGTCAGCTTAAATTCGGATTTTACGAAGATATGTGATTCTATCCACGAGGGTCTTCTCTCTATATTAAAGGTAATCATGTTTCAAAAGATTTCTCTTTAAAGAATTATGTGACTTCTGGGGTTGATGTAGTAGGTAAGGAATATAACAATAATTGCATAAGAGTGCTATTAGTCTCATAAATCCATTCATTTAGTAACCCTTCAGTGGTAAACTCAACACAGGCAAAATAGCTGGTCGATTTTGACTCTCTCTTACAAATGTCTTCTTAATAACAAAATGAAAGCTGCTTCATAAATATTGCACAGACGCTACCATGTTATTGATGCTTTGAGTAAATTTCTCAACTGCACTCGAAGGGGCTTACTGCCGTAGTAACCATGATGCTAAACTTGGAAACTTCTATGGTATTTCGAAAGTCAGTTGTAAAGCAAACTTAGCAGAGCAATTAGGGGTTGTTGTTTTGTTTAGCACATAGGCTATGACAAACAGAAGCTGCCCTCCAACAACCAAACGCTAAAAGACAGCTTTTTGCGGCTTAATTTCTAGTGATCTCCGAGTTGGAGAAATGACTGATATAGTAACATATCACATCAGGAAAAGAAACGTATTTCTGAATGGATATAAAAATTCAATTTTAAAATGTTTCATACATTGCTTTTATCCTTATGTAATGTTGTACTTGCACAATTGAGTCTATTAAGGATATTACTTTTTTCTCATTATTTGATTGTTATATATTGTGTTGGTTTCTGTTTTTGCATATCCAAAGTTCATTCTAATAAACAAAATCATCATTTTCATTTGAATGTTCAATTGTCTATTTGCATTATGTCAGGGCAACAACAACTGTGACTGAGTACAACTTGAGCAATTGAGGGTTAAGGGTCTTGCTCAGGGGCCCAACAGTGGCAACTTGGCAGTGGTGGAGTTTGAAATGGCAACCTTCTGATTACTAGCCACCTTAGTCACCTTAGCCACTGAGCCACTACAGCATGAGTTTCAAAAAATCGAGATTTAATCTTTGGGCTAACATGACTGAAATGGAAAGTCACTCTAGAATCGAACATCTGCCAATTGTAATAAAAATATATCAAGAAAGCCTCCTATTTGGAAAGTGGTGATCAAATGTTTAGGCAAATATTTTGAGGAGACATTACTAACTATATCAATGCAATATACGCAATCATTTCTGACTGGTGTTTTTCCTAATGTACACAACATGCTATATATCGTACAAAACATCTAATAAAAATACTTTTTTCAATCTTTAAGGTGTTTGTTAAGAATGTAATAATGGGTATATTTCAACACATACACATGTCATTATTCCACAGCGGCATCTATAGGCTACCAATTCAAAAATCAATACCAAAATAATATATTTTTAATAAAGGGCAAGTGATGTCTCAGTATTTTGTGTGTGTATATAAATGATCAAATGCTAGTTACATGTAAAGTTATATTTATAATATAATATTTCTAAAAATCTTTGTACATAGATTTAGTACATGTAATTGCAGTAATATATATATATATATATATATATATATATATATATATATATATATATATATATATATATATATATATATATATATATATATATATATATATCAGAGGTATCCGGCTATCAGCTATCAGCTGCTCTATGGTCAAAAGCAGGTTACTGGTGAAATATGGTTGATACTGTACCCAGCAGAACTAAACCTTATCAGAATTCCAGACACACACACATAATTGACTAGCAGTGCTGAATTACAATTACGGTAGCAGTAGATTAAGTGTACCTAAAAAGGTGTTCACACAGTGCATATATTTAAAGAAAACCTTACCTTCTCTTACAGAAACCTGGATCTTAACCATGATATCAGTATAGATTTTGTCAATGCCAACCCAATAGATTCCAGTGTCTTCCACCTGGAGGGCAGACACCAGAACATGCAGACCTCCGTACACCGCGTCAATGATTTGAGCTCGTCTCCTTAAGGTGGCCTTGGTGAATCCGTCCGTATCCATCAGAATCTCACAGGTGCTTTTGGACTTCCCCAGACACCAGTACTTCTTACTGAAGCGGTACTGATTTGCACTGAATTTGCAGATGACATGAAACTTTCCTCCAACGATGGCATTGATAATGGTTTTGTCACACAAAAGTAGGGCACTCGCTATAACAAAACAACAAGAACACAATTTGTATGTGATTAATCAGTTGAAGATTTAAAAAAAAAGACAAATATAATACTATAACATCAAAAGTTTGGAAAAAGGGTTCAGAGAACCGTAGCTAGCCGCTATTTCCTGTACATCTTGTCATTCTTTATTCTTGTTGGATGACAAGAATCTTTAGTCAACAAATAATGTTATAATGTTTATGACCTCACTTACCTTTGGCTGAACAACTGGATAATAAGACGCTTACCTTGAGATAAAAGCATGAGGTTTTGGAGCCACATTTGAGTGTGTCTTTTGCGTGCCTGTTGTATTCTGAGACAGGATGTAAAATGGAGGTGGACTGTGGGTTTTCAAAAAGCCTTGGTGAATTTCACATGAATTAAGTCACATGAATTATGGTAGCAGCTCCACTTTGACATGCAATCATATGTTCATACTAAAGACATTTTCTATGAAGATCTTTTTCAGATGAAAATGTCACTTTAGTGATTTCATCAACTACTCGACTGGGATCGTTTATTGTGATTTTATATTTAGCACTATATCTCTTTATAGTTCACTATATATCTTTATATCTCACTATATATCTTTATATCTCAGTATGTCTCTTTATAACTGTAGCTATAACTTTTCATGTTTATCATACCAGACAACTGGCAATAAATATAGTTACAACTAACATCCTTTGTAACCGCAAAAACACCATTCATGTTGTAATTATAACAGTTATTACGTTTTAAATAGCAATAACAATGATTTTATGCTTTTTTCCCCCATCAAGCTTTGAGTGGAACAAAGATGTGTTAGTAGACTATAGCCACTAGATGGAACCAAAGAAGATTTTTTTTTTTTTTTTAGCAACGGATATAGCCAATGTCTGCATATCGGTTGGTGCTATCAGTCAAATGTTTTCATTCTGCTAGTCAAATCTCACCACAGACAAACTGAGCAAACACTCCCGAATTCTCAGCCAAGATAACTGAAGTGATAAGCGCTGGTGGAGCGCAGTGGCTTCCTAGTAAAGTCCAGCTGACATCTGCTGGAGAGGATCCCACGGGCATGAGCACACTGGTTGACCCCCCCCCCCCCCCCCCCACGCCTGTTGCTCAACAGGCTCTGCAGCTTTACTGCCTGCTGAGTGGAGTGGCAGTGAAGTGTGCAGTACATGTTGGCTCGCATACACAAAAACAAAGGTACATCCACAGAAGGTTTCCTGTGTGGGGGGCGGCTTTAGGACCCAGTAACAGACAGGGTGTCTGTCAAATAATAGAGGTAGTGAGAAAGAACAAGAGAGAGGGGGGTGGGGAGGCAACAGAGTGTGTGTGTGTGTGTGTGTGTGTGTGTGTGTGTGTGTGTGTGTGTGAGAGAGAGAGAGAGAGAGAGAGAGAGAGAGAGAGAGAGAGAGAAAGAGCGAGAGAGAGAGAGAAAGAGAGCGAGAGAGAGAAAGAGAGCGAGAGAGAGAGAGAGAGAGAGAGATCAAAGAAAAAAGTAGCAAAAGCACAAAGAGAAGAGTGACTGAAAGGGCGAGTGATAGAGAGAGCGATGAGGACCACTGTGTTATTTTTGACGTGACCACAGAACGAACCTGTTGATTGTGACTGCCGCTGCTTCCGTGACGACAGCATATGCAGACCTTCTGCCTTCAGTTCCTCAGCCGCCAGGCGACTTCTCGACTGAGAGAAGACACGAGCAGCGCAGGGGAGACACCGGGGGTGACAGCGTGTCAGAAGGAAGACGGGCTGAAGAAAAAGGCAGAGAAGGGTCAGAAGAAAGGGACTGAGAGAGGGTGAGGAAGAGAGAGAGAGAGAGAGAGAGAGAGAGAGAGAGAGAGAGGCAGTACACCACCACCCCCCACCCCCCAACCTAACCTGAGTGCCCCTGCTGCTCTGGGACATGACGGAGGGGACCGCGGGGACGCTGACCACGTCATGGATCGCCGGGCTCAGTATCTGAGGAGTTTCCTGGCCCAGTGTGCCAGCAAGGAGGCTGAAGAGGCTAACGGTGACAGCGGTTTCACTGGCGAGTTTGCAGTGAGTTTGAACATCTGGCCTGATGCACTTTAAAGATAAATCACATAGAATAGGATAGCAATCAAATACAATAAATACAATATTCTTAAAACAAGCTTTCTTAGATTGTGTGTGTGTGTGTGTGTGTGTGTGTGTGTGTGTGTGTGTGTGTGTGTGTGTTTGGTCAGAGAAGTACACAGTTGTAGTGTCAGCCTTACAGAGCTGGACAAAAATAAAATATAGCAGTGTACAATGTCGCTGGCCATCAACGCGCTAGTGGCTCATAATTTAGACTTCCTCTTCTCATCGGTACTTCTCAGTGTGGTGACTGTCATGAAAAGAGAACTTGTCTGCCTTCTCCTTTTTGGGTCCACTCAAACAATCTGTACACGATAAGCTGACAGTTTCTGTTTCAATGATAAGTTGATAATCACATTTATAAATGTATGTCACTATGTATTTTCTGTTTATTTGAATAACAATAATTGTTAAAATCACATTTGATTTTTGGAGCTAATTGTTTTGGTACTACTCAGCCATATGCAAATCTACACAAATAAGATCTAAAACGTCTATCTAAAAAGCACGATAGAATGACTTTTTTTAACAACAGTAAAAGATCTAGAGTCATCCTTGACCAAACTTTAGTTTTCCATTATCAAATGGATTATCAGTACCATTTGTTTAAGCCCAGTCAGAATGTGCAGAGGAGGGTACATTTCTCAGTATTGAACCTGCCAGCAGGTTTATATGGTGGGAAATTAAACTAAATTAAAAAGTAGGGCTTGTAATCAAGGGCTTGTAATCTTCTTTGAGTTAGTCTCTCAATTACCAAATCATTTCCAAGCAACAAATCTCACAAAAACAAAGAATTCAAATCTTTTTCAAAGATGTAGAAAGAAACATTTGGCAATTGTTGCATGTTAAGCTATTATTCACACATATACTATAATCATGTACCTTTAGTAATCTGAACCATATAAAGTATCACTTTGTAACATGAAATACTGAACATGTCCTCTCTCTCTCTCTCTCTCTCTCTCTCTCTCTCTCTCTCTCTCTCTCTCTCTCTCTCTCTCTCTCACACACACACACACACACACACACACACACACACACACACACACTCACACACAAAAGCTGAACAAGACACAAAATTTAAATAAATGATTCCATCTGTCATGCATCCTGACTGCAGTTGTGGGTGTTGGTTATCAGTGCTACTGATATTACTCGGGGGAGGACTGACATCTCTGTGACCATCAGCCCCACCCTCGTGTCACAGATGCCGCTGACATGAAGTTACTCTCTGCTTGCTGAAACCACACCCCCTGATATGGGCCATAGCACACAGGCCGGAAATGGCGGACTGCGTGGCAAGAAGCATGTAGCGTCCTGCTGCAGAAAGGCAGGGTGCACGGGGTGCAGCAGGCCGCTGCTGTGGCCCAGCTGGGGCTTCTAGCCACCCCTCCACCTCAACCCCAGCCTCCAACCCTTCTCCCACCGACACCACCGCCCTGGGCAACCAGCCCGGGAGTGGCTCACTCACTCTCTGACAGTTCCCATTCTTAACGTTGCCCTCGGCCAAGTATTTAACCTGGAATTAAGAGACACTGCAATCTCCCCAGACCAGTTTTCATGGAAGCTCTCGGCACTGAGCGGTGACGGCATTCCATGCCTGCTTCACTCGTGCTACAAAGAAACATGGAAGTATTTCCAACACAGTCTGTGACCTCTGAGAATGTAGGAATCCTTACTTAAACCATAAGCCTCTATAAACAAAGTTTGGATAAGTAAATGTCACACACAGTAATAGCCTAGGCTGCTAGTGAGGTTGGAGGGACCATTAGTGTTGCATGCAAAAGCTCAGCATTACAGAAGAAGCTGTGGTCGGAAAGTTACCTATTACAGTGGTCTCCATCTTGTGGGACAGGGGAATTCAAATGTTCTCATGCAAGCATAAACATAGACACACACACACACACACACACACACACACATACACACACACAAAATTTGGTTTCCTTTAACATGGTGAGTCTGATACTTTTCGTTCTGACAAGCCTCAACCAGTAGCTACCAGTGATGTGGGTTGTATCACAGGCATTAAAGAAATCTTTGAAAATTGCATATTTCTTTTACATTTTAATACTTGCTAGGTGGTTAACTCACAATTCACAACTGCTGCCATACCCCTACCCATTTCATGGGTTTGTGGTTGCATGCAGCTGACTGACTGATATATAATATGTGTACGCATGTATATTGGCTTTGCTCATTCAGAAGCTGAAGAGGCTGTCCACCAAATACCGCTCAGAGAAGACCTTTTCCAGCAGGGCAGCTGAGAAGCAGGAGAACGTGAAGAAGAACCGATACAAGGACATCGTCCCATGTGGGTAAAACATCCACCACTGCCCCTAGATGACCCAGGCTGACACTCTTCACTTCAGCTTTGTTAGGGTCCTGATCTGGCCTCATCTGTTGTCTCCATTAAGGAGGTTCCAATGACAGTTGTGTTTCCCCCACAGTTGACCACAGCAGAGTGACGCTTTCTCTAAAGACGTCCAAAAATGACACAGACTACATCAATGCCAATTTCATCAAGGTACGGGCACACCACGCTGCATAAGCTTACCCTGCCGGGAGGAGAGATGCCCAGTACAAATCATCTGTGAAATGGGGTCCTGCAAGTTATGTTTCAGACCAGTATAGCCAGTGTTTTACTGAGCCACGCACAAGCAATTTGTACACGTGCACACACTCAGGGGTTCTTTTAATCATCAGTGTCTCAGGAATGCAGTGTTTCAGCAATGGGCAAATCAAATGTGCTAACACGATTTCCTTGAGAACGGAAAGCTCCACTCCTGCACGAGTTATGCATCTTTTACCTCCATACTGCAGGGCGTTATGGGTCCAAAGGCTTACATTGCCACCCAGGGCCCTCTGCCACACACTATCCTGGATTTCTGGAGGATGCTTTGGGAATATAATGTACAGGTGAGCACAGAACCGTTACGTGAAGAATGTTGACACCTTTTACTCATGAATAACTGACCACGTTAAAAAGCAACTAACAAAAAAGGGGAAGTGAGACACTAATGATGTTATCCGATGTCAAATCAGTAGGATGTATACAAGTTTTCAGAAGTGTACCATGGGTACAAGCAGTGAGAAAGTAAAACGGAACTGCTGTCATGAAAAGCTAATCCACAATGTCCCCTCCCCTCTCTGCTTAGGTCATTGTGATGGCTTGCAGGGAGTTTGAGATGGCCAAGGTAAGCTTAAAATACACTTCACAGTACCGTATGGTATATGAATACTAGATTTAGTATCCCTACATTCAAACTCTTCATTTGTTGAACTACAAGAAATGAGTTTCAGCCATTTTATATCTGACATCCTATTTTATTCCACATAGCAGACTGGCAGAACATGCATAAGGTTAAAGCAAAACATACGCACGTTCATCAGTTGTCTGAATGTGAGGGTTTTCTTTCAGAAAAAATGTGAGCGCTACTGGCCTTTGGAGAACCCTTTCGTCTGTCATCCATTTTTAATATTCTGTGTAAGTGTCATTTCTGCTCACACCCAACTTCCTGTCCTGGTGTAGTTTCCTGTCCTGGCGATGCATGCAGAGTAACACACCAACAAAAGAGAGCTGGGTTTAGCTCCCATCAAAACTCAGCCAGACTATGCACAATTTCAGGGATCCTGTTTCAGTTGTTTCAGTCCCTCACTGTCTTCAAATCCTGACTGAAAACTCTCATTGAAAAGCACTTTAATTACAACTAATCAGGCACTCGTAAGACACTTGACCTGTCCTGTTTAGTAATTACTTTCGAATTGTGCTGTATCCTGTAATTGCACTAACTAAGGGTAATTTAAGTAGCCAATTAAAGCACTTTTGTGAGTCAGTTTAGATAAGACTGTCTGCTAAATGCCATAAATGTAAATGTCATGGAAATGGAAATTCTTGCCCATGGCAATTGTACTGAAGATTTCGGCAGTGAGATTCTTAAAGTGTCAGTTCTACTAAGATGTAGCTCCTAAGACTGGGTCATTTTAAAGCTCCTCAGAAGAATACTGTATCAAGTTTCATGTGTTGACAGACCACAATCAGAAACCCCTGCCCCATTTTAAAATTATTGCGCACGCTGAGCATTTGTCAGCTCGTCTTCAAAACTGAAGAACAAGGAGCTTCTGCACATTAATTACAGAAACTCACATCACTGAGAAACATGCCAAGCTCGGAGAAGCTGGGCACATGCCTCCCCGCTGGTGAGAACAAGCTACTCACCTTTGGATATGCTTTTGATGATTATATTTTTCTCAGGACTCGGAGGAGAACAAGGGAGAGTATGTTGTGCGGACTCTGAGGGTGACTTTTAATAAAGTGAGTAGGCAAATGTATTCAGTTAAACTGTGATTCAGGAAAATGCACCATTACCTTAGTGGCAGTACAGCGCAGTCCACGGCAACAGTCCACCTGGTCATGTGAGCGCCGGTGTGTCTAGCAGTGCTGCATTCAGCACTGTGTGAACGTGATGCTTGTGAAACCACATTCCCCTGCCAGTCCTCCCGGATACTGAAGCAGATGCAGTACATGAACTGGCCGGACCACGGTGTGCCGGATTCCATCCCCCCGATCCTGCAGCTCGTGGAGGAGATGCGCCAGTATCAGGAGCACGAGGATGTGCCCATATGCATCCACTGCAGGTAAGTGAGTGCATGCCCAAAGAAGTGCAGAGCGCTACAGACCATTTGCATATTACGCAGGATGCTGTTTCTTTCTCTCTCTCTCTCTCTCTCTCTCTCTCTCTCTCTCTCTCCCTCTCTCTCTCCCTCTCTCCCTCTCTGCCCTTTTATGGCTCGCTCTTGAACAATTCATTGTAGGTAGACAGGAAGTGTGTGTAGGTGGTTGACCCACAGCGTACAAGCACGCAAACAAAACAGCCCTGTCAACAAAGACCAGTACTCACCACAGAAATGAGATGTTTCCACACATAGGAAGAGTCTTAAGTGAGGTGACGTCGAGAAATCCAGAGAACATTTGTTGCAAAGCTCGTGTCTCGTAATGCCTATGTGTAATACCGCACGGTCAGGCCAAGGTAATTAGGCAAAAATGTTCCAGTGGTTAGACAGGTGAAAAAAAGACATTGGCCTGAGGACATGCAGGGCAATTTGTGCCATTGTCTGATACGTCTGATTAAGAGAACCGAGAAATCCCAGATAAGTCTCCTAGTATCATTTGCTTAATTTCTAGCATTAGCTCCTCCCATGTGGTTATCCTGACAAGGTCTGATGGAATCTGCAAGGCATTCTAATGACAAGCCTGTCATGATTGGTCCGGGTAGGCCACCCTACAGGGCCGACTTTCAGAGCTCGCGTACCCTTACTTCAAGCACTTCGGCTGGGTGCCTTTTCCCATCACTGCATGCTATTTAGGAGTGAGACTTCAGAATGTCACAGCTTGGGTTACTCTTCAGGCAGCTGGAGCTACACCATAACAAATGCTGTCAGCATCTTGCGTGTTACCCAATGGCAAAGATACAGAGGGCTTAGAGAGTCTGATTTGTTCTAAACACATTTTTTCTCTGGTGCTACGGAATAGAAAGCTACATGACGAGAGAAATGGGGCCTCATTGGTATTACAGACTATTAACGGTGGCTTGCGTCCAAGTAGTCACTCCCTGTGGGTGGGCGGGGCTCGCTTCGTGTCTGCTGGCAAAATATTTTCAAGCAATAACTGAGTACACATCGTCTCGGCCACTGAATTCTGCTGATTCAAGGGCAAGTGGCAGTGTTGGTCATGGCATGCAGATTAAAATAGGATAATGCTCTGGAGCTGTTTACCGGTGCCATGTGCTACACTGCTGAGAGGTTTCTGAATGTCTTGACTGTGTGAGTCTCTCCTGGTTTCTCCCAGTGCCGGCTGCGGAAGGACAGGGGCACTCTGTGCCATTGACTACACCTGGAACCTGCTGAAAAGAGATGTAAGAAACAGACTTGGAAGAAAGAGATGCATGGTGATTCTGTCAGTATTTCGCCGTCCTCTCATCAGACTATAAGACGGCCAAGGAGTGTGTGGTCTGATTGCTCCTATTAACTTTAATGACGTTAACGTCAAATAGACACTGTCTAAACATGGCGTCCTGAGCTGTGAATGATATGGATCATGATCTGTTCATGTTTAGATGATATCAGAGAACTTCAGCATTTTTGCTCTGGTCCAGGATATGAGAACACAGAGGCCTTCTGTAGTTCAAACGAAGGTACCTTCACACTACGTTCTTTGCATCTCTAAAGGTCGTACCACCGTGAAACCTCATTCCTAAAGGTCGCTATACAGAGCATGGTGGGAGTCCCCCACTTGCAACTCTTTGTTTTTTAGTGATTGCACATACAATACACAAGCACTATTGTTACCCAACAGTACACACAGCCATACCCACTCTAACTGGTTACACACTTACTGATTTCAAACTACTTGTTATCAATCATTTGAGACTCCATGGCAATGACTTAACCACCTAGTAACAACCATCAGGGATACCGTTGCAACCACCAATAAAGTTCCTGGGAATCACTTTTCTAGTTTTTCTTTGTAATCCTATAGGAGCAGTATGAACTGGTGTACAGGAGCATTCAATTCCTTTTTCAACGGTATCTACAGGTGATGGAGACAAACTCAAATAAAGAGCAGGTGAGATCACAAATGGACTATTCTGTGGTCAGAAAATATGTTTACAGATCATTATTATTTAAGCCTTAAAGGAAACGTCTACGTTCTTTATAGTTCTTGTCAGATATTGACCTTAGGAACACTGTTGGTGCCTCAGTATTTGCTGCATGTTGCTTCAATGTTTCACTGATTTACATTTACAAGGATTCATTCAGCAAAGTCATCTAACCCTCATCAGGTGCCAGCCCCATCCTCCTTCATCCCCACGGCCAGTGACAGTGAGGTGTCAGATCTCAGCGACATGGAGCTGGAGGTAGAGTCTTCGTTGAAGCCCAGACTGCAGCTGCCAGCCAAGCCCAGGTACCGTGCCATACCGTGCACACCTGGCGGCAGCAGCTGCCATGCTGAGAATGCAGTGATGTCATTGTCTTGGTCCTGTCATCCTCATAGATGTTCCAAAATGAACACTCCTATGGAAATATCCAGTCACGTTACGCCAGATGTCACCTACCAGCTGCAAAATCATCTGCCACAACCCAGTCCACTGGGCCTCACCACCAGAAGAGCATCAGCAGACTTACTCAGTGTAGTGAATGACTGGGTAACATCTACAGCTAACATCTCCCTTAAGTCCACTGCCACACAAGCACCACTGCAGCAAAATGATCTTGGATGCCAAACAACCCAGCTTATCATGAGTCTACAATCCCACCAATCCGATGCTCAGGGTTCCCGTAATTCCATCATGGCACCACCAGAAAGGGAGGAAAGGATGGGCTTAGGACATTCAGACCAGTCAAACATGAACAACGCAACTCCTGCTATAGCTGCAAACTGGCCACCACACAGACTTGACCTCAGCCGATCCCAGAGCTCTCTGGACCAAGCAGGGACGAGCGCTGCTGCTCTGGAGTCAGATGTTAGGGTCCATGCCAATACTCACCTCCAGGCTCCTGTGCTGGACTCCCTCTGCCTCACTGTGGAGGACCCATACTTTGGTACAGACTCTATGGTGTCCACTGCCAGCCTCTGCACCTCCGAGGAAGAAATCACAGTCCTGAGTGAGTGGACAGAAAATCCCTGCTTCAAATGCTCCCCCCTGACTCTCAATGAACAGACTCTTGCACTGCCAACAACGGAGAAAAATACAGGTCAGGATACAGCCATTCAGGTTATTTTTCTTTATGCACATCATAAAGATTTTACATAAAGTAGCGTGTAAAGATACAGTAAATAGTTAACGGCTGTTGTGATTGCACTTTTGTGATGAAAACACGACCAAAGATTCAGAGGCAAGTTCATATTCAACCAGTAATAAACAAGAAGCGTAATACCTGTACTAACGCTGTCCTTGTGTTTGTGTGGCCAGGTGAGATTACATTTCTGTTGGATGAGGAGAGTCCTCCTCCCCTTCCCAAGAGGACGCCAGAGTCTTTTGTTCTGGCTGATGAAGGTTAGTTATAGCACTGAGACACAGAATGTCCTTCATGGAATGACAGTGGTATATTCAGTTGTTGGGCAAGGCCGGCAGGCGATGGGGGTGGGGGTTTTTTTTCTTCTCTTGAGGGCAGTGATAATGATCACTGTAGTCAACCGAAGGTAGTTACTCACTTTGATGCCACTGTAATGAATTCTATCTTCAGAAGCAAAAGTTATAGCTAAAGCATGTTCCTTCTTTTTCAAAAACAGAAGGGGCAGATTTTAGTTGAGCAATGTCTTATATCCAGCTTATAGCTTAAAATCAAGGCTTTAAGTTCCCAACTAGACTTTCAGACCAAACCAGGTTTTGTCAAGGTTACAATTAAACTGAATAGACAGAGAACGGTCCAAATGGAGAGCAACGCACTATTCATTGCATTGTTTAATTCCCCAGAAAAATGTATGGTGCTCTTTTTCTGGTCTTTATTTATTTTTCAGTTTCTTTCTTTCTTTTGTTGGTTAATTCATGTAATAGAACTAAGACAATGGAATTAAGTTTCAGCTCCATTTCCTGTCACATTAAAAAAAAAAAACAAATCTCTGTCCATGCACAGCACTGAATGCAAGAAGAAGAAAAAGGGTTGACATCTGAGACTTAAAGTCTACCCTGTCTTTCAGGTATGAGTTTGAACCTGGTCATCCCCACCAAAACCACTTACGAGACAACTGGTGCTGGTAAGTGACAAAGAAAGTTACAGATGCCACAACTAAATTTCAAAGGCTACTAGCCACCTTTGTGGATCTGGTCAAAGGAGTAAGAATGCTGTTCCCCGGCAGGAAGTCCCCCTTCTCCAGCCCCGCCTCTGCCAGAGAGAACACCAGAGTCCTTTGAAATGGCAGATAAAGGTGTGTCAGGACCAGCTCATGTAGTGTACCTAACGGTTCAGAAAAGGGTACTGTTTACGAAGCAGAAGGAACCTCACATGTATCTAACAAGGTGCTCGTCCCTCAAACAGATTTAGTATTGAATGCCGTACAAGAGAAGCCAGAGCAAACTGTTCTCAGAGTGGGGAAGTCCTCTGAATGGTCTGGGAATTCCAATTTAGCTGTGTCGGATGTTAAGAGATCCTGGTCCAGGACTAAGGTGAGCAGACAGGAGCGATTACGTAACACACTCACTCTAGCCATGTGATTGCAAAGGTAGGTACTTTGAGGAACATTTTCAGAGGTTACTTGGTAACTCCTGAAGTGTAAAGAATCGCTGAAAAAGGCTGCTCTTTCACTGTAGAAGTAACATACATGTTCCCTCATTCTTGCAGAGTTTAAGAGCCAGATTGTCACTTAATGGTACGTCTGTCCAGCTCACCTCACATAAATACAGATAGAAGACATAAGAGTCCTGACATTATAACCCTACAGTGGCTACATAAGCTTACAGAAAGCCTAACCCAAGCTGTCTGTGGTCTCCATTTCTCCCTCCCAGTTCCTGCTCACTTCAACCCCCTCGCTCTTGTACACATACCCACACAAGGTAAAAATCACAAACTTCTTCAGATGTGCTAAGCTTATTCTACCTGTCGAGGTGGACTGCTGGAAGCAACTAACAGCATTTCCTCACTGAGAAAATGAACTCCACCCATCAATCCCTGCTCAGTGAATTAACAGAGAAAATGAACTTCACCCATCAATCTCTGCTCAGTGATTTACACCTCACTGAGCAAATTATTTCCACATAACAGTCCCTGTTCAGTGATGTGGGAACACTGTAAATAACAGAAACAAAAGTTTGTGTCTCTGTAAATACCAGCAACCTTTAAACTCTCTGGGCTTTCTTTATACCACATAATGCAAAAAAAAAAAAAAAAAAAAAAAAAAGAAGTTCTAAATCTTTTTTTGTCATTACTTCTCACACATGACTCCAGACGCTTCACCTGCTGCTTCCCCTCTGCTCCCTGAACGGACTCCTGCATCTTTTGTGCTGGCTGGTACAGTTTATTTTTACCTGTCATCTGAATCAACATTCCATTATCTAATCTTCCAAGCACAGGTTTGCGTGCACATAGCTGTAATATTCATTTCATATGTTACTTGAGTCAAAGGCCAATCTCTTCTCAAACACCGCTCCCCCCCAAGCTTTGGGGAATCCAGTCCCACCCACTCACAAAAATCTTTTTATCTTGGTCACAGAAGAAGGTACAGTGAGGTCACATCAATATCTAACAAAAGAACACTTTTATTTCTGTGTATCCAACATTGTCAACAGTGTACCCTTTCCTAACATCCAAAGACATAGAGATTAGAAGCAGGGTTAACCGGATGAGAACGTCTTGCGAGCCTGTGGATCTAACACAGTTCAAATAGTTGTTGTTCTGGTTCCTTCTTATGACAGCACTTTAGATATGTCCAGAGTTCCTCTGTGAAGTTTGTTCCTCCTTATGACAGAGCAGAACAACAGTGCCCCCTGTCAGCCACCTGAGGCACTGGCGCAAAGGCAATGGTTAGGCACCTCTTCTGAGTGGGCAGGAAACATACAGCCCCGAACTTCCCTAGACATGAAGACCAGAAGTAAGGTAATTCATATCTCTTATCTGGCGAATCTCGGTTATCACTAAACAAGCGCACTCAGCTAAGACACAGAAACCACAGCTAAAATAAAACCCAATAACATCCAACATCCTTTGAGAAGCACAGAGAGGATTCTTTTAATGTCACTTAAGAAAGTAAACTACAGAGTAAATGACTTTCAAGTCAAAAAGCAAACAATGAAAGACCAGTTAAAGATCTCTGGGCTGGATCACAAAAAGTAACTAATAAGTGACTGTTAGGTGGTCAAGTGAACTTCACTTTGAAGCGTCTTGCACAGTTAAGTTGAACTTTAATATTACAGTCCTTTTAAGAGACTACGCCCTGAGCTGTAAGTGCTGGAAGTACAGGGCTAATGGAAGATAACATGTCATGAGGAGGGACTGCCAAAAATAAGTTTGGTGTAAACTTGCTGTCTGATTCAGTAAATGACTCATATTCTTGCTGTATGATGTGTGTTTTGTTGTTTTCCAACAGAGTGTTAAAGTGAAAAGTTCAAAACAAGGTAGGCACAACATTTCCACTGACTTGTAAGTTCCATTTATGATCATATTCTTCTTCACCGGAGCCTACCAAAGAGTAGGTGCCCAGGGGCTGTAGTGTACGTCCGGTGCTTAAGCACTTTCCTCTAGTGATCAGCACCTTAGATCACTAATGCTGTCCTTTAAACTTTCATTTATAACTTTTATTTTAAAGAAGAGAAGGATTTTGCATCATTTGCCCATGGTGTTGCATTAAATCATTATTACTGATTTAATACAATCCTGATGATTGTGATGAGAGTTGTTTACTTTTAAACTCTTTCTTGTACATTCTCACAGTGAGACCATTTACGTCTCAGACTCTCATACATAATACCAGTATTATATATTATATACTTTTATACTATATATTATACTATACTATATATACACATTATATAATTATTTTATAATATATTTTAACATTTACTTCAATATTAAAGCTTTTCTGTCTCTTCAGATGTGTGTATTTTTGTGCCACCTTAGTTGTTGTGTTAACTCTTGCAGAACCCTTCACCGTGACTCCTCTGACATCTCCAGCCACTGTCACCATGGTTACGGAGACAGGTAACACTTGGCAAGCCCCATAATCACAGTTATCCCTTAACAACACAACATCGCCGACATAGCTCCTGCAGAAAGCGAACCAGCCCTAACCCAGAATTCCATTCGTACCGTGCAGGGTCATGGTCGACAGCTGATGCCAGTCGCCCGGTCTCTGCCAGGGCAGCGGTGGATGTGTCCGAGAGGACAGAAGAGAGGATCCCACCGACCAGCAAGGCCAGGCACAAGGTGCTGCTCTTACACTTTACGTCTGGTGTGCACGCGTCTGTGATATCATCACGGTCTTGCAAGCTGATGTCATCCGTCTCTTTTTAAAAATGTTTTTGCAGAGTTTGAGGTTTTTGAAGGGAAGACAGAAAGGTGAGTATAAGGACAATGCTTAAGCTACCTGACTCCTTATTTGCTAGGAAAATCGAACAATATTTTCATGTTGACTTGTATATTTAGAGTAATAATAAATGTTCATTTGCATTTCTTCTGAAAACAAAAACCTTGTGAAAAATCATTTGCAGCAAAGTCAGCCCCAGCTGCCCCTGCTCCTCCGGCATCCTACGGTGCAACTGCTGGCTTCAAATTTGGTAACATCTTTCTTTTCACCCCTGCCACAATCACGACTATCGATGCTGTGCTTGCAATACCATTGCAATGTGTGCATGCAGCCATGTGGTGGTGCTATAGTGAGTTGGGCTCACAAAGCACTATTGTTCGCCATCCGGCGACATATCCGAACTCACTACTACCTGATGCCGTGATTTTTACGTCCCCCAGGATTTGGCAAGCGTTTCGGGAAACCCAAGGGTCCCAGGACTCATCCAGGAACGTGGGTGTGAATCCAAACCTTGCTGAGGCACGGGCAGGGCACTGTGCACAGCTGTTTCCGCGAGCCTTCCTGAGCTGGAGGCACCCCAGCGGTGGCAAGACTTGAGTCGTGCTGCAGTCATCAGCAGGTTATGCTGCCACCATCGGTGAAAACCCGAGGCCTTTAGCGTAATCCCGTTATCGTACCTAGTCTCATATCTCATTAGGATCAAAGGGCTGTCAGAATGGGTGTGGGGTTTTTTTTGTTGCTGTTGTTTAATGATTATATATATATTATATAGGATAAAGCAGGATCATAAAGTTTAACTAATGAGAAATCTGAACAAGTATTTTTGTGTGTGAAATATTTTTGATAGGACATGCACGGTGGAATAGTCTTTGTTTGTGGGGCAAGACTGTAGACGTTTTGCCTATAATTTGTGTCAGGGCTATTCCCCTGGCCAAAGAGCTCCACAGCCATTGATTACTTGATTCAAGTGTATGTGAACTGAAATGGAACAAAAACCCAGACTGGATGAGGGATCCCTAAAAGAGGAACCCCTGACTTCTACTGATGAATCAATCTTTTTGTGAAAGTGAATTTGTTAAGCAGTTACAGTTTAATGTTGTAATATTGAGTGACATCACTTTGGTTGTACCCTCATCTGCACATGACCAAATCACCAGAACGAACATCTCAGAACAAAAAGTTTGTGATTGCTGAAAAGCACAGTAGTCAGTTTAGCACTTGGGACCAGGTCCGCAATGGTAGCTCTGGTCCTGGGTAGATGTGTGCAATAATTTTCAAAACGTAATTTTTTCAAAAAGCAGTAATATGATCTGACTGATGATATATAGCCTTAAAAAACGGAGCCGTTTAACGGCCCGAGAATTTTCATTTTTTTTTACTAAAAGTCTGGTGTAAGAACAGGAGGGCACCCTCTCCCCTCCAACCAAAGACCAACACAGCAAACCGTTTTCTTCTTTCATTTTCTTTGGTTCTGGTGGTCTGTAGTATGAAACATGCTCTTCACAGCGTACTGCAAGATCTGTTTGTGCACCCTCAACATTTTCAGACTGGCACCCGTTTCAGGAATCAAAGCTTTGGTACACTCATAAAATGATTTATTTAAAAAAATACAGAAAAGGTCTATGCATTCCATTGTATGTTTTTATACACATGATTAAGAATATCCACATAACAGTTCTATTAAATGTGACTTATTTACAAAAATAAAACCAACAACAACAAAAAAAAGACTTATGTTCATAACAGGCCATCAGCAAGTGCTTACATTTTTTTTTTTAAATCAGCATAATGGAGACCTCTTAATACAACCATCAACAACAGCAATTAACGGTGCCGAGTGAAAGTCACGTGACGCATGCCGCGATCCTCTAACAGATTTTCCTATAGTACAAAGGACAATCAAAAACATTAAATAACTTTGATCAACATTGAAGACGACGACAACAGAACAAAAATAGGAGCTGCCAGTAAGTCATGCACAGCACGCTGTGTGTCCAAATCCTTCTCTCTCCATGCGGCATCATTACATTTTAAGTGCTGAACAAGTCCATGGGAGGAATAAACCGAAAATGGCCAGCTGACGTACATGCCAAGACACCAATTATACCCAGAAATTCATAAATGTACAAGAGGTTGTGTCCACTGAACTGTGCAGTCTGCGCACGGCGAGGATTAAATCAGAATGTTACTGTAGACTTGGGTTCTCTAAACAGGTGCTTGAACACAGTCTGTAATCGCGAGCAGGCACAGGTCTGACCACTGACCTCATCACTGGGTATGCTTTAAATCTTTAAAAAGCAGGATAAACTTAAATCGGCGCAAGGTGTCTATTGCACATTTTTTGTCTTGTTTTTGTTTAACAGCCAGCAATTAGTTTTTTTTCCCCCCTTTTTATGTGCGTAGTCCTCTCTGTGCCGTTCAAAAAGGCCATTTGTTAGAATGCAAGTAAACTTTTGTCCCTGGAGAAGGGCAAAGAAGCCCTCATTACCGCTTTACCGAGGCCTAGCCAAACAGGAAATGGACATTTAATTATTGCTTGACTCCATGCAGCTCTGCCATTAACGGACGCCTGTGTGCGCTGGAAGAACAATTGCTTGTAGGACACTGCGCATTCCTAGCAGGACTCGCCAAAAGGCACGAACTCGCTGGAGCTTAGAGGCACTGCACCAGGAGAGAGAGAAAAAAAAACCCCAAAAAAACCAAAACACAAAAAAACACCTTTACAAGTGACTGATGCAGCAGATCCAACCAGATCACGCTCAAACTGATCTCAAAACGAATTACGTTCCAATCTACGTGTGTGGCCGACGCCCACAGCCAGACTTAGGAAATGAGGGCAAATCGTGGCTACAGTCTACTAATCCATTTCAATATGAATAAAGTCCATTAAAAATGCTTTCAGAATGTCATATTGACATGCAAAAAACATTAGTCACACAACTTTACTAAAACCAGCACCCACTAAACTGAACTTTGATACTACCATCTTAGATAGTACAGTCCTAAAACTGCTCACCATTAAGTACTAGCAACATTTTAGATTCATCCTCAGAAGAAGCAGGTATTTCTCCTACCTCCTACTAACATACACATAAGTCATATTAAACATGGAAAATGGACAAACCAGACCAGGTGAAGTCACATGTCTAGAGCGCGGTCAATCATCAGAACATGCCTATTAAAATCTTTTTCAGCAAAAACCAGTGTCATATCCTTCTATAAATTTTTTTTTTTTAATCTTATTAGTTGGTTTTTCCATAAATGTCAAAACCCAAGCTAGTTTATGACAGAGCTAGATAAGTGCCTCATCAACAGATAGATCAAGACAATTAAAAGGACTTGTGAGACTTGAAGCCCAAGCTGTGCTAGATAACAGAAAAATACACTTCAACCTAAAAGTCCAGTTAAAAGACCCCAAAACCCGCAACAACAAAAAACAGACAAACAGTTTAACTTTGGGGAACTGCTCACATACTAAGTTTGAGAATACTGGGGTACCAGTGTTATGTTCTCACCGATGCAGCATGTATTAGAAGTGCTCTGTGTGTAGTCATTTAGTTGGCACATTCTCACTTAAGGAGTTGTTTAAAGCAATTAAGCTAGCTGGACGTGTTTTTTACCTGCGCTAAAGTCCAGCCACTCCAGCGAAATGAGTTACAGTATCTGGAAACAGCTCCAATTCAGAGGAAGTTTTAGTGACTGTACACTGCTGTACCAGCTTGGTTATACTTTCCAGTTCCTGCCCTGCTAAAAACTAACCAATTGTGGCTTAAGGCTGGGAGTTACAACAACTCTACCCATAGCTTTCAATTCCGGGTAACACCCCACAATTTGAAAAGCATGTGAGGCTCCTCCCAAGAACCCTGAGAAGTATTCTAGAGACATGCACTCCATCAGCAAAGAAGCTCCATACCACCCAGCAGTCCTGGCATCTCTCAACAAGCTCTCGGCTTGCTCACGTTAGCTCCTACATTCTGCACATTCCACGTGGTTACACAAGAGATTTTCAGGTTTGAAAAGCTTTTAGCTTTGAGAGTAGCTGTTTGTTTATTACTCGTTTGGAAAACAGTTTGAAAATCATGAGCTTTTGAAGCCAAATAGCACAACAAGCAAACGAACAGTCTGGAGCAATCTTGCTCATGGATGAAAATGGAAATCGCGTCCAACTGATATCGGTTTCTCTAGCTTGGCTTAAACATACTCGAAACAGATCCTGGAGAAACAAATGACGATGGAAAAGTTTTCTTCTTTTGAACCATGATTGCTGTTTTCCACTTGTGACAGGCACTTTTAAATAAAAACAGAAAAATAAAAAAAGAATTAACTTATCTATATGACCGCAGTTTGGGTAATTATACGGAAAGTTCCTCTTGAGAGATCTCCATTTCAGATATAAACACAGATAGCAACACTGAATAATCAGCAAAAAATATTAAAATTAAATACTTTGGCTGAAGAAAAACCTAAGAAAGTACTTTACGTGGTTATTTCCTAACCAAAATGTTAAAAAAAAAGAAAGAAAGAAAAAAAAAGTATATATATATATATATATATTTTAGTCTTCATAATTTTACATGGAGTCCAAATATGCTTTTTTGACAGTCCCAATCCCTTACTGGAATGTCAGTCAAGGTTGTTAAATAAATCTCATCCCACCTTTTCAATCCGGGGTTAGTCCGGCGGGTTAGTCCGGGGCGCTGCTAGGCCTGCAGTGGGCGCTGCTGCCCAGTGCCGTGTCTGGGACGGTTCTGAGGGAGGCTTGAGGGAGAGCCGGTTCTGGGACGACCAGAGAGCAGGAGTCCGGGAGGGGGTGGCCCTCCGGACACGCAGGGTCAGGGGGCGTGTGAGCAGACGTGGGATCAGCGGGCGGTGCGGCCCCTGGCCTCTGGAAGGGGGCTTCGGCGCAGGCCGGAGACGTGGCTGGTGGGGCTGGAGCCTGGCTGGCCTTGGTCTGCTGTTCCTCCTCCTCCTCTTCCTCGCAGTGGTACTGCTGCAGGCGGATGTGCCAGGCCAGGCTGCACACGGCCGACACGGTCTTGAACTGGTGGATGACGTTGCGGGGGATGAAGTAGATGTCGTCATCGCACAGGTTCACGCGCACGTAGCGGATACCCTCTCGTCGCAGCTGGTTCAGCTTTGCGTCGTCCACCCACTGAACACACTGCACAGACAGTGGCGTTATATCCGTTCAGCCTTGTACTTGGTTCTGTATGGACAAGCTGAACTAGTGTGCTTGCTAGTACTACAACTGCTGTTTGCTAATGAAACAGCACAGAAAACATGAAATATGGCTCGTTATCCAATTATCGCCTTCCAGTACATTACTGTTCCGTAATATAAACATAACAAACCCTTCTCAAACTGGCTGACCTCTCTAGGCGGAAATCGAATTCTCTACACACGACTTACAAGGAACTTTGCATGACGCTAAAACCAAACATTCAGAGAAACAAGTTCTTCAACCATGACAACAAATTCTGCTTTGTGAAAGAAAACCACAATGGCCTAAGAATGTTCTCATGTACAGAAACGTGTAGCAAGGAGACCATTACTATCCAAAGCAGTTCACCAAACCCTCAGCAGTTCCTAAAGCCTGTAAGGGGTAAAGGGACGAGGGGCTTCACTCAAAGTGGCCTCCCTCTACGACCCCATTTGAGTTGGACTGATCTTTCTCAAATTCAAATGGCTGGGACTGCACGAAACTGGAACGTTCCACTTACTTGTGACACGGGGGGCTCATACAGGTCGAGCTGAAGCCTCTGCACCACGTCGTTGAAGTCTTCGGCGTGAAAGCAGACCACGTCTTTGGTTATCCTTGGCCGGTCGCTCCTGCGGGACGGATCGCAGGGACGCACACAAGGTCAGCTGGTTTACCTGACAGCGAGATCCCGACAGCGGGGCGTGTGAGAAGTGGGAACTCACCACTCCCCAAACTGCACGGCCTTGAGGACCCCCACGGCGGCTGTGCTCTGCCAGTCAAAACTCTGGCCCACGTGGTCGGCGTGGGCTCTGGTGCGGTCCTCGAACAGCACCTCGCGGGGCTCGCTGGTGCGTGGCAGGTAGTGCAGGTTCTTGATCTCATTCATGGACCTGTGGGCACAGTGCAGCGTCTCCAGCCAACCGCCTGTAGAGCAACTCTCATCCTTGCTAACACTTCAAGTGTGGGCGGCCCCGAGCACTGCATAATTTAGCGTTTAACCTGCATGCAATACTCCAGATGAAACCGATCAAAGGCGCATGCTGAGTACGTGCTAGAGCTGGGAAAACAAACTTGAACCATGAACAGAAAGGCTCCGACCAGCTGTAAACCCACATTTTCGTAACACAAGGTAAACTAAACACTGCCTATAAGACAAAATGTGCGGGGGGGTGGGGGCGTTGCAGAGCCACGTACCGGCGCCTCTTGAATGGAGACTTGGGCATGTCGGCTGTGGGTACCATCTGCTCTCCCGGCCTCACCCACATGATGGGCCCGTCGTCGCTCTGGGAGCGGCAGTCCATCTTCAGGCTGGAGAGGCTCCCCCACGGTAGGGTCATCTGCACAGACATACATCTTAGGAATTACAGCCCTCCCACCACCAACCCCATCTGCAAGCACAGCCGATGTTCTTCATGCAAACTACACAGGAAGGAGGGATCTGCAAAATGACTTATGCGGAAGTGTTTGTCCATGCAGCGGGAGACAGCTGCCCACCTTGAGGAACGGCGACTCCTCCAGCATGTCCAGAAACTCAGGGAAGTAGTCGCCCACCTCTTCATCCACGGCCCCAACTAGGCTGATCTGTCTCATCGGGCCAGCTCGGTACGTCCCCGAGCAGTACGTCCGGCTCACCTGCATCCACACACACACGCCTTCAAAAGCCTGCCGCCATCTGCAGCTCCGCGGCACCATTACGGACATTACCAACCTACGCTACCTTCACGTCACACTACAACACAGCAATTTATGGCAATAGGTTTTCATAACAAGTGTCTTATTTTCCTTTGCAAAGACCCTTGGGCATTTTGATCGTCAAGGAAAGTAACTAGAAACCACAGCGCAGACTGACAGCGAATGCTCAGCTGGAAGCACCGCTCACTACCTGAGCTCCCCAGTGCAGTTCCCAATAACAGATGACTGTCCGGCCAAGGACCAGCTCTCCGAAACGTCATGGGTTCAGAGCCTCTCTGTTTGGCCTCCACATAGCCGAGGCCAAATCTGGCCTCTTCCATGGACGATTAATGCACTTTGGACCACGGCACATAACAGATGCCGGGCTTGAGTAAACAATAAAGCCCCACGCTGTGATGGACCGCTGAAAGTGCGCAGGATAAGAATGTTCCACTTGACAAGTGTAAAACCTCCTTTTCACACTTTTTAAACCGGCACACTGCCTGAATGAGACTGACTCCATTGAAATGCATTACCCGGGGCTACTAAGAGTTCCTTGGCTTCTAAAATACGGTTCATTACTTTGTGCACATGCATGCAAGAAAGGTTTTGCACTCAGCACGTCAAGGGCATCAGCTCTTTTCAATCTATCGCATTATAAGGTTCCTTAACGGATCCTGGAAGCCAGTAAAAGCCCTACTGGAATAAATAACACAGAGGAGCACATTTACATTTATTGCATTTAGCTGACACTTTTATCCAAAATGATTTACAATTATGACTGAGTACAACTTGAGCAATTGAGGGTTAAGGGACTCTCTCAGGTGCCTCAACAGTAGCAACTTGGCAGCAGTGGGGCTTGAACCAGCAACCTTCCGATTACAAGTCAGGTACCTTAACCACTGAGCTACCAAGCCCAAGAAGGGCTTCAAGACTCACCTGGGAGTGGAAGCTAGCGATGGTAGTGGTCTCAATGTCCTTCTTACCGAGGATCTCCATCTTGACGGGCGTGTTCGGGAAGTTGAAGGCAAAGTAGTCGAGGAAGTCAGGCAGGTACGCGGCGGCCCCATGCACCACAGAGAGTGCGTAGCGCGCAGCTCCCTTGCTGGTCTCGCTGAAGGCCAGCTCCAGAAACTCCTGGGCAAAGCACTCGCCGTCGGCTGGCCGCAGCAGCGAGATCTCGTCGGCATAGGCGTGTAGCACGGCCGCGCCGCCGTTGGGCTGCCACTCCTCGTGGATGAGGCGGCCGAAGTGCGAGGCTGTGTGCAGGCACGAACTGCGGATGGAGTGGTCGTGGTGAGAGAGGAAGGGCATCTGCACGCCCTGGGGTGTGCGGTACTCATCTGAGCCCGGGCCCGCCTGGCACAGCTTCTCGTCTCGCACGTAGGCCAGCGTGGCCGGGTCATCATCTGCGGCAGACGGCAGATGGTCCCCCGTCAGTCCAGCGCACACCGTCTGCACCTCCTTATTGTACATGCACAGGCGCCTGCCCCGCTCATCTTCCCGGTGTCGTTTCTTTTTCTTCTTCTTCTTGAGCAGGTACTCCTCCAGCATCGGAGTTTTCCCGTTCTCATTGTGGACCTCTGGAAAAGTCAAACGGCAGTTTGGGTGGGGTTAAAACACTCCAGATGTCAAACGTGGCTCCTAGCTAAACACATCGAGACGCATTACTACTTGCATTTGGGTTCAGAACAGTCCAATGCTGGAGTTGAACCCCCTGACGTTTTGTCAGTTGCGGGTACTTTGCAAGAAGTATACATCTGCCAGCAGGGGAAAAAAAAAAAGAAAAAGCCAAACGTGTCGATGTTCACTTAAGCTCGGCACCAGTTGCTCAGCTTCTCACGGAGACTTGCTTTGCGACACTGATGTTAACGTAGCCAGCTGGACAAGCACATACCAGAACATCGGTACACAAGGGGGTGGGGTGGGGTGGGGTGGGGTGGGGGGGAAAGAAATCACGAACACAACTAACATTACTTTAGACGGCTGGCCAAAACGAGAATAAAGCCTACAACTCAGGGTGCCTGTGTGGGCGTTCGCAGGCAGGGAAGGACTCGATCTAACGACAGGCGAGAATAACTCAGCTCCCAGTTTAAAACACTGAGGCAAAAAGGCCATTTTTATACCAACTCAGATGACCAAATTACCTTTTTTCTTCTTGCCATCCGCGACCTTCACGTTCGCCTCCGCGTTTTCTTTCTTAGGTTTAAGTTTTGCGCCCTTTTCCACGCGTTTCTCCTTGCTGCTGTTGTGGCTCTTGGCCTTCGCCACTTTGAGCGGCGTGAAAGTGAACAGTGGAGCGGGTGGCGGGACGGCGGCCACCGCCGTCTTCCGAGGGACCTGGCCAGGCGTCACCTTCCGCGGCGGCCAGACGAGAGAAACCCCTTTCTTCGGGCTGTGCTGGTCGTGGTGGCGGTGGCGATGTTGCACGGGTGCCTGCTCTTTGCTGCTGAAGTTCCGTGGCGGCTGCTGTTGTTGTTGTTGTTGTTGCTGTTGCTGTACTCGTTGCTGAGCATGTTGGTGATGGTGGTGTTGATGATGTAGCTTTATTTTCTTCGCTTCCTTCTCTGGCCTCTGATACTTATCCGCAGACGGCGAATACTCTCGTTTTTTCTTCTTTTTCTTTTCTTTGGAGGCTCTGTCGAGGCTGTCCCTGATCTTTTCCTCCACTTTAACGCGCACCAAATCAACCTGTGCAGCCATTTTGCACGTAAATTTAAAAGCCTTTGAAAAGTGGACTGCGCATGTCATCCGGGATTTGTATCAATTGGGATATGTAGTTCTAAACCACGCATCCTATCACAGGCCACCTATTTGTAGTTTTTCTTCTTGCCACCAAAAACGCGCATGCGTTTGACCAATTGCTTTCTGGGGGATGTAGTTCCCATGTGCTGACGTGCTTCTGGGGATGCGTGCGCGACTGCACGCACCTTGTCCAGAAGCTGACGTAATCGTGTAAGTATATAGGCTGGGGGGGCTCTTTCTGCGGAAAGGGCACACTACGTACAAAAGCGACACTGCCCACGACAGCATGGTGCAATAAACTATAGTACACGTGTTAATATTAAGGTCAAAAATTTATCTGTGATAATAATAATAATAATAATAATAATAATAATTATTATTATTATTATTATTATTATTAATAATAATAATAATAATAATAATAATAATATTTCGCTAAAACAAAGGTAATTTCAAAACGACCATAGGAACCAGACCTAATAAAAATCAGAACACAAAAATTATTTTAGTTAAAACTTTATTTATCAGTGCATGAACAGAATGTCATGACCAGATTAATTTCTTTCACCGTTTTATATATATTTATTTATATACTCATCTTTTTAATTACTTAAAAAAATAATGGGGTGATTTACAGATTTTTTTTTTTTTTTGAATGATGAAAAGTATTTATACAGGTGCTGTACATTTTATAAACATTTACAACTACTATGATATAGAGAGTAAAATGGTTTCTTTTTTCTGTAAGGTAAAGCAAAGCAAGGCCCCAGTTTTATGTACATAAGATACAAGACAAACAAAATCACAGGAACGGAACACACCCAGTTTCATTTTCAGTAAGCTCATGTCAGTAGTCAGTAAAGGTTTCACATACTTTATCAAGACCAGTTTTTGAATATCAGGCAATTTGCATATATATATATTTTTTAAATATCAAACCAGCCAACTAATAGTAAAATGAATTATTTGGATATGTGTCACAAAACACAAAATCAGCTGGAGAAGTATCAAAGCTGCTACTTGTTCTACTTCCTACTTTTGAATAGAAGGGGGGAAAAGAAGACAAAACTGCACAAAATCACACACATAATGAGAATCACAATGGCTTTTTAAACTTGAGAATTTGTAGACTACTGTGTATACATTTTGATATGCTCATGGTAACCCTAATCACGTGTCAGAGGGCATTTTACAGACAAATCGATATGGGAATGTAGTCTGAGCCACATTTCACAGCCCACATAGACGTACGTTCAAATGAGCTACATTTGATGTGCTACATGAGTTTAAGTTAGACCATTTTCTTACATTACTTTGGAGCTTTCAAACAAGCATAGAATGTATGTAGAGAGAACGTGTTCTTGTTTTGGATACACATACTCAATAAGATCAAGTTAGTATTGCATTACCAAAAAAAAAAAAAAGCAGATTCATTAGTGCTATCCAAGTTAGAAAGAAATAAGACAAAATATATTGGTTAGATTGTATGCAAAAATATGATTTACTCGCAGATACCTTATCTTCATTCATCTCAATGATATGACAAAGTGTTTAGTCCACGTCAATGCACACACCATGCTATATGGTCTACAAAATATAGCTGTAAAAGCTACAGTGATATGAAACATACATACCCTTAAATATGTGATGAACAGAAGTGGGCTCTCGGGTGAAACAAGCTCTTCAGAATCTGAGCTGAACCACAATGTTCACACATCACTGCAAATGTCTATATAATTTCTGTACATTTTCATTTGAATTAATCATACAGGCTTCATAGACACACATAGTAAACAATATACTAAAGCACAAGTGTCTGGTCGCTTAAAGATGGATATGTATCAACCTTTGGAAAAGGATCTAAAATACACGACAAAGCTGGTAACTAACGTTCAGGCTAAATACTGTGTCTGCGCACACCCTGATTACCTGTTTGGACTGCATGTCAAAGGATGGCACAATCAAGCCATGCTACTGTGCCCAGCACTGAATGAATGCAGTGAAGCCAACTTTAGCTTTCATTCTTGGTTAACCATGTTAGCTACGTATAGTTATTCTAGCCTTCACATGGCTAAACAAACAGCACAGATGCATTGAGTTTCACACTGCACAGACATGCAGCAAATCAAAATGGGTGTAACAATACAATGTAACTGACCGCATACACGTTTCCGAATCTTTGCATGAGTGTGAAATAAGAACAAAATCAAAAACAGACAAAACGTTCATTCACACTTCTGGAAAACGAAGCGTTTCAATTTTCACACCTTACAGGGTTTCACAGGAGCGCTGGGTTTTGTGTCGAGCCTTTCAAAAGCAGAAGTCTATGATTGGCACAATACAGGACCGAGGTGTCTTACCAGGGACACATGCACCTGCCTTGGACGAGGACACACCGACTGAACAGATCCTTCAGGACACCAAATACCATCTCAGAGTCCATGAACATACAGCATGCTGTAAACGTCATGTAAAAAATATGCATCAAATACACAGTGATTGAGAGAATCCATCGTTTGGCCACAGGTAGCCTCGCTGTTCTGCCGATTCCACTCTGATTCGCGCTGACTCTCTCAGATCCCTTCCACCTGAGACTGGATCTTAGCAGAGCTGGGGACTTTCCATGGACCAGGGGTTATGGGGGCTTTCTTGGCATTCCCGTTCCAGGAGATCTCTGGCGGGACGCTGATAGACCCCCTCGTCTCTCTCTTCCCCTCCTCGGCCACCAATCCTTTGGGCCAGCCTTCTTTCACCTCTCTGTCCTTCTCCCGCTGACCCTTGTGTGTCGGCAAGCTGGCCTGAGGCTCTGCTACCGCCCTCTCCATGGGTATGTGAGACCAGGGAGGTGCCTCCTCTCTCTGTGCCCCCTTCTCCAGGAGACGGCGTTCCATTTCAGGCTTGGTCTCCCCAGTCTCCTTATCCTGTCGGAGGAACTCAACGTCCTCACCCTTGCGCCTTCTATCTCTCGATGCTCCAGGGCCAGCGGTGGGCCTCAGTTCATCAAACTGCCTCAGTGGTTCCTCCTGTGCCCTGGACAGCTGCCTGGTCCCAGTCTCCTGCTCCTTCCTGGGGCTCTTCCTGGGGCTAGCTGAGCGACTCTCCCTCTCCCGCGGGGATTTTTTGTCTGTGTACATGTCCAGGCTCTGCATGCTGGAGTGCATGTTCTTGCTCCTTGAACTGGCAGAGGGCTTCTTTTCCACTTTCCGCGGGCTGCGGGAACGCTCCTTCACCTCCAAGCTCGGTGCGTCCACCCACCAGGGGCTGGCGGGGTTTTCGCTTGAGTCACTCTTCCTGGGTTGGGCTCTAGGATCTCTGGGCTGGGAATGTTGCCCACGGGAGGGAGCTGAGGCTGGGGAAGGGACTTCCTCTGGGGTCGTGGTCCAGGTGGGAGAGTGGGCGCTCTCCAAGGATGAGATGGAGGCGGAGGGCAGAGGTGCTAGTGCCGATGGCTCATCAGGTGCAGGGGATCTTGAAAAGTTTGCGTGCGGGCCTGTCGCCATCTCCTTGATGCCTGAAACCAACATGGAACATTAATTCAATTAAAAACAGCTCTCAGGAAATGATCAGAAACAAGATCAAAAGGTGGCAGTCATGTACTAGAGAACAGATACAATTTTTTTTTTCTTGTACAAATAGGCTTCTGGAAATTTAAAAAACTAAAATCTTAGTCTGAAGGTACAAACTATACACAATTACTGTCTTTCTTGACCCATTTATGCACAAAAAAGGTTCTGGGTGTACACCCTGCTGGGTTTTTGGCCTTAAGTAACCGTGATTAGCATCACTGCCGGAGTGAGTCTTAGTCGGCTCAGCGCCAACATTTCTGTTTTTCCTCAGGGCTGCTGCTAGAGGCGAGGGAGCAAAAAAAAGTGTCAACCAAGGTGAATCAGGAAGGGAGTTTTGTGTTTTACTCAAGGCGCAAGCACGCTTGTGCCCCAGAAGGCAAAGGCGAGTTTAAGATTCAAAAGAATAATCCTTGCCTTACAGCAGTGATAATAATCCTCAGTGGTAAAACATTACTTAGTCACAGCAATTTTGCATCTAATTGGTTGGCTATTATTGTTATATCCTTGGATGAATCAACAAGCAATTTCAATAATTAGTCAAGCAACTATATATTGCACAAGATATAATCGCTTTTTATGTAAATGATGTTGGCAAGCAAGGCGAAGGTGCACATCAGTGTTTATTCCTCTGCAGAGGCGCTGATCTCTGCTTACGATAAAGCTTAGGAGAGAGCAGCAATCACAAGAAGAGCAGCTGTAAACACCAGGACAGTCATGCTTAGTAGAGGAAGAGCGACGTTTACCAAGGCTACAAGGGACAGACCAAGAGGAGTCTTTAGTGATGCTCTGGTTTCATGTAGAAGCACAGCGTGGAAGAAGAGTTCAGGCCTAAAGAGGAGACAGACAGACAGAGAGAGAGAGAGAGAGAGAGAGAGAGAGAGAGAGAGAGAGAGAGCAAAGAGTGATAGAGCAAGACAAAGAGCAGAGGCAAGAGTGAGATAAAGACAGAAAGCAAGAGATTGACAGACTGAGAAAGGCATGTGTAGGGAAACGGGAAGGTTCACAACACTGTCGTCTGAACCGCTCTGGAGAGCCGCTCTGGAGAGCCGCTCTGGAGAGCCGCTCTGGAGAGCCGCTCTGGAGAACAGACTGCAGTGCATGCAAACAAGGACTGAAGGAATATTTACACTGTGTATGCAAAGCGGGGGGGGGGGGGGGGGGGGTGCAGTTGCGACCACAAAGTGCACATCACATCACATCACATCACATCACATCAGCAGACGCAACATCCATTGGCATATTCTGTCAGGTAGCAGTGCTGTATCAGTAGCAAATCACCTTTTAAGGGTATAAATATTAATCTGGACGCCAACAGCACTGTGAGAACATAAATTACATCCATCTGCAGGACCTGTCACAATACATTCATTAATAAATGTGTAATTTAAGAATGAATTAAACTGTTTTTTTGCTAGCAATCTGAGAAACTTCCTGAGAAATTTAAAATTTAAGAAGATTACCTACTTGTGAAAGTATTGCCACCTTTTCCTCAAGGATAATATTTGTAGCACAAGGACCATTTTCCAAACACATTGTCCTAGGGCACTGGATCTAACTGAACGTTAATAGCTGCAATTTGTGATCAGCCATAAACTCACTGTGTTTGGGTATCTGGTAACTAGCTGTACTTCAGAGTAGGAAATAGGCGCTGGTATACCATAGCTAATTCACTACGGTCAGCTATACACTATGGTTAAAAAGAAAAGTTACTCACTGTGGTCAGGTATCTGGACCGCTCTGTGGCGTGACCATTACTCTCTGTGGTCAGGTATCTGGACTGCTCTATGGTGTATTCGTTACTGACTATGGTCAGGTATCTGAACCGCTCTACGGCGTATTCGTTACTCACTGTGGTCAGGTATCTGGACCGCTCTACGGCGTATTCGTTACTCACTGTGGTCAGGTATCTGGACCGCTCTATGGCATCCCCGTTACTCACTGTGGTCAGGTATCTGGACCGCTCTACGGCGTATCCGTTACTCACTGTGGTCAGGTATCTGGACCGCTCTATGGCATATTTGTTAGTCACTGTGATCACGTATCTGGACCGCTCTATGGCATATCCATTACTCACTGTGGTCAGGTATGTGGCCCTGGCCAGGCCGCAGGAGCAGCAGGACTTTGGTGCCTCCAGCCTGGATCAGCTCAATGGCGCGCGTGTGCGTGATGCCCTGGGTGGGCTCGCCATTGATCTCCACTATCTGGTCCCCCACCTGGCAAGACAAATGATCCGTCAGCCCCCCTCATGTGAAATAACCATCGCACCACGCTGACGCTGGTCCGCTGTCAGGACTCACGTGTATCCTGCCATCCCTGAGCGCGGGGCCGTCCTCGGCCAGCCGGAGGATAAACAGGCCCATGTTGTACTCCTTCCCTCCGCGAAGGCTGAAGCCGAAACCTCGAGACCCCCGCTCCAGCTCCACAAGGAAACAGCCCTGCCACGCAAACAACAAGGGAGATTTTTCCCCAAACACCAGAATCATTTTTGTGTTCGACCATTTATTTCTGAACAGATATCTTGCTCAAATCTTCTTACAACCAAAAAGCCAAGCTAGATATTTTGTCAAAGTACCAAGGTTACAGAATGACATGGGCATTGTAACATGGGATTGTCACTCCCCAGGCCATGCAGATGGGGTGGCTGCAGTGAAATCTGGCTGAAGTAATCACATTTCCCATCTCACATTTTTAGCATTAAGCCCTCGTTTGAATTCGAGTATGATGCATAGTTTTGGGAGCAGGCATTAGGATGGGGGTTTTACCCTTACATAGATCAACCGCGCCAGTAAGGCAGGAAAGACATCACAGTAAGACCATCTGAGTCTCACCTGTTTGGGGCCTGAGGTGATCATCGTGGCAGTCTCACTCTTGGGGAGGGACTTGTACTCGGCCCAGGCCACACCCTCTTTCCGCTCCTCCGCTTCCAGGCCGTTCCTGTAAAGATTGCCATAGAAACCATCACCATAGAAACGGGGTTCCAGCACCCAGCAACCCAGGATGCAGTATCAAAGCTTTCCCGCTTTTCTGTGTGACATGGAATTATCTGGTCTGCCTCCGAGGAGACTGAGTTATATGGATATGAGCTGCAACTCCTACGGTGCAGCACGGGCTTCTCGCACAGAGACTGGGATTCAGATCCCCACAGAGCTCATCACAGCCCCTTGCTGAGAGCAACAACACCGAAGCTCTGATAATGAGGACAGAGTACTGCGTTTTGCTGCCACATGTCCACAGACTGTACACTGGGATCCTTATCCCCATTCATCACGGGACGCCAGTGCACCGTGACTCCATACAATGTAGCACAAAGCTGCAGTCAGCTGGTTAGGACGTGTGCTGCAACGAGACAGAACGTGCAGCGGTCCAGAAGTGTGGCGCGGCCATATGCGCCTCGAAACAGAATGTCCACCCCCTTTCATACTGAGAATCCAGCTGAATTGTGCCTGGCTTTGAGAAAGAAATAAAGAAACCTTCACGTTGGAGGAGAGGAAGAAGCGTGTAAACAAGGGAGGACTGTGTTCTGACTCTGTGAATATTAGGTGTAACTGCTTAATGTCCCGAGCCAGGCAATCCTCTTCAAAGTGAAAGATCAAAGGCTGGGGATTGAGGTGCAGTCTGTCCATCACCCATCAGGTGGCAGTAGCGAGCTCCCAGCAATGCTTCTCAGTACATCTGAACATACACTGGCGGCAACCTCCACTCCAGGCCTTCTGCTAACAGACCATTTGTAATCTTCCCAGACTAGCAATCTGGACATGTGGTTATTGGATTTAAACCCTGACATCTACAGCTGATCTGCAGTTGGTTTGGAGCTGAGCCAGGGAACATGCAGGTATGGAGTGTGGGGTAAAGGATGGGTAAGGAGAGTGAAGCGGAGGTGGGCGTGGGCAGACGCCCTGTGATTGACAGGGCTGTTGGGGATCAGCCTCGTACCCGTCATCCTTACTGGCGACCTGCTGGCCCACGGCTTTGTGCAGCGTGGCCGGGCTCTGCTTGGCCGAGCTGGTGCCTGATGGAGGTCCGCTGTGCTCTGAAAAACAAACAGGGTGGGTCAGTGGAGTGCACACGCACGCAGACGGGCACGCGTGCACGCGCCACGTTTTTAAATCCAGCATCTCTCATGCGGGAAGGGCAGACGCAACAGCGCCACTGTTGGTGCGCCGCGTGGCGCTACACTGGTTCTAAACCGGAAAAGTCACGGATGGAACTACGTTTCCCAGAGTTCAGCGGCTCACCCTCCTCAGGCAGCACGGTGAGGGTGACGGTGGTGCCTGCCTGCTTGATGAGCTGCACTATGTCATTGTGGGACAGCTCCACGATGGACTGTCCGTTGACAGCAGAGATGCGGTCTCCCACCTTTATCTTGCCACAGCGGTCCGTAGGACTCCCATCGATAATCCGTCCAATTTTATGAGGGATTACTGAAGGAACAGAGGAAGACAAAGTGATGATCTAAATGCCATAAATGTAAGAGAACCATATAATAAACGAGAGAGAGAGGATTACACGATTACTCACTGATAACTTTGAAAATACATTAAATTCTCCTTAAAGGTTGGCTGGGTGTGCAACAAACACCAGGCTGTAGTGAAGATAAACTACAAATTATTCGCCTGACAGGATGGGCCTTCTCTCAGCCCAGGACCCCTCTGGGGCTGTAAACAGCCAAGATTATCACGCTGGCCTAGCTTTCTGACCATTCCCCCTCTACTTAGGTGTCGTAAAACCCACAGATTGGAATGCGAGAAGCTCTTACCAGCCTGGTTATGCTTCAAGGGACTGTGACCATAAATTCTATCAGACTCAAACACTTACCAGGACAACCAGCTTTTCTCATCCCTCAGAAATATGTTCAAAGTAACAACATGCCATTTAACCTACTATGATGTCAAATGACAATCGCTCAGTAATTTGTAGTCATTTTAATATAATCTCCAAATTGTGACGTCTGCTTCTGTTATTTGATAAATAACTATTGTTTCATTTTTCTGTTCTGTTCTGAGGGGAGACAAAAACTTCAACGTTTCATTTTCTAGACTAAGTCAGTAACCTCTCGTTATGAAGTTAGACTTGAATCTCACGTCATCCTAGTTTATTTTTAAAATAGTTTTATTTTTCACATTTTTTTTCTTTATTACTTTACTAATATCTCATCATAGATGTATTAGTCAGAATTTGCTCATCACAGCTTATATCAAACAAAAGTGCCTGGTCATGTTGACGAAGGATGGAGTCTCATTGCGCTGCTGGCTTTAACTCTATGACTTTCTGTTGGTCTTGCTGGCTGATGAGTAGACTACCCATCTGGTTCTCCTTTCTCTGTTCTTTATTAACCTAATGAGCCATCTTTATCCGCCAGGAATCATTTGTGTTCATTTTCACTGGGGTGCATTGTTATGATTGTAGTTATGCTAGTGAACTCGACACTCCTGGTGATTAGTAGACTGTTTTTCCTAAGCGTCCCTTAGTTATTACACCTGCGAGTCAAGAGTGATGTTCTAACATTTGGTAGACGAGAAATAATCACGTATCGATTTGGCACTTTCATGGGCTGAGACTGTATTATTAATCGTTAATGAATGAATTAAACATAATACAGTTTCCCTGTTGATCAGGGTGGTGCCCCAATTAAACTCATCAACTGTAATTGAAAATTTATTAAAAACGTTAAAAATGGCTATAAGACCTTAACATTTCTACACAAAGATGTGTGTCCTTAATTGGAGAAATAAGGTTTTTAAAAAATCAATCAATTAATCAATTAGATAAATAAATCTAAAACAAGCCTTTAGGGTAAGCCTTTCACTTTTTAGATCCAACTTTAACTTGCCATGGCTAACAACAACAACAGAAATAATTTACATTCTCAAATGTTTTATATCTTTTCCCATTGTTGCATAATTCCACACACACACAACTGTCTACACTGCTGGTTTAGTCAGTGAGCCAATGATAATCACATTAAGGCTCCTCTACCCTGCTGTCTTCATGAATGTAATCTTTGGCTGTCGAGCCAGTCCACAAGGCTGCCTGAAGAAGACGAGGAAAGATGAAGGCTGTCTGGACAGGGGATAGGAGCGAGGCAGGAGGTCCAGCCAGATGAAGAGGAGTTCTCCTCACGTGTCTGCGTCTTTCTCACCTCCGGGTGGTGGCTTGTTCTTCGAGGTGAGGATGACGAAGCCAAAGCCTTCGTTCTCTTTGCGCTGCAGAGTGATGTCGTAGGGCTCCGGCTGGATCGGGCCGGGGCCCTCTGTGGCCGGGACCCTGTGGGAGCCGTTAACCTGGGGGGGGTTGCCGTAGGAGTGGCTGCCATCGTCCTCCCTTCCGTCTGATCCTTCCAAACAAACATAACACCCATCTTCAGAGCACTGGAGGCCATTAGTTCAGGATTACTGGCACGTAAACCTTAGACCGTTTTGTAATAGGGGCAATCTATATGGTAATTGGACAGTGCTGTCCACCATAACAATGTACAATTTATAAATCCCACAGCATTGAATGTATCTGTGAAAGCATTTTTTTTGTTTTGTTTCTTGCACTCTTTTTGCAATCCCATTCATATATTTTTGCAGTTTTTTGAAAGGTGCCAGTTCACTGTTAAGCTCTAAACACTGAACTAGAATCAAAGATACAAAAGTAATCCGAGTCATTAACCCGTCTGTGCTAAGCTCAGTAAAGAGTTTTTCCAACCTCCTTTACAGTGCGCCCCTGTGTTATCAAGTTTTGTTGACACAATACCGATTGCGATAGGATCCGCAGAGCTGTAAAATCCGATACGTCATTTTATAGTCAGTTCTTCATTTCTGACCCACAGCAGGAATGGTTCTCACGGGGGCTCTTTATGGACATCAGTGTTAAGGCCATTTCGGCTATCAGAGGGACCATTCACAGTGACACCATCTGCTATCTTCCTGTCAGCTTTACACTACGAGTATGAAATCCAAGCACACACGCACGTATGCGCGCACACGTATGCACACGCACACACACGCGCGTATGCACGCGCACACACAAGCACGCACCTGCGTAGGCTAGCTTCCGGCGCACAGTAAGGAGGACCTGGCCGTTGCGTGCGGCGATGGTCATGAGCTCCAGCACCTGCTTATGCGACTTCCCTTTCACAGGCACGCCATCGATGCACATGAGCTCGTCGCCCGCTCGCAGCCGCCCATCCTTCTCCGCCGCCCCCAGCGGAACGATGGCGCCGATGTACACCTGACGGAGGAGGTGGAGGGGAGGCGGGGGCGGAGGGGAGAGGTGCCACATTTCAAAACTGGACTTTCTACGCTTCCGTGACAATAATAAAAGTTACGTCTGACCAGATCGGGCTTCGTACGTTAGCATTTGCCGCATGCGCTCGGAGATTAACGCCGGTAATTACGTGGCATGTTTATAATCGAGGAGGGCAGGAAAGAACTCACTGGCTGATCGGGTCCTTCTCCACCCAGCACTCTGAACCCAAAGCCCGACTCCTGGTTCCTCTTAATGAACACGTCTAGGTCCTTGGTGTTGGCAGCTGTGGGTTCGAGCAGACAGAACAGGGAGTGAGGGGAAGTCAGGTGGCATCATGCACCACTGTGAGCCAATACCTTATGCCTGCATGGTTCAGATGTACGTGTGTGCGCGTACGCGTGCGTGTGTAAAACTCACGCTTGTTCTCCAGCATGGCCTTTGACTTAAGGTAGAGCTCAGACGGGTCCAGTTTGGGCGAGCTGGAACGTACCACGTTGGGGGGGAAGGGGAGTGACTGTGGGATTGGCTCAGCCGGACTCAGGTTTTCCATGCCTACTGCAACAGCTGCGTTCGGTGCGTTAGCGGCCACCTCCTGCTTCTGTGGAATTGGCACAGTTGTGGCACACTAGCATAACACGCACACGCACACGCACACACGCACACACACACAGTCTGTTCATGTAGCTCAGAAAAGGTCCGTCTCTACAGTTCCATCAAAACACCATCTCAGAAACTTGCTGCATAACAATCTTCCGGCATTCCCCGTTATCTGGAATCCACCCGCAGCTGCCTCAGTCGAGTCAGACTAATTAAACCGTGATCAAAGCCTGCACCCACAGACCGTGATGTCAGAGCACTCCCGCGACCCAGCCCCAGACGTGGGCTAATTGCCCCGTGACGAGACCTGTCGGCGTTCGAGGGGCCCGTCTGTGGTGTCCCTGGAAGGCCCGGACTCCCGGCTGGGTGAATAATGCTAGGAGGCTGTGCCGATGGAACCCCGCGGCTTAGTTGCCGTGCGTGCGTATTCCCGACGGTGCTGTAATTAGAAGCGATTATCTTAACTTACCGGTTTCAGAGACTTTATGGGAGACGTCTGACCTGCGGCGGGGGGTAATGAGAAAGAGAGAGAAGCAGGGAGGGAGAGGGTGAGAGATAGAGGTAGACACGGTACACAGGGGCAGAATAAGAGAGCAGGAGAGAAGGGGAGGAAGAACAGACGATTAGGCAGGAACGTTCCATGACTAAACACTTGGGAATTAGGCACACGGGGAGCATTTACCGCACGAGCTAAAAAAAAAAAAACTACACCCAGAAGCGCTGGTGACGCTACCATGAGGATCTAATGGAGCCAGCACTCCCAGTTCCCGTCCGCTGCCAGCACAGCCATTAGTCGGTTATGCTCGCTGCGGGACAGCCTTCTGTACAAACCCCAGAGGCCAAACCCCAAACTCAGTCTCGCAGAGACCAGTCCTGTGCCACGGGCTAATAGGCACTGGAAGATTGGTGGTGTAATGCCAGTGTCGCATAACAGTACAGTAAGAGAAATACCCACTAGGGGGCAGCGTACTCCATGAAGACGGTTTGTTTGATGCCGTTAAAGTGACAGTGAAGGAGAAATCACAATTTGCACAGCACTAGACTGACTGGCTGTCCGGTAGGGCTGCGGAATTCTGTGTTGTTGGCGTGTGTGTACCTGTGCGAGAGAAAACGGAAGAGGCCATGTATAGGAGTGAGATTTTTGTGGTTGAGTAATTGTGTATGTAAATGTTGGAGTGGGTAGAAAGTCAATCGACTTGTTTTGACTGCCGTTCGCATCCAGTGCCGCCAAAAGAGCCTGGAAAACAATCGCTCTCACTTCAAACCGCGGGGCCGAAACGCGGCCGTACGGAATTCCAACGAGAACGCCCGTCTCTGAGGAGAATGTAATGACAGGACCAGCGCCGCACGAAGCAGTCAGCCCCGCTGTGGAAGGATATCAAAGTCTTTATGCCGTACCTCACACTAGTTACTTTATCAACAAAACTTAAAAAAAAAAAAAAAAAAAAGTAGAGCCCTTTAGTGAAACAGTTTCTCTTCTCGGTAGAAACACTCAGCTTGTACCCACTTAGGCTTGAAAAGGAAAATAAGGTGAAAGCAGCATTTTCTTGAAAGCGGCCATTATAATGTCTTTCTTCCATAATTCCACCATGTATGTGGACTAGAGGACAAACAGACACGCAGCCTCTGATCCCGAAGCCATTGTGCGCAAGAGCAGGAGCCAGGACCCTCTGTTCGGGGAGGCGGGGTGAGTGAGGCAGACTCACTCCCACTTCTGAAATCTTTTCCCCTAGACTCAGACTCAGCTTGGCAGAGTTACAGCAGCTGACTTCCGATCTCCACAGCACAAGCTCTGAGATCACCTATCAGTAGGAAAGCTCAGGTTACAACGGTTCCACACCTCAAGCATAATATTAGCCCTGTTTTCACTCTAATTAGGCATATGGATGTACTTGATACAGCATTTCTCAACTACGCCATTACCATTGCGAATGTTGTAATTGCACCATTGCCCTGGCAACCAGCTCTAACTGGGCTCACTAGGCTGCCATTCTGGTCTTGCACGGCATTGTGCTCTGCAGGTATTGTGCGGCCGCGGAGAGAGATGCATCTGCTATGACACTTCACCAGCTTCGGCGCGCTAATAGGATGGGTTAGTTCTGCTCTCTTAATGGTTTCACAATCTTTTTTCTCTCTCGTGTACATACACATGCACTACACATCTGCCTCGGCACTGTTCATTGTCACCCATTTGTCTCTCCCACTCATTCCTCATGCTGTCAGCTCTCTCTCTCTCTCTCTCTCTCTCTCTCTCACATTTTCCTTTGCTGACTATGTTCCTGTCATGTCTACCACATTTTCACAGTCCTGCAAGGGGGTGGGGGTGGTTCACTCACAAGTCCTCTCACTCACCTCCACGGAGCACAAGCAAGCTGACCTCAGCGCCGACGGGGAGATCCTTGAGGATGTCCACCACCTGAGCGTGGCTTAGCGTCTGCACGTTCCGCCGGTTGATCTCCTTGATGACGTCGCCCTTCAGCAGGCCGCGGCACCACTGCGCGTCCAGGATCATCTTCACCTTCTGGCCGAGCGGGCAATCGGCGATGGCGAAGCCGAACCCGCCGGGCCCCTTCACCAGCGGCACGCTCACCAGCTCGGGCTGCAGCAGCGTGGGTTCGCCCTGCCTGCTGTCCTCGCCGGGCCGCGGGGCGGGGCCGTCTGCCACCGCCAGGCCGCTCTCTCCTGCGCCCGTCTCCTCGCTGGCCTCGGAGTCGTCCGGCAGCGGATAGCCGCGACACAGGGCCATGTCCACGTACTGGCCCACGCCGATGGACTGGAACATCTGCACCACGTCGGCGTGAGTCTTCCCCAGCGTGCACGTGCCGTTGATGTCCACGATCACGTCCCCTGGTGAACAGGAAAGGGGCATCAGCCTCCAAACGGAAACACCGCTGAAAACGCGGCTCGACGAGGCCAACGTTCTCTTTGCTTGTTTGTTTACTCCGTCATCTCAACACAAGCGGCTCCCTCCCTCCCGCTGTTGCCTGCATGACGAGTGTCGATTTAGCTCCGCCCGTTGACGGGCTCTGCTCCGCCCACACCTTCCACTCCGAGCCTGCAGGTAGTGAGAGGCTGGTAGGGTGCACAGCACCTAGTACCCCCATCTGCACCCTATTAATCCTGGGCAAGACTTGCCAGAGGGAGAGGGGTCCCCACGGGTCGAGCTTTCTGCAGACTAATGTCCCCTCGGATAGCAACAAGTTCTGTCACGCAGAACACAAGTACTAACCCAAGTAGGCTCATTATGGCACTAAATAAAAACAGCTTATTCATTTATGTGAAATTTAGCTCATCATAATGATATGCGTCACATTAGCAGTGTCTGGAACGCAATTACAAGTTCGTAATCGACATATTTTTGTTGACTTGTAAAGAACAACTTGTGGGTACAGTGACATTTGCGATACATCAGATCTGTCTTCATTCTTAATAATGCAACATGAGCACTCTCCTGCTGTTACTGGACACGCGGCCCCGAGTGCTAATTTAGAATCAAATTTACATTTCATTCAAATCCTCTCGATGAGATGTGGGGCCTGCTGTCTCCCAGGGCCGGGAGCAGCGCGGCGTACGCTCCTTCCTTTCGGAACCAGGGCTGGAGCGTGTTGGCCCACGGCAATTACTGCACAAATGTGCCTCCGTTATAATGCCAGTTCCCCTGGTGCCGGCGTGCGCACACATACACAGACACACGCCCGGGGCATGGTGCCCAGGGGCACCCTCAGAACCCCATCTGGCACAGCGCCAGGAACCATGGAGGCTTAGAGTACAGCCGCCACGGCTTGTTATCCGGCTGCTTCTGACAGAGCTTTCCTGTGCGGCATGGCTCGGGAGAGTGTGAACGGCTCGGCAACGGTTACTAACGGACCCCCCCCCGGGTTTTCCCGAATGTGGACTTTATGATGGAGTTTCAGAACTGGCTTGACCTCGCATCCCATTTTTACAAACGCAAACTGCTTTGGCATTTAAACACGGCGGACCTCAGGGTTGATAGCTATGCCGATATCCCCGTGTTTAAACGCCCATTTAACGACGCCCTGCTTGAGGCCACGGTATAAAAAAAACCTGCCACTTGATGGGCTTGCTGGCGACGTGAAGGAGTGGCGTTTCCTAGCGAGATGTAACCCGGGCAACTGTGTCAGCGGCAAACACAGGGAGCCACACGCACCGGGGGCGATCTTGTTGTCCTGCGCAGCGGGGCCGTCCCTCAGGACATTCTTCACCTGGAGGAACTCTTCGGGTCGGTCACCGCCAATAATGGTGAAGCCAAAGCCCTGGGCACTCTTCTTCAGGGCCGTTCGCAATATCGCCCCCTGCAGCTGGGAGGGGTCACGTGTAAATCCCCTCAGGGCGGCTTCCTCTGAGAGAGAGAGCGAGCGAGAGGGAGAGTAGGGGACAAAGCAAATAGAGATGGTGACAGAATGAAGCAACGTGGCAGAGCTGTAAATATCAGCGTGCGTGAATTATTCCAGCTCGTCCATCACTCAGTTCATCAACTACTGCTCACACATTACGAACTCAGCAGCACAGTAATGGCTCCACAATTACTCAATTAATGACTCCTAAATAAATACTTTAACAGCACTTTGTAGACATTTAATTTAAAGAGATTTTTTTTCCCCCCGACCAGTGTAAGATTTGTGGGTCCATGAAGTACCATAACATATAACCTCCCAGACCAATTTCTAAACATGAGTGAAAGGTTTTCCAGGTTTTTAAGAAATGATCGTTAGTGTTCGTGTAATCTTCATATGTAAAGCCGTCCGTTTTCTCAGCCGATTTCCTTAACTAGCAGGTTATAATTTATTTCCTTTTTAAATTTTATTGGGACCTGGTATTTATTCTAGTGTCAATCTCAATGTGACACTTGAACCAGGAAATATCTCAGTGTTAACATACATGGTAAATAGATTCTTGATTTGGATAACATGCAAGTGATGGATGGATGTGTGGATTGCTCAGTACAAGTACATGGCCACGAAATGCAGTTAGCATCGACCAGAAGTTAGCACACACACACACACACACACCATTATATAATATATACATATTATAAACTTATTTGCTGTAGAAAGAAACAGAAAACAAAAATATCACAAACAAACAAGCTTTTACAGGCTACAGTGGCAAATATTTAGTGTGACCTCCCCTTACACTTGCGCAATAGCAGAAACCTGGATCTCTTAACCCTATAATGGAAGGGAACCTGACGCTTCGGCCCCGCTGGTGCGGACAGCGGAGCGTGCGCGGGTTTTGCTTTTCTGGTAGTCCACATGGAGCTCATCCATTTTTTCAGTGTCGAGCGTTGGTTCCTGATGTTACTCTGCAGGTCGGCCCAGGGTGAGCCGTAGGCTTCAGCGTCACCAGAGCTGAGCACAGCGGCACATGAGTCCAGTGGTAGAAGGACCTCGCCAGTTCCTCTAGGGCTTCCGACCGGAACGATTTTGACGTATTTGACAGGAGGTGACATGGTCGGTACAGGAGCTGATATAAATCGTGTGGGCGTGTGAGAGTCGTTGCAGCTCTAGGAGGGAGACAGCTGCTACTGGCTACACTTTAACTGCCCTTGTTAATGTTGACACACGCCTGATGAGTGACATACTTAGGCGACCGAGAACAACGTGAGGTGATCAGACTGTCCCAGGTTTGCATTTGCAATAATTGTATAAATATCAAAAATGTGTTTGGTGTCCTGAATTGATACATTTTACAGACAGAATGATGCAGAACTCAGTCATTTCTTGGCCGGACATCATTCAATTCCGATGGTATGACTGGGCTCACCAGTGAATTTGGCCAATACCAGCCTGAAATGGATTTTAGTCTCGCAAATGGACAACAGCTCTCCATCAATATGCAGGACGGCAGACCTAGTTTACACTGTGAACCCAATGATTTACCACATTCAATATTAATCATTTGATTTTTAAGCATCCCTTCCGCGATCCGCCGAGCGCATGTCTCATTTCCTGGGGGAAAAGAATGCATTTCAGACTCCAATATATAGTGTGCAGGGGACTGACTAAAATCAGAAGCACACCCCCACCTACCCACCTACATGAACACAGGCGCAGGCACACACCCTAGCTCACACACACAAAGAACAGCGACATCTCCTGGCACAAATAAAAGGAGAGAAACCTTCACGGCACATCTTTGCGTCTGCGAACTGGAGGAAAACATTCCGGAGGCTGAGCACACCGCTAGAGAAGTGCATGCCCGCTTCTCGGTGACCTGAACGGCTGAAAAACGAGCGTGGGTTCTGGCCCGAGATCAGTCTTGGATGCCGCGTCCAAGTGAAGGCTAAAGCCGAAGGACGCAGCGCGCTGTCCCGAGGTCAGCCCCAAAGCCTGGGGTTTCGAGGTCAGCCCTCGGGCTTGCAGGGGTCATCTATGGCCCCAAAACCGGTTGTCGCGACACGAGGCCATGTCGGCGTGATCACATACGTGACCTGCGCATGGACGGGCACGAAAGTGGCAGCAGCGGCATGTCTCGCGCACGCCTGAGCCTCGCGTTTCCGTCCGAGATCTGTGACTGCCATCGAATGTGAAGCGGCGGTGGGGGAATGATGTTTATGTCTGCTTGATTAACTCATCACAAAGGGTGTGCATGTGTGTGTCTCTCAAGGAGGACTGATTATAAATGTTAGCGATTAAGCATAGCAGGGTGTGAGCGGTGTGTGTGTGTGTGTGTTGGGGAGGTCAATGCTTAAAAACAGTGCATTTACAAAAGAGCAGTGCAGTCTAAGTAATTTATTCTCTCTTTGGCTTTGTGGTTCAGCACACTAGATTTGAAATTCATGTGGTTAAAGTAAAGAATGGCAATTTTCGCATGGCAATTGACTGTAATTGTTATCGGGCCTAGATAAGCCACGTTAGTCAATAGTCAAACCTGCTTCTGACTGGCCTCAAAAAATAAAAGATCTCTCTCTCTCTCTTTCTCTCTCTCTCTGTGTGTGTGTGTGTGTGTGTGTGTGTGTGTGTGTGTGTGTGTGTGTGTGTGTGTGTGTGTGTGTGTGTGTCTACTGTGCCTCTAGAGTATCAGCAGTGGATGACTCTAAAGAAGGGCAGAGTGCTAGCTAAGCACTGCCCTGCCCGGTCCCACTGCAGTACCGCCCCTAACATGGGCCCAACGGGTTCTGGCCAGGCACCGCTGATGCGGTCAGGTCTCGATGAGGTCACAAAAGCGCAGAAGAGAGACGCGAGAAAGGGCGGTGAGAAAGACAGAGGGATTTGGAGCGCGAGAGCGAGGGAGGGGTGCATGGAGGCTTGCATTGGGTTTCAGAGTTGCCAGAGGAGACGGAGGAGGCTTGAGTAATGTGAAATCGATACTGCAAAACAAGTGCCACAGTGGAATGTGAGCGCACACACACACACGTGGGCAGAAGGGGGTGCGTAATCACGCATAAACACACACACACACACACACACACACACACACACACACGCAAACACTTTCTCTCACACGCTCGAGTCCCATATGTTTGAATTACCATTCAAGTGAGCTTGAATGCCCCGGTGTTTATTTTTATTTTATTTTAACATTTTTATTGCAGCACTACTCTCATGACCTAACACTTCCTAAGCCACTCGGCTCGCACTGCATCCATGTCACATGGGAAACGCCGCGCCAGCCAAACAGACAGGCGTGCCGGAGGCTCGATGAACACCTCTGTTCGGTCACACGTTTGTGCTTTCCGGACGGGGCAATCGCTCCTCTTTAACAGCAAGACAATCTGTTTGGCGTTTTTATTTATGTTCGTTTTAAGAGCACGCGTGCTGTATTAAACAGTTACCTCGGTCTTCCGAGCATGAGGGCGGGGCCGTGTTCGCGTTCGCCCGCCGCCACTTAAGACGAGACGGTCAAAACCAGGCGGCTGAAACCAGCCGGGTTAACGGCGGAAAGCATCGGTGCTGATCCGTCCCCGCCCAGGTCATCATGCTGACCTCGGCAGCGGGCTCGAGAGAATTTACTGATATAATCCACAGCGTCCAGCTCAGTTATTTGTCTGTACTGAAAAAATAATTGAGTGGCAATAAAAGCACTTGTGCTTTTGACATTGGGGTAATTACAGCATTCTGGCCGGAGGCTGTGCGGCCCATCCTCGGTACCCCCCCCACCATCCCCCTCCCTTCTGCACACCCACGGTGCATTTTCCATCTCCACAGCAATAATTGTGCAGAGCGTCCGATAATGAACGCTGTCTGGGGTCAAAATCGCTGCAGGCTCCGAGTAGCTGCGGTTGGGCAAGCGAACGTGTGACTGACCGAACGCGTGAACGAACAAACGAATGGATGGATGAAGGGATGAGGCGAAAGACAGACGGGGATGAACGAGCGAACGAACCACTGAAGGATTGATGAACGAATGAATGCTGGTTAGGGGAAGAGGTGGAGAGATGGACGAAGGAGGCGGAGCTGTTACCTATGGGCGGAGCCCCCACCGCTGCTGCCGGCTGGTTGGCTGGGGGCGTGTCTTGGCCCAGCTTCTTCTTGGCCTCCAGCACAGGATTCTCAAACTGGGTCTTCTGACTGATGTGACTGCAGGGAGACGGGAAGCCAAAAAAGTGCGAGTTAATCCTCCGCAACAACCCAGAGAATTCAGCGCAGGCTGCCTGAATTTCAGAGCCCTGGAGCGCCCTCTACTGTCCCTCTAGTGTCCCTCTAGTGTCCCTCTACTGTCCCTCTAGTGTCCCTCTAGTGTCCCTCTACTGTCCCTCTACTGTCCCTCTACTGTCCCTCCCTCCTTTCCTTCTCTTCCGTGAGAGCCGTGATGGGGGAATCATGAGAAATCAGGTGAACTTTGTAAACTCCGGCCAATTTCATTTGAAATTTCCAGCTTGCTTTACAAATTCCGTACATATTTCAAAAACTCGCAGCCTGATTTTGTAGGGGAAAAAGGAACCGTAAACGTATGTTGTGACTGGTTACCTTCAAATGCTGTTCCACTCGTCCAGGAAGTCACGTTAGTGTTTTGGCTTATTACCCAAGATTCGGTGAGTTTATAATACGGTTATTTAACAGCATGAAAAATATCAAAATCTAAACCACATGCGGTATTCCACTACCAGGATCGGGAAAGACTACAACACATGATCAGGTAATGGTACAGAGCCCAGAACAGCCTCAGCCGCTAAGCGATACTAGGATTGCTAACGCTCCACCGCAGTCCAGTATGAGAAGGGAACCCTAGAGATGTTTTCCTGTCCGTAGGACATGGACTTTGTAGGGTGGATGGGACTCCAGACAGAGAGAAGCTTAGCAATGTGTCTGCCATCCATTCATCGCAATTCATCAGGAAGCACACGTTACTGCTACCAAAAAAAATAATAATTTCATCCACCCGACAAGCACAGACCATCAGCGTCATAAAACAGCCCCTCGGAATTGGACTTTTCCAAAGTTCCCACATTGGGCAGACTCTGGTCCTGATTCTGGAGCTGGTCTCCCAGCTTGGTGCTGGAGTCAGCTGGGTAATTATAATTACGAGTACACGCAGTGAAGAGGAACACACGACGTCTGTCTGTTACGTGCGCAGGCCATGTCTGGTCTTGCAGCTTCGCCATGCAAATCTCCCCTCTGTGACCGGTGGAACACACTCGTCTGTGTGTCTGCCTGTCTAGCTGTGAGTGCACATCAGACAGGACAGCCTTGCTCTGTGAGTGTGGCTGGAGCAGGCGGACATGCTAGTCTTAGCCAGAGCTGGTAGGCACTCTTCATGTGAATGGATTCTGCACCATTTGCATGGTTAGCGTGTGGTGTGTGTGTGTGTGTTTCAGAGACTTGGCTTAAGAGGAGTACTATTTGAGCTCTTGCAGTGTGAATCATTCTGAGCTAGCCTGCCTATTCTGTGCGTGTGTGTACATATTGTTTGCGTCTGTGTATATATTGTGCGTGTCTAGATTGCGTGTGCATGTGTGAGTGTGAGAGAGAGAGAGAGAGACAGCAGAGGAATATTTAAAAAAAACCAGACAAAGAGGGCAGCTGATTACCACCGTGTCCCGCCGTGTTCTGATGAGGTACAGTACCACAGAGCATTCATTCAAAAAACAAAACATAGCCAGACTTAGAAACCAGGACAAACAACACAACAGCTTTTCTGAGCCCAACGCTAAAACACTCCGTTTTCCTACGGCGCTCGTTGGCCGACGGCTGCTTTTCCGAGAACGATGGCACCAAAAACATTGAGCCTTGGATTCCTCCTGCCACTGGGAGCCCAGGAGAAACGGCCAGGATAGAGCCCCGTGCGCTCAGGTGGTGCGATCCTAACTCACTGCTGACATGAGAAAGGCTTGCTTGTGTTCCTGCTTTTTTTGGGTCCGGTTCTATAAACCTCTCTTCTTTTTAACCTAATCGTCAAGGAGACTCGGTGCATCTCTGTGGCTGACGGGGTGTGCGGGACTTACTCCACGTAGTAGGTGCCGTACTGTGGGTCCTCGATCTTCTCCCATCCGTACGGCAGCTCTGCGGGGCGACAGACAGGGCAGTCAGGCAAGCTTCCAGCCAGCGCGTCTGGAGAGGGTCGAGGTGCATCGCTAACTAACGCTGCGTTCATGTGCAGTGACATGCCGATGGAGAGAGGGGGTTAGAGGGAAGGATGAAGGCCAGGATGTGGACAGAAGCCAAGGGGAGACGCGAGACGCATTCCAATAGCTGCAGGAGTTTGCATACACACACACACACACACACACACACACACACACACACACGCACGCACATATGTAGAGATGCATACACACACACACGCAAGCGTGCACAATCACACGGACACCCACGTACACACTTGCACAAACTTCATATAAGAGGGACGCAATAATTGCCATGGAGACGAGCTCTCTGCTCTGGTCTTATCCAGAGGACCATTAGAGAAGCAGGTCAGTGCAGTGGAACATCTCACTGCTCCACCGGCTCCTGTCCGATCGGCTTTACTGGGAACGCCAGGAATAGAGTGTGTGCATTTGTCTGGGTGTTTGTATGTGTCAACATGGGGCGGATTTCCCAAATTGCCTACAAAGTCTGTGAGAGGGATGATGCAAGAGAGAGAGAGAGAGAGAGAGAGTGAGAGAGTGAGAGAGTGAGTGTGTAAAGCCCAATGATCTCACCTCCATCCTCACACTTCTCTGGAGGTTTGGCTCTCTTAGCCAGTCGAGGGTCCAGCCACGTCGTTGTCTTTGTGTTGTGACTGTGGAGGGGAAAACTACGTCCGGTTAGGAGCTCCTGAGTGTTCACATAAACCACACAGGCTTAACCACAGGCAGCAACCGCACATAACGCACATCAAACAGCATCTCAGCCAAGCTTGGCTACATAAATATCTGAATTGTCAACTAAACCAAATAGTCCACAGCACAGTAATAACAGCAGCAGGTGAGGGAGATGCACTTAGACAGAGCGACGTGAGGCCTCAGCCAAGCGCAGAGAGGATTACTCCCAATCACATTCCTAGTCACACTCGCGCAAGCCCGGCAGCCCCTGCCATTAACACGCTGCGTCGAATACCTCCTTTTATTTTCAAATAGAAGCTGCGCTTTGTGCAGCCTTCCCTGGGGGTCGGGTGCGTGATCCGGGAGGGCTGCCTCGCCCTGATGCTCCCGCAGAGCGGGACGCCGAGGGCTGACGAGAGGCGCGGCGGATTCACTGGGACAACGGGATACCTGACTCGTCCCCGGCCTCCTCTGCGGGAGAGACGTGGAACGAGGGATCAGTGGCTCAGGCGCCGGGCGAAGACTCTCTGGCAGAAGCCGAGGCGAGCATCCGCATGTTTACGATCTGCCGTACTGTCTCCTGTACTGCCTGCTGTGGGGTTAGGGACACACTTCCCAACACAAACGCTGTCGGCCGGGAAAACAAGGAGGCGAAGTCACTTTTCACCACTCTTTCCGAGCGTCACGCACAACGGAACAGGATCTGGCACTGAAGCAAACGCCAGTAGCACCATTTCAAGGAAGAACCTTTTCCGTCGTTTGCATTGGCACCATGCATCATGTAAAACATGACTCAGCCTTGTTTACATAGCCCGGTCCTGCCCAGCATAGCCCCACAGCTAACCAGCCTTTCACATTTCACATCGTTTTAAAAAATCACATTGAAAAACAGACAGTTATGACAGCATCCATGTTTGTGTAGCTTACCTATACAACGCCCTGCCTGGACCAACCCACGGCCTGCCCTGTGTTTATTTAGCCACTGCACATTAGAGCGTAAACAAACCCAAGGAACACAGTATCGATGGCCAGATATGCCACAAAGGCTCAATTTCCATGTTCCTCTCTCCTTAACTCCCCACAGTTAACAGGGTTTCGCCCCTTTACGGTAGCAGCGCCGGCCCAGTTGGCCGTGTTCCAGCTGGCGTGTGACCCCCTGCCTCTTTGCAGTGCCCGTTCATGACGGATGATGCACGAGTTCAGCGGAAGTGGCCGCGGTTAATTAAAAGTGTCGCAGACACGCCGGTCCCACGCGGAGCTGAAATAATGGCTGCAGTTTCGACACAAAAAAGACCAGCACACCTCCTCCCACAATCTATAACGCACCGAGTCTCTAGTGGAGGAGGAAGACCGTCAAAACGACTAACAACCCTTCCTGACCATCGACTATTTCCTACTAATTGGCCGTCGCTATCGATATCTGCCTGTGGAACAGGGTATTGCGTCAGCGGTGCCCCTTTATATCCGAGACTCACTGTAAACCTCAACTCTTTCGCAGTAGTGAGTAGCAGGCAGCAGTGGACTGGAATACAGCCAAGTGCTCGCGGGGCACTCACTCGATGAAGTAGACCATGCCCGTTTCCGTGTAGGCCATCTCCCAGTTCTTGGGCAGCGGATCCTGGCATTCGTCTCGAGGTGGCGTGCTCCAGGGCCGAGGGTCCGCGCCGCCGCTGGCCTGGTTGTAGCTGGGCACGGCCTTCCTCCACTCCGCGCCCTCCCGGTGATCTGCGGCCGGCCGGGGGTCAGGGCGGGACGAAAGGGAGAGAGAGAGAGTGTCAAGGTTGCCAAGCATGCTACAGCCAGATCGAGCAGGCTGAAATGACGTCTGCTGGTCAAAGAGACACAGACAGAGAGAGAGAGAGAGAGAGAGAGAGAGAAACTAGATAGACAGGATTTGCGTGCCCAGTGCTGGACTGGGAGTGCCCCAGACAGGGGCGGGGCTTACCAACGCTTCTGCGAAGCTGTAATATAAAAAGCCATGAACCAGCCCAACCTGTTCGATTCATCTGCGTGTGTAAGTTTGTCTTATCCTCTGGACGCGAACGTGCTTCATCTACCGAGGTTCACGTGCAATAACATGGACCAAATGAAAAGACAAAGCCAAGCACAAAAAAGCCCATGTGATATTTTGTTGACACTTCAACTACATGCCAGAGCAAACTCTCTGGGTACGCGAACTCATTCCAACATACACGTTAGCTTGACATTTGATTGATGCATTGAAGTCCGGTTGACATTGGCTATCCACCAACCACAAACTTGTTTACTCCTATAAACTCACACGTGAGGTCACTTAAGCTGTTGGCTTATTGCCAACCCGACTGCACTTCATCAGAAACCCAACAGTCTTGCACTGACTTTCCCGTTGATCACCTGCAACCGGTTTTTCACCTGCAGGGAATGGATCAACACGTGCAGCACCAACAGGAAGTGGCAGATGGCAGCGTGAGTGCACGCAAAGGCACGCTCTAGTACACCAGAGGCCTCAGCATACGTACAGAACCCTGATACGGTGGGGTCGCAGCACCGCTCCGGGATGGTTTAGTCCGGGAAGAAAGAGGCTCTCGAGCTGAGCCCAGGAGGCCTGGCTTCTCCCATCCAAGCCTACTGCCTAGTCTCCGTCACCTCGGGGGTTTGGGAGGGTGACGCATCCAGTTCCTCCACTTACCCTTCCTCTCGCGCCCCACGACCGGGCGTCTCTGTGGAGGCGTGTCCAACCTGGACCTGGCAGCACGTCCCGCACCACTAATGCTGATCCAGAACTTCCGTTCCGAGTCTACTGAGTGCAGGGAAGCTTTTAGATGATCCTCAGGGGCGTCAAGCATGAGGGTGTGGAGTGTACTGTAAAGTTCGGAGGCCTTCAGCACGGCCCGAGCCCAGGGTGTTACGCGATCCATCACCGGCAAAGCCGGCAATCGTGGTACCAGACACATTTTCATAACAATAGACCGGGCATGAAGCTAATGTTATTTTAATGTCAGTGTCATTAGAGTTGTAATGAAAGATTCTGCCTGTAGGCCATCTATGCAACTGGCAGGCCATTCATTTATCACAGACTGTGATTATATATTTTATATATATATATAAAGATTTTACTCAGGAAGTCATCGGTAGCTATTGAAGGGATAAATCACCCCCCACAAAAACACGACAGAAAGAACTAATGAAGGCTTGTATTGTGTGGGTACCCACGATAACCAATCATATCGAAGGACGGGTGATGCAACGTCACCCCACGGCTGCTCTGCGTCATTCCGACGTCTGCGGCCCACCCACCCACCCTCCTTTCCTCGCTCTTATCCGGGGGGGGAAGAAATTGCGTCCATGGCGACCAGTGTTCGCCCCCGAGTTCACCCCTCTTCCGGCCCGGCGTGGCACGGCTTTGGCCGAGTTCCTCCCTGAGCTCCGCGCTCCCAAACCAGCTGGCATGAATCGCCGGCACCGGCAGCCGCATTCGATCCCGTCCGAGATTAAGTGGCATCTTGTGCAATAGGTGTGACGTCCCTCAGAAGATATCACCAGGCACTTTACCCTACCAAATAAGCCCAGCTCGATATTAATCTGTAATCGTTTACCTCCATAGATCAGTCTTATTTAGAGCTGACGTACAGGGACAGATAAGCTTGAGGCTGCTTTTTGTTTAGTTTTTTTTAAGCTGGGGAGAGATCCAGTAAAGGGATAAAAAAAACAAAGACAAGATGCTAAAGTAGAGAGGATGTGCTTGAGAAAACACAAATATGACGTTTGTTATCTCGAGGCAAACTGACACTACTTTTCACTAACTGAAAACATGACGTGGGCTTTTGATCGGTCATGAACATCAATCAAGGGAAGTGGAGGCAAACATCTGGCTGAAGGCCCAAACTTTGATCAGGTGATCTCCTTGCGAACCGCAATGACACGTTGGTCTGGTAGTGTGTATGCAGACAGGTGGGTGTTGAGAACCGTTCAACCTTTGTGGCTTCAGGGAGGCGGGACTCACCTGCGAGTCCGTTCAGCACGGGCCGGTCGTCCTCGTCCTCTTCCTCGGGTGCGGCGCTGTCCTTCCGGTCCATCTTGCTGACGGAGGTGGTGCGCTTGCGCTGCACCTCAGCATCGAAGTCCTCGTCGAACAGCACCTGGTCCACCAGGTCGGGCTGCACGGGGCTGGGCTCTGTGGGCGGCTTGGGCGTGCCGTAGTAGTTGCCTGCAGAGGAGAACGTGCGCACGTGTGAGACCCTGTTCGGGCTGAGGTTCCCGACTTGGGGGCCTTATTATGCGTGCAAGGTGTGTGCAAGGTGGACACCAACAGACCTCGACTGATTTCCTGCTGGATAGAATCTGAGCCCAGCAAGTCATGGCTGGAGTTGAGTCACAGCTCCAGAACGGCTGTGTGCATTTTGCGTTTGCTGCTACCTCTGTTCTGCATTCCCCATGCCTTCACAGCGGTTTAATTTTCTAGATCTACCGTGCTGCTTCCTAGCAGGTGGCAGATCACTTGTGGGTGGGTGGGTGGGTGTTTGGGGGTTCGGTGTGCGCCATCGTGTGCTGAGAATGTCGGGAGAGACGAACAGGACGAGAGTCCGGGGGGGGAAAACTCTCCTCCTTTGGGGAGGGGGAACCCGGCGCGAACCCACACACGGGACGCTCTCCGTTGAAGTGAGAGAGCTCCGTGCAATTAAAAGGGAAAGAGTGGGAGGAGACAGAGGCAGGGTTCACGGAAGAGCAAACACAGAATCATTCACCGCTCCTCACGCCTTTCCCGACTACAGACCGTCTGGGGAGGTTAGCGTTATCTCGGCGAACAGGGGCGCGGGTCCCGCTTTTCCTTGCCTGGAAGAAGGGGAAATGAGGCGAGGAGAGAGCGTGATGGGGGGGGGGGGGCGCTCCCTCTCTCCCCGCACCGGTAAAATGGCACGCTCCGAGCCGTCACGGAGATGTTTGGGTGAGCGCGGTCCCGCAGACCTGCGCAGCATATTAAAAAGTTAATTACTCCGCGGTGTTTGCAGCCTCGCCGGGCAGCCTTGCGCCACCCGTCCTGCCTCGCTGTCAGACCTCGGCGTTATCGCTGTTTTTTCAATAAACTCTCCGAGCGGAATTGGCCTTAATACGTCCCTAATTGAAACGTCTAATTTGAATTAATCGCACCCTTTATTGCGTTTGGAATTTATGTGCCTGGCTTGTAATAGTAACAAGAGATGTCAAAAGGGGATTCAGAGCTATTAATTACCCTCTCCACTCTACGCAGGGGGGTCAGGAAAGGACGAAGCCTGTGATTAAACGCACAATCCCAGCTCCTGGAAGGTGGAGGAAGTACCCTGTTAATCACGGGTTGGAGATTTTGACAGCAAATTACTGGTTACATCTCCAAAATGGAAGAATGTTTTCCAGTACAACAAACAGAAAGCTGTTGACGTGTGATAGCGTGTTAGAGTGAGTCGAGCTTCGAGAGGTGTGCAGGCGGCGTTTTCCCAAACGTTTTTGCCTCTCCTTAATGATTTTGTTCAGTGCAGGTTTCTGTTCAGGTGTCAGTGGATGGACAGTTGCCGAGGCTGGAGCAGTAGCTGTAAATGATGACAGGCTACACATGTGAAGGCTGAAGGGAAAAGATGCTTTAAAAAGATCCCTGCTAGGCGCTCATGATAAAAACCTGGCAGATCTGCTGCACTCTGTGTGTGTGTGTGTGTGTGTGTGTGTGTGTGTGTGTGTGTGTGTATGTATGTATGTATGTGTGTGTGTGTGTGTGTGTGTGTGTGTGTGTGAGTGAGTGCACTGTGTGCGTTTTCCTGCGCTGTGTGCAGAAGCTCTGTGTGTGAGTGCTCTGGGTGTGTGAGTGCTGTGTGTGTGTGTGTATGTGTGTGCTCTGGGTGTGTGAGTGCTGTGTGTGGTGTGTGTGTGTGTGTGTGAGAGAGAGAGTGAGTGCTACCCCCAGGGGCTCGGGATCCATGCACCACCACGTGGGTGGCCTTTCGCTCACTCGGTGTCTGACTGCGGAGGGAGCAAAGCTGTGACATATCGACTAAACCTTGCTTCAAACACTCTGAGCTTCACACACACTCACCCCTGGTGAGCTTCACACACTCTCCCCTGGTGACTGGTGCCCTGATTGGCTGTGGCCGACTTACGGTCCCACCTACTGCCACTATCAGGGCCTGGTTTGGGAAGCCTCGTCACTGTGAAGCACAACATGTGACCATGGGTGTTCCTGAAAGTGCCTGGGAGGTCATGTACACCACCGAGTTAGGGACATTAAACATGAACCTACAGAGGCAGAACTATGGAGGAAAATGTGACAATTCCACCTCAGATAAAACCATACCAACTCTTCTCCCGAGAGCCGTTATGCAACAACGATTTGTGCGTTCTTTCCCTCAGTCCAACTTCCAAACTACCTTTATTTCTTATTACGTCCGTTTTCCTATCACGGTCTTGCCCTCTCGCTCTCTGTTTAGATGCGAGGAAGCACAAGACTCCGTCTTCATCATTATATCTGTGCACGGCGCCATGGTGACAAGCGTCATCACCACAGCCAGAGCTCCGGCCTCGCAGCCGCTAGTCAAACGGCGGCTGTGACATGATGAATCGCTTATAAACATGCCATTACTCACCAACGCGCATTAGCGGCCATGGGGAAGGAGGAGAGGAGAGGAGAGGAGGAGAGAGATATCCATTGAGATATATATATATATATATATATATATATATATATATATATATATAAAAACTACAGCAGGTCTGGCCTATACAATCCTACCCACTGTGCTTTAAGTCCCAGGAACACACAGCTCAGCGTACAGCCTACAGGAACATACAGGAACAAGAAAGGGTTTGAAACTAATAAGCAATGGCCTTGCATTAAATGACTGAACAACAGAAGGTTCTGCGTCAATGATGTTGCTGTTTGCACATTGATGTCTCCGTTAGCCTCCTGAATGAATGACTCTGTAATCTGAATAAAGCATAAATTACAACCAAGGACTACACTCCCACCAGGACATGTTGGCATAACAACTATGCACGCATCGTTCTCCTACTTTAAATAGCAAACACTGCTGGCAGCAAATAAACATTCCCTACTTCAGAGTTTGCATATTATCCCTGAGTTAAGAACAAACTATTACTGCGTGCTGAGTCAGCTCTGACCTTGGTCCCGTCTGAGAATCATATGGATTTAAACAGGAGAATCTCCTCTGTAGAATATTCCTGTATTGCGTTAGCTGATGAAAACACACGCTGCAGTAGGGGTGGACATTGTGGCCTCCACTGACAAAGAGTCACCATTTCAGCCTTACTTGCGGGGTCTTTTAACATTTAAACAAAATTACTGTCACCACTCGGCCCGTTTCCTCCAGCAGTGGATGGATTTTGACACTGAACTGAGACACAAGCACTAGGTAGTCACACGCCCGTGGCAACCAGAATGACTGGGGGTGGGCTTTCCCCACGGAGGCTGGGAACAGAGTTGTCCTGCGTCTGAGAAAGCCTCCCTTGTCAAGCAGGGACCTGATCTGATATTTTGTTAGTGAGCAGATTTTGCGCTGGGCTGCTGCTCACAAAGCCAGACCCACGGGGCATCACAGAACACCCCAGCGCGGGACGCCCCAGCAACAAATGGGTTTGCTTGTTTTCTGCATACTGCAGCCAATTTTCCAGGCAAAAAAATAAAAACCACTTCCCCTCAGAAGTCAGAGTAAAGACAAATCAAATGTGGGAAAAAAAACCCCCATATTTTGCATCTGCCTCCCTATCAAAGACACAAAACGGGCCCACCACCCCCGTGGGAGCGCGCACTGTGGGTAGGAGGCGCTCAGAGGAATGAAAGGCCAGCAGGCAGGAAGGACCCTGGCTGGTACACCTGACCCTGGGAAGCCCTGCAGCTCTCTGGGGGAGTGCACAAGGCGCAGGAGGACTGGGGACATCTGTCCACGTGCGTCCTAGTCCGCTGGTCTGATGCAACACTGAGCAAGTGTGAGCCCATGACTGAGGGGGGGTGAGTTGGGGGTGGCGAGTTGGGCGTGGGCTGATGTAAGGGACTGTAAAGTGTAATCAAATAAACAAATGGGTTTGGGATACAATAAACGCTTCCCAACCTTAGGCACTTTAGGAGTGGTTCTCACCCAGAATTCTAATCGCGCCATCACGGTTCATGTAATTCTTGCATCCTTCCAAGCAACGCGAGCTAAGCACAGGATGATGTATCGGCAAAGAGTCCTTACGCTTATTTAGATCCCTGGCGTGGTGTGCTGTGCTCATGCATCATCCTGCATGCAGTGGCAACATGCGCTGGGTTTTACGGCAGGCACCGGGGCAGGACGGGCCATCATTGACCGGGATTAGTCACCGCGAAATTATCCTTCAGGGTGAAATACCAGGAGACCAAAAAGCAACACAGATCAGTCATGTAGATGGATAGAGCTCAGTAAAAAGCTCTCCCTGTGACATCCACTTTGTCCAAATTTACTCTTCCCTGGGAACTTCGAACGGTGTTTCAGAAACAGAGGTCGCCCCGTGACTCGGTAGGAGTTCATTAACCAGACTGGCATGTTCCTTATAAAGGGAACCATGCTGCAGAGGAAAAACAGTGTTTTGATTCAACACCACCTTATCAGCGCCGCCGAGGGGGTCGCCGGAAAGTCCCAGGAGATTATAAACCTATGGAATGCATGGCAACAATCTGGATAGCTCACAGGACTGAAACCGAGGTGAGCAAAACATCCTGGACATCCTGGACCAATCGAAAGCCACTGGACACGCCGGATTGGTGTTTGAATGCAGGCAAGGTTCAGTGTCCTGGACAACTCGATTAGCACAAAACAACTCAGCGTCTGTTTGAGATTTCCAATCATTTAACTGAGAGTTAGGCACTTGGGTCAAATAGCTAATTCCTAACAGAACTTGTGGGGAAGAGTACGAGTTGAAAGTGCCGGGATGCGATCAGAAGTAGGACAGGCTTCAGACACTATAAAACTTCTCCAGCTAATATCTACAATAACAGCTGCAGTTGGATACGCTGTCTGCACCTGAGACAGGTTAAGGATCGTGTGTGTGTGTGCGCGGCCCACGCCGTTGACCTTTGACCCACTGTGTCCCCACACATTACGCACCGTCGTAGGTTCCACTCTCCAGCAGTAGCCCACTCTCCTCCAGCACGCGAAACTCCCCCACACTGATGAAATTATAGTCCAGTCCAGGAACCTCCCCCTCCCGTGGCTGTCGCGTGGTACCTGCCAAAAACAAGTTTGGTGTTAGGTACTGGATAAAAATGTTCTAATGAAGTAATCTCAAGGTGTTTCCCAATAACACAAATAGGAAAAAGAGTAAGAATAATGTTTAGAATAAAAAAGTGTAAATAAGCAAATAAAATGTAGTAAAATTGACAACTGGGTAATGCACAGCAAAAAGGTTGAGGCTGAGATTTTCTCATAAACAGACGATTAGTGAATGCAGATGTAGGAAACGTGTAGAGCATTTATAAGGGGAAACATCCTGCAGACAAACTGGAGGAGTGTGACATGAACACAAAGTTAACGTGGATTATCTCTCTGATAGCAGACTAGGGTTAATGATGACAAACTTGGAATAAAGTGTAAACAAGAAACATTATAACAGCTACACAGATTAACTACAAATGATATGAACAAACTCTATCAAACAGCCATAAAGCTAAACCACCAGCACAAAGGCAGTCAAGTTATCAAGAATCACGCTCACAGTTGTACAACTCACGCTCAGGTATTTTCATTAAAAACAGGAAGAAACTACCCAAATATCAAGTTTTAGTTGTGCATTCACTGGGAAAATTTGTGCCACATTCACTGGAGGGACCTGAAATCTGAATCTCTCAAATATTTTATGCGGTAGCTCACCGACCAATTAAATACAACTGGAAAACAATCCCAATTCCACACTTGTAATCAGTGGATTACATAATAAAGTCTGTTTGACACAGTCATTATGTGTAATTGTGATCCTAATCTATCTCCAAACTTCACTGAGCGCTGGAGAAGTATAGCAAAACACAGAAATGGCTTAATTACGCCGGTCGACGAGGAACACCCGTTTGTATTTTTGCCCACGGAATCCAAGTCACCCAGAGTTCTTTTTGGGCCAGTATACTCATATGTCTTTATTTATGATAGCAGACTTTTGCTGAACACAGATATTCCTGAGGTCAAATATAGGTCAAAATTAATAATAAATTGTACGTTTAAGGAGCACGTTTGTACATACTTATTTATGAATAAGTAATATACATATAATGTAAAATATATCTTTAAAACCGTATGTGAAAGAGAACGTCTAAAAACATTCAAATTCAGAGTAAAATTTTAGTTTGTGAAAAACAAAAAATTGTTGCATTTTGTCTCCTAATATAATGGCCCCCAACAACTGACGAGTGAGAAAGACCATAACCAAGGCACAATGTCTAAACAGCCCTTGACTGAGATGGAAGGAAGACAAATTCTAAAGCCTGCTGGTGTTTAGCTACTGTGAAAATGCCCCAATGACATTTGCACCGTCCACACATGCGGTACCACAGATGTCAGGCGATGCAGTGAAATGGGAGACAAACAAAACAATTAGCACAGCAGTTTATACAAGCTGCCAAGGTGTGGCAGTACCAGCTGTTTAGCTCAGAACCAGCTGGGGAGGAGAGAGGAACAGAACCCGGCCGAGGGGCAGGACCCGCTACCCGACACTGCTTGGCACAAACCAAGCAGCCGGCACGCTGGCCATAATGAAAAAAAAAAAAACAAACTTCCAAGACGTAAAGGGCCTCCATTAGGCCCCCAAACCAGGATTGAGGCGTTGGTTACAAAGCCACACAGCAGGACCACATGAGAAAAGGGTTCCGACACCTTGATACGTTCTTTTGTTTCTGAAGCCCCATGACTCATGGTGCAGCTTGCAGAATTTAAACTGTAGCATCAAAGGAGCGATGGATTGCGCTGACACCTCTTCAACAAACACGCTAGCAATATCCTGCTATTCCTGCTAGCAGATGAGCAGGCACACACACTCACACACACACACACACACACACACACACACACACACACACACACACACACACACACACACACACACACAATCTCTCATCATGTCAGACTGGACGGCAAAGTCATCCCTGAGTCACGGTGTCCCCAGGCTTGGGGTCCCAGCCCAAACAGAGTAGGGCGCACGCAACGTGGATCTCCGGGGCCCAGAGGGGCATCTACGTCTGAACACACGTGGCTTACACGCGTGGGGGAAGGGCTGATCTTGGACCCTGATGAGCGCGAGCCAAGAGCTGAGCTCAGAGCAGATGCCACCACACAGCATTCGTTACGCTGACATCTTAACACAGAGCCTGACGAAGCACAGCTGGAGGGTCGTCTAGTGGACACACAAATGGAAGGACCAAACACGTGGCACGGCCCTCGTCATCAAAATAAAAAGGAAAGCAGGATTTAATTATAGTGATTATGGCAACAAAGTAACAAGCATTAATTAAGACTTTAGGTATAATCAAGATGCACACTTGTTAATGTTCATATCAACATATTCACAGCTATTATTTAAATACAAATGAGCAAAATATATTGCTCTCAGCAGTTCGGCCATAGTGTGGTAGTCATGTTCCAGTGAATAATAGATGTGGCTATCCTTGCCAGTAGTTCTAAATAAGAAAGTGGTGTTTAAATTTTAAATAATTTAAATCATGAAATTTTTGAGCATTCAAAAATAATCATAAACGATATGGCGGGATTAAATATTTGTGGAAAAGCATGGGCCACCTTCTTACATGGTACAGCTATCCTGAAATTTTGAAATGGGAAGGTTCTGGAAGTAAAAGATAACCAATGCTTTTATTTTCTTACTACAGGAAGTAAGGTGGGGGGGGGGCACCAAGCCGAAGACAGAGATGAATGGAGAAGGCATCAGAGTCTTCCTCTGGAGGGGCTGGTTTGGATAGGCAGTGAGTCTGAGGATTAAAGATACCCAGCAACACAGAGGAAAAACTATTAAGCTGCACCTGTGATTTACAGCTCCGCCTTGCACGGCGATGGTGCACTCGCACACTAATGAGTGAAACTGGCAGAAAGACGTGAGAAAAAGCAACTCGGAGTGTCAAAAGATGTGAAGCCCAAAGACGTGTGCCAAAGCGGCACAGGCACCCAGACAGAGAGGTGAGGTAAACGGGGGAGGGGCAGACTATGGTCTGGACGGGGCTGCGTCGACACTCACAGGGAACGGTGCGGAGGTACAGGTTGTCTCTTATCACTTGCTGGAGCTTGTGGTCCAAGGAGCCCTTCTGGAACTGCAGACTGAGGTAGTGACGCAGGTCCGTGTTCAGCACCTTACCTGTACGGAAGAAGCAACAGACACGCTCAGCGCTTGACCACGTCAACAGACGCTTTCGCACATACTTACAAAGACAGCACACGCACCATGGAACAATGTATTTGTACCTCCTCGCACCAGTGCAAAGTCAGCTTGTGTGAAGCCGCCTGAACTTTTTTGCCCTCTGCAGACTAAGCGCAAATGTGCATCGGAGTTAATTTGGCACTACAGCTGTTGCTGTTGCAAATATCTACCGGCATGTTGACTTGAAGATTTACATCACGCCCCAACTGGCCAGCTGACTGAGCAACAATTCGCGCAGAGGCTCCACTGTGCGGAGGCACCAGACCAGACTCCTGGAAGAGGGACGTACGTGCCACTACCGGATCTCGTTATGCGTCGCTATGGGTTCGGGTGTGGAGCTCGGAAGTGTATCAGCTGTGCAAGGCATTCCCTGTAGCCACATAAAAGGGGGGGGGGGGTGGGGGGGGTTGGGAGCAGGGGGTATCTGTCTGTCAGAAATGCTGCTGGAGTCCAGAGGATGATGGCATGAGTGAAGGATGGGCACGCTTCCACGCCCACTTTAGATGAGCGCTGCTCCCAGCACACCCCCTACAGGAGCACCGAACAGACACGGACGTCTCCAGGAGGGTCTCCGGAGAAACAGGTGGCCCCAATGAACCTCCAGCATGTGCAACCATGGGAAAATGTGCCAGCTGTCAACAGAGTGTTGTGTGTTAATACTGAGCGTAGCCCACGTGCTGAGGTGAGATACCTGGACCCAGGCTTTGAGAGAGGAACTTCTGTAATGCCATTTTTTTTTTCTGTTTGTGTTTGCCTTTTGAACCTTGAGAAATGGAGCTGGAGCGTAGGAAGGGTAAATACGGACGGTGGTGTTGTGGCATCACTCGGCTCATTTTTAAAGAGGCACAATCAAAACAAGTCACTCTGGAAAGAACCATCTCCTCCCCCATGGGGGGATTAGAAAGACGGCCCACTGTGACTACTGATTAGCCTCGCTCCACTGGATGACTGACTCATACTAATGTGATCTCATGACGTCCTCTGGAGGCTCTGTGTTCTGATTTAATGTTAAAGTATTAATTACCCTCCCATTAATGTTTAACATCAACCTATGAGGGCTCAGCTTCTGTCTCTGTGCTCTCAACAGATCTTTGGTGAAATATAAAGTGAAATATGATTCATTCCATGATTCATTCAGGGATTTAGGGAACATCAAAGTCTAACTAGAGATCCTAGCCAACTAAAGGAATTCAGAGCGTTAGCATCAATTACTGCATTAGCCCAATGCAAGAACGTAATCAGCTAAGGCTGCACTATATACTGTTTGTTAATTGTGATCGTGATATTGACCTTTGCAGTAGTGATAATGTTGAAGGTTGCAGTATGCAAATGAGCTTAACATTTCAAGAAACAATCACAAGCCAAAAGTCAACCATGTAACATCAAGTTTCCATGCACTGCATCGAGCCATCACAATCACGATACGTAAACAATGTTATGACGATGCAACGCTATTGTCCATAACTTTGCTGAATATGACTGGCTAAAATCGCCAGGGTGCATTGTTCTGATCTGTGACAGCCTCGTGTGCCTCATCGTCTCTCTCTGCTTCTTGACTTCCTCTGTTGTGGTGGATGTCTGGCGTGGACGACAGGAAAAGCCAATATTCTCCTGTCTCCTCTTACACTGACATCACTCACCTGGAAATCATTATTGCTCAGTTCACAGAAAGGACCGTGCGCGGGACTGGCCGGCGCGCGGGACCCGCCGGCGCAGAGGGGCTGCTTTGACCGTGTCTGCGCCGGAGAACCAATAATAACCAGATGAGAAAACTCGTCATGTGTCACTGCTCATCTATGAATGCCTGATTATCCAGCGTCTCGTGCTGTTATTAATAATAAAGATGGTGGCACAGGCTTGTCATAAGCACGCCGACCGCGGCAAATGTCACATTATATATGTAATTTGACTCACCGCAGGCTCAGTGTGCCTGTCCGACTTAACTGCACAGGCAAGCTCCGCGGGGAACGTCGCACGGCTTGCTGGACATGGCGGTGAATGGGAGGAATTTAGGTCAGGCCACAATAGCTGGTGCTCATCAGGGAGTGCAGAGGAATGCGTGAGGCTCGTGTTTCCGAGCGAAGCCTCCCATTCATCTGAGCCATGCTAGAACACAGCAAGCTTCCCAACAGCATGTGTCTTCCCTTCCTGGACTGCCGCGTGACCCCTACACCCCCTGAGACATGGGAATCTCAACCTCCCTCTTCACATGCAAGCATATAGAGGGCGTGGGGATATGTGGATGAGCGACACACACCCACACACACACACCCACACACACACTAACCTTAATTAAAAGAATGAGCTATTTTGGTGACAAACATGTCCCACTCGCATCCTGTAACCAACCCCCCCCCCATACCCCCCAGCTGAGTCTGTGGAACAGGGTGGCCTTTGTGGTTCGGCTGTCAGGCAGCATTAGCGAGCTGGGTCCTATCTCGGGGGAGATGCACTCAGCCTCCCCCGGACTCTGCGCCTCACCTCCGGAGTGCCAGGCTGGCCGTGGGAGGCAGGGAACACGATGCCTCCGTTTGTGCCTCGTCATCTGGCTCCTGGAGCTATTTTTACCACGGTGAACCAGATTGTGTGGTCAAAAGAACAGAGAAAAACCGCGGCGCAGGCTCTAATTTAGCAGTTAACAGGCATTAACTGCATATTTGCACCTCCCAGGCACAGGTTGCTACTCCACTTTGGCCCTCTGCACTGACTTGCAAAGCGCTGGAGCCTAAACAGGCGCACTGTCTCTCCTAAGAGGCTCTGGGAGCTTCTGCCAAGCAGGGCTGCGATCCACAGCCTGGGCTCCTTCTTTTGCCCTTCAAAAGCTCTCAAAATTCCTCCAGCCCCAGTTTCAGTCGCTCAGGTCAACCAGGAATGCCGCGAGCGGAAGAACGTTTTACGTGTTGTTACATCGTTTTACATTTCCCCAACTTACAGAGTTAGATCTGGGACCGTGGGCTGTATTACATTGTGGCTGCATCATTTCATGTATAAGAAAGAAAATTTGGCTCGGACGGAGAAAGCATATTGGCTTTGAAGTAGAGCGAGAAAAAGCTTCAACTATGCAGTCACACTCAGCACTTTAGCAGTTTCTTCAGAGGTCACCCATATTTCAAGCAACGGCACCTTGTCATTTGAACACCTAGAGCGGAGGTGGGGCATCGCATCCAACCATTTAATGGAGTTTCTGAGAACCTACGAGATCCAATGGGCAGATGGGTTGGATGTGTAGGCTGACAGTAGTCATGCTCACCGCCACCACAGCCTGTTGGAGGAGGTCATCTGATGCTACCTGGGCGGCGTCGTGATTAGGCTCCGGCTGACAGAGAAGTCCTAATGTTGCCCCTTCGTTGCTAATCTTCCAGTACTCTGCTTCCGGGAGAGGTTTGCCCAGGAAAAGCTGAACAAAGTACCCCCTACCCCAGGACACTGCCCTAGTCTGCTTCATAGAATGTTAAAACTTTGTCTTTGTTTTGGAGGTTTTACTTAGTGAGGTTTGTTGCATTACTAGAGGAAGTAGCATTATTAATAATCACCATTAATAATTAGCATTATTATACTATTAACATTTCTGGTCTTGCCTACTCTCTCTTCCTTCACAGCCTGGGCTTTTTGCTTGTTCTTCTTGCATAAGCCTGGATTACCTTCTGCTCGACTGAATCCGAACCGGATACGTGGCTCTAAGTGTACGGTTCTGTGCTCATCTGGAGGCTGGACATGCCCCAGGCCTCGGTGCCCACGCCACAGTCTTTTAATTAGAGAGCGTCACTTAAATGTCACGGATAAGCCAGCACCAGGGTCTAACGATGCCATCTTTTGACAGCGGAGCAGTTGAGTCTCGTGGCCAAAACCCCCGTGGAAGGCTAATTAACGACCTGCTGGGGGCGCTGGGCAGGCCTGCCACATACCAGTCAGAACCACGTGGCGCACGGCTCGAGACATAAGAATTGACCAAAAGACTGTTATTGATTTATTAAGGGGGGCTCACCTTCAGCTGAGTGAAATGAGGTGCGGAAAACCGGTAACAAATGTGGGAAGTCGGGGGGGCAGGTGTGAATCAGACATGCAAGGGATCTCTGCAGTCTACAGACTGAACATTATATCAGGGATCTGCCGGCGAAGACTTTAATTAAGACAGACTCGTCTGAAGCCAGGCCTGATGAAAGGGTGGTAAACTGCACGAGGCGCCGCTCAAAAATCGGCGGCTAACTGCCTCCGCGAGTACTGTGCCACACGGCCACCTTTCCGGTGCCAATTAGCGCATCTTCCTTTCTGGGCAGCAGCAGGGCTTGAGATTTGGTCTTATGTTCCTCTCTGCAGGCGTTTAAGGGGACACCCATCACGTCAAAGGATTACGACTTTTTTCTCTTCTTACACTTCATATGACTGTAAATAATGAGACGCTAACGAGGCCGCAGGCTGGGTTTGAAATATCGAGCGTCTTTCCTCTGCTCCACCTCCTGGATCAGTTCCTGTTAATAAAAGAACGCAGTCTTTACAACAACGCCGCAACTATCCTTGTGTGCGTTTATCTCTGTCTCAGTTGGGGAAAGATCTAGCAAACAGGGTGAGGGTGACCTGATAGGATCTAGTACACGGTGTGGTGAAATGACCTCCCAGCAAAGCACACAGGGCCAGGGGTCAGGCTTAGAAGAGGCCGACACACCTGACACTGCTCTGCCTAGCCAAGCCCTCACATTCACTCAAGGTACCAAAACAACAACAAAAAAAGCTGATCACGTAGCAGGATCTTCCGATTCTCACACGCAGCCTTTTAAGACAACAGGGAATACAGATGAGAGCCTAAGCGTATCATGAGACAGCAGATCTGGGAAGAAGCCTGTGCCCAGAGCACTCCGATCCGGAACGGATGAGCCAACCACAGAGAAGCCATTTGAAAGTTCAAAAGTTGGTTCGAAAGTTGCCTCTTGGTTGGCTTCCTCTTGGTGGAGGATGTGTGCCTTCAGTCTGCCGCCCTGCGCTTCCTGGTACGCCCAGCTTCTCCCCGTATGCAGTGTGAAGTGAGAGATGAAAACGCATGAAAAAGCCATATAATTTGGGGTGGGGTGGGGTGGGGGGTTTGGTAGTCGAGTTGAGACGCCCGGAAGACTTTCAAAGTCCGGCTCGTACAGCCTGGGCGCAGGGAGGGGGCCCAGAGAGGAGTGAGGGGAGGGGGAGTATCAAAGCCGCTCCGCCTGTGATCCTGGAGCCGTGGTGGGAGACGTGTCCATTAGGCCTGGGCCTCCCGAGAGGAGCCGGGGGGGGGGGGGGGGGGGGGAGTGGCTGAGACAGCAGTCTCTCAACGGGAGAAGGCGAGAGGAGAGATGAGGAATGGACAACTGCCTTTATCCAATAGCTTCAGCTGTCAGAGACAATAGCCCTGTGCATGCATCACGGGGACCCTGGTATACCATCTTCACCTCGCGCCGCAAAACGTCCTCCAACTAAAACAAGCTGTTCGCACTTTATTGCCCACTAACAAGCGGCTTTTAATGGTCCACTGCATAAAGGCTTCCTGGGGTATTACAATACGGCGCTGTGCAAGGTGCCGGCAATGCAGTTTTTTTTTTTTTAATTAGACTTATGCTAAATGTGTGCGTAAAGACAATAAATTTTACGTGCTCCGGAGGTTCCGAGTTGACGGCTGACGGAATTACCATAACCTACTTATTTAACAGGTCCCTCCTTTCGTAGGAAGGGAAAGATGGAGGGAGGATTGCCATACACCCTGCTCGTCCTGCTCGCTCACGCCATCATGAGAGTCTCTTGTTATTCCGGCCTCGGGCCACCTGCATGCAGGACAGCGAGCTGCGTGGAATGCCGCCATGCCAGCGAGGAACGCCTGCCAGGGATCGGCTGGGCTCAGGAAAGCCAAGACGCCACCAACATTCGCAAAAATGTTGTCAGGACAGAGAAGAATGAAAAGGAAGCGCCTTTTTGGAAGGGGCACGGTGACTAGTAACATTGTGTCTGGGCGTGTGGACGACTGAGCTGTCTACATCGTCGTAAACCAGGAATCGACGTTAGAGATATCTGGCCCTTGGGGCAACCCTTTGGACATGGCGTACAGAGGGTCTTAAGGTCGCTTTTCTGGGGCTTAGACCCTCTCCAACCCCCTCTTACTTGGGCCATGCATAATGCGATCTGTAACACCGTCGCCATCCGTCAGTCCTCTGCCGCGGACCCCTACAGCCGAGGCTCATCAGAGAGATGGAGTGGCTAGCTATCATCATGCGTCCAGAGAGCCATCTGTCTTCCTGCTGGGCCGGTTCGGGGCCCCGCTCGGGAGGGAGTGGGGGGCTAGATGTCTCTCAGCCACCGGGCCTGTTATTTATCCTCCTTGCCTCGAAGCAGCGTGCGACAGAGGAGTCGATAACACGCTGACACGTCCAGGGTGTCGCGCCAGGCGGATCATTTTTGCAACACTGGGAACAAGAAGAGCATTAAACGACCTTAATGAAGGTGTAAAGGCATTGATGGACCAATCGATTCCACATTCCTCCGGGCCACAAAGAGTCGGGGATGCGCTTCCTGACGTGCCAGACCACCGTAGATCCGTCTGCATGTTCCTTCTGCTTTTTGACGGGGCCTTCATGATGAGCGCAGCGTATGCCATCCCCACAGCCATGAAAGGCAGCGTGGGAACACACTGTGATGGCAGAACAATGAGACCCTCCACAGTCTCCTTCAAACGTCAGACAGAGAGGCGTGACTCATTGCTGACAGGTTCTCACTGGCCCAGGCGCGGCAGGCGTCCAGGCCGTCCAAGCGGGCCATTGCATTTCTCGCGCGGACAGCTCCAGATGCCGGCCACGCTGACAAGCAGGCTTCTCCTACTGACGAGTCACAAACAGCTAGCTAGCACGGAACTGGACAGCACGCCGCAGAGCTCCGGGCACCTGCGCTCGTCCCGTGCGATTAGACGAGGTTCCACTCTCAGGAGAAAAAACAAACAAACAAACAAACAAACAAACAAAAAAAACCCAGCACAAAGATTACGGACGGGCCGGAGCGTGAGAACGATGAGGTCAGAGCCGCTCGGGCAGAGGACGCTGGAGGTCCGTGCATTCGTCCAGTGAGCCCACCGTTTATGTTTACAGCATTTAGCAGACACTTACACCGAGCGCTTTAATGTGTACTCAGAAAAGTATCCTTAGCTAGCAGAAATAGAGTCCAAAAATACCCTTAATTGATGATAATGCCAAAATCAAAAGTCAGTGTGGAAACCAATACTGAGATACAATACAATATAATACAGTGCTATAAAACAGAATTCCAGTGCATTTACTGGGCTTCCCTGCCCAGCTGCCCACCTCTCTGAAGTGGTCTCTGAGTGGGAAGAGTGGATTAGGCCGGTGTGCATGGGATACGGGACTCAAACACCCCGCGGCTGGATGAGTCGCAGATGATGAGGACAGAACAGAGCGTGTGCCACTTGTCGGGGCAGTACAGCCCAAAGCAAGCAGAGAGACATGTTCAAAGGCACATCGAAAATGAGTCTGGGGAAGGAGCGCTGATCCAGAGGAGGGAGCGACAATCCAGGGGAGAGAGCGACAATCCAGGGGAGAGAGCGACAATCCAGGGCGCTTCCTCCTTCCACCCTGTCTGACCAGTGCAACGCTCCATTGCACTTCATCCATCTCCATTACGGTGCAAAAGAAAGCTATCCGCCATCTATTTCCTAACTTTCCTAACATAACCTTTTCCAAGACGTGTTCCTGCACCTCCGGCAATATGATTACCCGCTCTTCCCCCTAAATGTATTTGGGATGAGGAATGGCAGTGTGAAGGCGATGCCTTCTATCAGCGGGATCATGAGAGCTTGATCTCAGCCCGCAGCCTCAGATCAGAACCTCAGCCAGCAGCTGTTGGGCCTTCGGTCACCAGAACACATTGTTCACACGGCTCAGGGGAAACGAGAGAGCGCCGCTGCCAGGCCAAGTTGTGCGGCGTGAGTTTGAGTGTGTGTGTGTGTTGTGAGCACGCGTGTGTGTGTGTGTGTGTGTGTGTGTGTGTGTGTATGTGTAGGCAGGTGTAGCACAGCGCTATTGCCCAGGCACTCAGCTCCACCGCTGAAGAGCCTTCGAGTGCTTCGAGTGAAAGGGTGGTCAGATGCGGGCCCATATGCGAGGCCCCCACCGCTCCGCTCCCACCCCCCATCTGTCTGCCAGTGCCCAGGAAGGGCCCGCCGCAGGACAAAGCCACCTCTGCCTCCTCCCCTGCGCCTCTCCCGGCAGGCACAAAGAGCCCCTCTGACTGGGTGAGCAAGAGAGGAGCTGTGGTTGGTGGGACTTCCAGAGCCCCACATGCGGTGTCGAGGGCCCCTTCAGAGACTCTGGAGAGCTGGATGAGAGATCCTCTTCCCAACACGGCGGAGCTGATCATTTATTAACCCATCACTGCACTTCACTACTGCAATTAAACCATTAGGGGTTCACGTCCTGACCCCTAATTCACACCTGTAAAATGTGTACTGAAGTGTGCTGAAATGTCCATTTTTTCCCCCCGGCATTTGATTGTGGTCAGAATCTAGTGGGCACCTGCCATCAGAGTTGATTTTATTGATGATAAAATAATTCAGCACATTCCCAAATGGAATTCTCGTACGGGTCCGATAAGATGCCTTTTTAAGCAGACGTTTGCATAGCTGAATAAATGTCGCTGACACTCGATGGTCAACACAGGATTAATATAGTCTGTGGAAAAGTCCTACCCAGGGCCCTTAGCTGAAGCCTTTACCTATGCATTTTTATTAGTTACTCTGTGTGTCATTCAAGTTCAATAACTCTAAATAGCATAGGCGCTCCCATCACATGGTATACATCCCCTCATTAGGGGCCCGTTGGTGTGAGACCACCCCAACCCTGCTGGCATCCGACGTTCCACGTCGTGCTGCGCAGCTTGGCTGAATAGTACTGTAACTGCGTAAGAGGGGAATCGCGTTCTAGGGGTTCCCGTCACTGAAACAGGTAGATGAAACGCTCCGGTTCCCAGGTGAGTAGGACCCATTAGGCTTAATTACATTAGCCCCACTCTGACTTACTGGAGCAAATATCCCAGGGAAAAGAACGCCAGCCTTTTTGGGGAGACAACGATGAATTTAATTAAGCAGAAGTGAGCTGCCGTGGAATTTTACGCCGCTGGACGAGATAATCCGCTTCCCCCCCCCCCCGAGAATATTTCCAAACAGGATTAGCTGGGGAAGCAGGAGCAAGCTGGAAAGCTGGGATGAGTGAGAGAGAGAGGGAGAGATGGAGAGGAAGAGATAGAGAGAGAAACAGAGAAGGAAAGAGGCAGATAAAGGCGTCTCTTCTTCCCTCTGGAGCAGCACAGGCTCATCCCTCCAGATGTTGCCATCAAGAACGCTCTTATCCATGCTCTATTCCAACCCATATTAACATCCTTGCAATTAATGCCGTTATCATGCTTAATACTGTTGGGCTAATTAGCATATCAACAAAGGGGCTTCATTGTGCGCCTTTAAGTGCCTTCCCTAAATCACCATCCCCATTTATTGAGAAGCAGAGCGGGCGTCCTGAAACACCGCAGCCTCTTATACTAACCAGAGACGAACAGCAGTGTGACCTTAGCAGCGCGCGCCTGGTAAATCTCTCAGGCCCCTCCCACATACACCTGTCCAGCCAGTACGGAGGGAGAGATTTATCCGGACTAAAACGGTGGCTCCGTGCCCTTCGCTTCCTTCTCGCCCTCCACCCAACTGCCCCGGCCGGCCGGCGAGCCAACATCTCGGGAGGCTGCCGTTACAGCCATGTCGTCACACCCGCGGGTCCGGAGAAATAACGGCCGGACGCGGTCCTTCGCGTCAATTACAGCATAATCGTGCTCACGCATCACTGCGCATTGTTATGCTTTAAGCATCGCGGCCCTGCACTGCCTTGCCACTGAGCCGTTTCTTCTAATAAGTTCAAATACGCCAATTTGAGAAGGGATGCCAGGAATCGCTGGCTCTTGGGCGGCTCCCAGCACCCAGAACGGAGCTCGGGCTCCACGGTCGCGGGATTACTGGGGCGTTTGTGCGGCGGCACCGGAGAGAAACAGGCGGCAGCCGTCATTAGTGGCTGCTGTGAAGCAGTGCACTCCCATGGCGTTACCCGTGATTTCCAATTACAATGGCATATTAATACCAATCAACGCGCAGGTGGTCCCCCGATTAGCCGTATTATGATTGCGATAGTAAATGCCACCTGCTGGTGGTAGGGGCTCACTGCCACGCTAGCGGACACCTTGGCGGGTTGGGAGTCAGGGGAGGGGCACCCGTTAGTAGTGCGTGTGTTCCCGGCCACTCTGGAGCCAGCCCGGTGAGGTGAACGGACCTGGGAACCCGGAGGAGAGGCAACCCCGCAACCTATCTTACGAAACAAGGGCCGACATGGACGATGACGACAGCATGCCTGGCGGACAGCCGGGTGAGGTTGGAGCAAATCCAAGATTCTCACGTCATTTCTGCTATCAAATGGTGGTGCAGTATTTATTAAAACTTGCACTACAATCCAGCATGCTGGATCTAATGACCCCACTGCTTTGAGGCTGAACTGATGAACGTCAGCTTTAATTCCAGCGCATCTGCATTCAAATCAGGCGAACTACGCAGGAATCACAACTCGCTTGGTACAAAGTCCTCCCTTTGCAAGCAACTGTACTGTGCGGAAAATCCTCAGGAATAATCACTGCTGTCACATTCTTCCTAAAAGTCATTTGTGAACTTGAAGTGGAATCAAAGCGAGTTATCATCTGATGGTGCTGCGCGTGGATTTTGCCACCATCAGAAGTCCCGATGTCGAGAGGAGGGGCAGGATTAAAAATCACCAGCTGCAAATGCTGCAAATAGTGCAATACTGGCAAACAAATGACTGCAGTACTCAGGTGACAGTCAGGCCAGCTCCACTGAAAGCTCACTCGAGAACACTTGGGCAGATTACCTGTTTGCACTTTTGTTGTTTGCTTTTCTTGTCGTTGTTTTTCAACCGAGCCGTGGTTTTATCCATCCGCGGCGCAGCGGTGGGTCTCCTGGGGTCCCTCGGGAGGGTGCAGCCAGGGTCATTAACTCATCACAGGGAGCGCACCTGCTCAGCCCAGACAGCTGGGTCTACTCCATCTGCCCTCCGGGGCAAGGGGTAAACTGCGGAGGGGGGGGCTGGGCATCAAGAGACACGTTCCAGGCCCGCATAGGAGCAAGGACACACGGCGCTACTCAGCCAGGCCCGGCACGGAGGCATGCGGGCGGGCGGAGAGCAGGAAAGTGAGGAAGGAGAGTCACCCGGGAAGCCAAGCAACGCTCCTCACCGGCAGAGTGGGAACATGGAGATGAGATCCTCGTCTAGGGGAACGGCTGCAATATCTTCACAGCAGGGGAGGGAATATGGTTGCACAACCCTGTGCCACCAACGGTGCTGTGAAGCTCTGCCCTCTGCAAAGCTCTGCTCTAGCTAATAATGCATCACATCTTATATTGCAGCACTTTAGTATATTATTAAATACTTTAATGCACACTGTACTGCCTCTTATGTGGTCTCTTGTATGGAATATTCTAGACGTAGTATTGCACCCTGCCACACCATACTGTAATGTGTGTATTGTTATTGTGTGTCAGGTCATTACTAACTCATTCCTCACCTGTACTGTTTGGTGTAACATTTAATTTTATTACTGTTGCCTGGTGTACATGTTTGTTTTTATAGTTGCCTTCTTGTATCTGCAATACCTTCCTCCCTCAATTGGCTCCCGTGTGCTTCTGTATATTTTTATATACTACCACCACGCTGGTGTAGCCTAAGGAGGTCATTGGATTCATTAACGCCATTGACAAAAACATGATGCAAACAAAACTTGAAAGCCCTGGCAAAAACAGCCCAAATCTTGTTCACCTGTCCATGATGGTGGAAACCTTTTGCATGAGAAAGTATTAGTAACAAGACAATGTGGACCCCTGTACAGACCCTGGAGAGCAGGAGAGAGCTGTGGCCCTTCTGACACATCAACCTATTTCTGATACTAAAAAAAACCTAAAAGCTACAGAGTCGGCTACCAGACATATCTCTCTGGCAGTGGAAGAAATACTCTGAATCTAACTGCAGAAGGAATTTTTTAAAACAAACATGGGAGCAAACACCATTATGTGAGCAAACACCATTACGCTTCTATTATTTTCCTCCTCTCTGACGGCAGAACGCCTTGATTTCCCCTTTGTGTCTGAGAGGCCAGAGCTGACATGCGAGATGCATCATTTTAACATTAAAACAAACAGTGAACCAGAAGCCTTCACTTTAATAACCACCCACCTGACGCTTACCTCCGCCCGCTTCCAATCATTACTCGTCAATGCTCACAAAGAACTTTGAGCTTACAAATAAAACCAACAACGAACAACCTCCTCGTCTGTCGGCTGCGCGTGTTACATGATAAGCCTGAGGAAAGGGAGACCACTGCATCAGCAGGGGAGCCCGTCGGGCGAACGGGTCAGCACCTGAAGCTGGGCTCGGGGCCGCCACCCCCGCCTGGCCCCACGGCGGTTCCCCCCGAAGCCGTAACGCAGAGAGGAGCCCGGTGACCAACACAAAGGAAAGGTTTGCCAGGCCAGTGCTACAGCGTGCACGAGAGGGAAGAAATTCAACCCCTACAGATGCGAGTGTGTGCACACGACGGGAGCAGCTCCGAGGATTTATGGCCAGGAATCACTGGTGAGCAAAACAATATGAGGCCATTCACTTGCAGTTCTGTAAAAGAGAAATAATTGAATTTCCACTTGAGACGCTGTGCAGTATGCATGGCTTCCTGTGGCGTGCCTCTGCCTATTAACAGTAAGGGGGGGGGGGAATATAGATAAATAAAAAAAAACAAGAAACAAAGAAAAACAATCCATGAGGGGACAGGGAATTTCAAGTGTTCATAATAAACCACAGCGCATACGGGAAAAATGTGGATACACTGCAAACTGGGAAATAAATAAACAACGGTGAGGTTTCAGCTCTGCAAAAGGACTCATGGCCCAACATTTCTTAAACATATATTAGGTATGACTTAGGCAAGAAAATATTAAATTGATTCATGTTTATGAACTGAGATTGCACCTTGTAATAACACAGCTGAAAAATAAAACCTTTACCGTTTGAAACGCAGCCGAGATAGGTGCCACTAACATCTGGGGAGAGTGAGGAGCCGTGAAAGGCATCGGGGCTCCCAGCAGAACTAGCCCCCAACCAGGGTGGCGGAGGTGAACTGCGCCGTGATGAGTTGAACTGACGCTATAATAATTACAATAGAGATGACCTATCGTCTAATCATTTCAGGTAAACTCAATGGTGTATACCCAGCGTTAACGAACGTCAGCGGACACACATGGCGCTTCTAGCCCAGTGCTCAATGGACCGCTATCCCTGTTTAACAGTCCCACCAGCCAGCGTTTGGTTAATTATGTATTTAATCTGATAGACCGGCACAATTATATTCAGACATCTTACAGGGAAATTGATATCTGCAGTAATTAATTTTATAGCTGATGTGCTAACAATAGCTACTTTGAGCTCTCAAAGCAATCACGAGAAAGTGTTAAGAGAAAGTGTAATACCAATCCTTGGCTAGATGGATTATTCAGCCACAGACTGAAACAAAGCAGCAGCACTACCATTCAAACTACCGAACAAAAATACAACAGACATGCGGCGAAGGGTGAATCTGTTACAATCGTCCAAGGATCTGGGTATCGTGCTTTTATAGCCTTCGGGTAGTTTAAAACATAATATTGGTACAGGACCTTGTTAAGTAATGAGGGATCAGATGAGTACAATTCAGAGACAACAGGCTAGTAATACCACTCTCCCATGTCCTCGGCAGGAATGTGCCGTAAACCAAGACCAAATGTGTCCAGCTCCCTGAAGCTAAGCTTAAATCAAATCAGTTCCTTGACACAGGGGCCACAGTACAGGAATGCGCCCTGTCTGGGTGTGACAAGCGATTCCCACTATCCCCAGAGAGATGAGATCCAAAGATCAGAAATCAATGGGTAGGTGCTTCTCAAAGCGAAGGGTATCTGGAGCTGTGACCAGTCTTTATAAGCTGCAGAGCGTTGAGCGTGAGACTTTCCATGCAAGTTCATCCAGCCCACCTCCGTACTGACCACACGCACCTTTCTATTTCCAAAACTAGAATATGACATCATACAAAAAATATGTTTAAGCCTTAAAAGCCAGTTGAAAAGTCTTAGATTTTGACTTCGATTCAGGCCATTTTTGCAGTGCTTGAGGATTACTTCAGGATTTGGTTAGAGTGACTCGCGTGTTCACACTGCGGTCGGCTTGTGGTTTGGACCCGGGATACATCTGTGGCATGAAAGATTACGTTGTTCAAAACTGGATGAGCTAGTCTAAATTCCAAACGCTTTCTGTGGTGAGTTTTGATGATGTACAGATGCTGCCACATTTCTGATGTCTAGAAATGTTTGGTTAGTCTACGCTTTCAACCTAAAAAGCACGACCAAAAGCATACAGGCCTGTTTCTGGATACATCCTGGTAAACTGAAACACACTTCAGATGAACACACACCATTTATGTGTGATCAGACCACAGTCACATAAGATTCACGCTAGAATCTAACAATGATCAGACATACACTGCATATTATAATGATCATGCATCTACATAAATATGACAAAATTACTAAAACTAAAATTTGTTAAAGAGGAAAATTTGCAGTGTAGTCAGTTACAGATCTTTATGTGTGCGGTCAGGTGTATATTGCACAGCTGCTATATTCTCCTTTAACTGGCGCCTGGGTGCGTTTTCAAGCTGATTTTGTACATATAGCCTATGGCACATGGATATGAATTTTAAAAACCTTTTAAAACTATCTGAATTATGTAAAAATGTACAGGGGAGTGGAACCAAGTCATTATTTAAGCATCAGAACACCTGAATGAGAACACGCGTTTTTACATTTTATGTTTTAAAGTGCAACATTAGATAAATGTGTATATATGAAAAATTTATGAGAAGTTACGAAGGAAAACCCATAAGGTGTAACTGCAAAATATTAGTTTCCTCCCCTTAGTAATGGCCTATACTTGGACCTGAACCGGCAGGTGGGCACTGAAGGCATGGACCCGCGGTGAGGAGACCCGGCTAGAACGCCAGGTTCGGCCCGCATTGTTCAGTGCTTCATCCAGCATCAGATGAGCCTGTGGCTACGGGGCGGGGGGATGCGGATGCAGCCCCCGGAGCCTCGGTCTGCCTGTGTAATTGAGAAACGATAGGCTGGCAACCTCTGTCTGGAGGAGAGAAAGCCGCCGTCATGCTCCGATTAGCATCTCAATGCCTTCTTAGGATTGTTTTTGCTGGAAGAGTTCGAGCCCTTTCCGAATTCCGGCACAGCGATAAGAGCGCACGCTGGAAGAAGATGGGAAGGGGTGGGCAATCAAGAGAGTGCAGAAAATCAATCAGATCGCACTCGCGTCCTGCTGCTCCGGTCCCTCACCAACCACAGTCTCCGTGAGTGGCGAACACCACCAGCAACCAGGTCTTTGCATCTCAGAGCATCTCAGCGTATGAAGAAGAAGAACAAGAACAAGAACAAGAACAAGAACAAGAACAAGAAGAAGAAGAAGAAGAAGAAGAAGAAGAAGAAGAAGAAGAAGAAGAAGAAGAAGAACAACAAGAACAAGAACAAGAACAAGAACAAGAACAACAACAACAACAACAACAACAACAACAACAACAACAACCAGGCCTTTGGAGCTCATGACTCACTGAGGATGGAGCTCATGACTCTCTGAGGATGGTTCTGGTCCGAAGCTTGCCACCCACCTGTAGGACTTGATCACCAAGGGCACAGTGACCCAGCAAGTGACTTGAGAAACCCAAAAAGGCCCTGGAACGTACAGACACAGCAGTGACTGCACCGTTCCATGCCGTAAAACATACCTGGTGTTGGTATGAGGTCACAGAGGGTTTGTGGAACCAAATCATCTCAGCGATGTAATGGGAAGATTGGAGGCGTCATCTGAACATCTGCGGTGTGCTACACTCACTCGAGAATCCCGACTGATATCGTGACGCTTCTGGGACTGCAGTCACGGTCACTGCAGCTGAGCTCCTACTGAGGAACCCCAGGAGAAGCGCGTGCGGGCGCGGCTGTCTGGCTGGAGTCTGACGGGGCTCGGACATGTAGCCACAAAAGACTGTCCAGAGAAAGCCATGACAGAATAATTGGGACCACAGGAAGGAATTTTCTTCAAAAGCATGTTAGCAAGTAACTGCTTGCTGTCTTCGGGGAATGTGGTCACTGAAAGGTAAAACATGCCGGACTTGCTGGAAGTAGAAAGTTAACAGTAAGTGTTCAGGCTGCCACGTTACTTCCACACAACACCGTTCGATTCGATGTCAAATAGCTAAAGCGTATGTTTATGGTTCATTAGTTGGCATGCTCGTCAGCTGCTGGACCTCTTTCCTTGGATGATATTTATGTGAAATGACAAAACCACGACATGCGCCATGACGGTGGGCGATTTACCGCCACCATTTTCACAGCGCAGCTTTCAAGCTCTGTGCGACTAAAACTTCGCGCGATGAATCATTTATTCAGTCCTAGGCCGAGACCGGCCGGCAGGATGGACGGAAGAGCCGACCAGGAGGTTAGGGACAGCCAGAGCTGGATTAAGGCTCGAATTACTTTCAAGTGCCCTTGCTATACTTTATCAACATCATCATAAAATATTTAACATTGTGTCCGGTACAAAGCTGCAAATCAAAGAAATCCCATTACCTGTAATGAGAAATGCAGAGATCCGAGAGAGGGCGGGTCCATGTGAAAGAGAAGTGGGGGGGGGGGGGGTCTCCATTAGTGAGACGCCCTTTTAAGTGCGATTACATATGGGTCATTTATGTCACGAGTCATCTTATTCGCCGGCCACTGTCTGATTTATGATGCAACGCTCTGCTGAATGTTGCTCAGACATACATTTGGGCTCTTCAAAGCCTTTGACAGTCGTTTCAGTTAATTCAAAGGCTCGCGTGCCGGCTGAATAGACGAGCCCTCTGTATCAATGAGCCGCAAAATTTCAGGGGAGGTTAAACGTTTCCTCGCTCCGGCCCCGGAGGTGGAGAATGGCCTCGTCCGTTATGAGTTCAGCACCCAAATCCAGATCATCCCTATCTGTGCGGAATGCTTCACGGCACGCAGCTCTCTACGCTGAAACCGAGCGCCCCGTCCCAGAGAGTGTAAAACACAGGCCGACGGCTGGAATTAGAAAACACTGTTTAAAACACAGGAGCGGTAGTGGAGACAGCCTCCTTCATCTCTACCAGTACGACTGCATTGCCCAGGTTGTGCATTTCGCCGCCTTTATATCACTGATGTCAAACGGTGCAAAGCGAAGTTTAATCAGCCTGGAAGCAAACACGACCGAGCCATTCACTGCGTGCTGAAGATACCGGAGAGTTACTGAAGAAGGGTGGGGGCGTAGTAACAGATACCACAGTTTCCCCTTTCAGCCAGCATCTGAACGTTATCGCCAGCTCGGAGACACTCCTGCTGCTGGAAACGGATGACGCGCACGGCACGTCGGCAAGGCGGCGTGGGGAAGGGCAACTCCGAGAGGTGCTCTTTTTTTTTTTTTTCTTTTTCCCTCCTCACCTTGTCCAGCCGCACAAACTTCGCCTGCTCCTTGTGAAGGGTAAAAGGATGGAGGCATTTAATTAACTTCCCTCTAAATGGCTCACGCCAATGCTCGGAAGGGGTGACGTTTGATGCGGAAGCGAGGGCGCTCCCAGGGCCGATGGCGGGACGTGCTGCGCTAAATCCCATACAGCTCTGGGATAAGGTCACCGTGCTCGGCTAGGCCTGGTATCACATTTATAACACCGCGGATGTGAGCAGCATAACACTGTCACCTTTATTCACTTTGTGGGGGTTTTTTTGTTGTTGTTTTTAACCAACCTTAATTTGCCTAGTATGTACCAAAACATAAGCGCATCTTGGGACCCCTCTATTAAAAGTAATAACTTCTGACATTAAATGTTACATTTATGTTGCAGGTAGACACCAGCACAGTTGCACAGACTGCAGTCATGCCGTCGCAGTCTCCAAGTGTTAATTATTCCAGAGGGAGCGCGAGGTGTCTTCTCTTAGACTAGCCTCATGCACGGAGGAAGGGCAAACAACCCAGCCTGCTGCTGTTTCATTATCCATACCTAACACCAGGCCCCTGGGGCTAGTCAGCATGAGCCGATCTGGGGAGACCTTGCAAGAGAGAGAGAGAGAGAGAGAGAGAATGAGAAAGCACAAGCTAGATGTGTGAGATGCACGTCAGCGATCTGCACTAAAATCTCCTTTAACAGAGGGATTAATCTCAAAACCCCTTGTGCTATTTACAGAAAGGGCATGAGACGTCCACTAAGGTAGGTGCTTTTATCAAGGGCATTACGCAGCTGTTGGCTACATCCAGGCTGGAAGGTGTGCTGCCCGCCAGCCAGAGCCGGATACCCGGACATCCATTTCCCACCGGAGCCGAGTGCCGGATGAAGGAGCCGTCTTCGTTTCTTGTCCCGGTGTTTCTGGCCCCTGGCGCGTCCTGTCAGGAGCACGCGGAGGAGGACCCAGGAGGGGCCAAGCCCTGGGCCTCTACGTGGATCTCCTGTGGACGCGGCTCGCGGCTGTTTGCGTGCCGCTCGTTATTGGCTCCCAGGGTGGCAGGAGCCATGCGGGAATTCTGTGGATGGATCAGCGCTGCACCTTCCCATTCTTCTGCCTGCCATCACTCGCAGACACATACACACGCAGTGCACGCACGCACATCCACCCAGGTGGGCTTGCCGCACTGCGGGATAACACCCCGAATGGATGGCTTGTGACAAACAGAACACATGTGGCTCACGAGGCTCACAGCAGAGGCAGCGAGGAAGAAGCAGGCTAATGATGCCCTGTGCGCTGCTGTACGTGTGCGCATCCCTGCATGTGCGTGCAATCCTGCGTGTGTGCGCGTGTACCTGCCACTTGATTTGATTTGCAACTGCTCTTCGCTTTCACAAGCGCCGTTCTGCCATATGCGCTAAATGGCGCTCACCTCCCAGCTGATCCAATTCCAACCACCCCCCCCCCCCCACTCCCAGCGTTCCACAGCACTTTCTGCTTGATCATTCCTCTCTTTCCATGGCTGTGACGCTTCCATTATCAGTAAGCAGAGCCGGCTGCTGGAGCCCCGACTCCAAATGAACCCGGATACGCTGTCATGCAGAATGTGGTCACTAAAAGGTAAAACATGCTAATGCACAATGTTTATGGTTTATTAGTTGGCTTGTCATTTAGGTTGCTGGAGCTCTCTCTCTTTTTTTTTTTTGGATCTGATATTTAATGCGTGATAAAATACATTTAAAGGGTTTGACGGAACAGTGGGTAATTTACCGCCACCATTTTCACAGCGCAGCTTTCAAGCGCCACGCGACTAAAACTTCGCGCAATGAATCATTTATTCAGTCCTAGGCCGAGACGGGCCGGCAGGATGGACGGAAGAGCCAGGTTAGGGACAGCCAGAGCTGGATTAAGGCTCGAATTACTTTCAAGTGCCCTTGCTATACTTTATCAACATCATCAAATATTTAACGTTGTGTCAGATATAAAGTCGTAAGTTATCCGGAAGTTTTAAGTGTAGTGGGAGCTCATGAATGGTGCCTTCGGGAATGGAGACCCATGGAGATGATGTCAGTTCCAGCGAGGGTTAGCTGCTACGTCCCTAGTTGTCCACTAGCTGCTATTACAGCCCCGTGTAATCAAGTGGCGGGGGCAGGTTCAGCACTCTTCAGAGGAGGAGCACCGTGCTCTGGACAGCCTGACGACAACCACCGGGTACACTCTGCAGCACTTCACCTGACAAACCCGAGCCTACGTCCACTCGTCCAGAGGAATGCCTACCTCCTGTCTACAGGAACGCCACCACTGGCAGCTTCGGGAGCAGCTTCCACGTGCAGGAAATCTAGTTTGGCATGCATGTCTCGATTGACTGACATTTGACTCGGAGGGATCGTGCCAAAGGGGGAGTCGGCGCATTCCCCCCCCCATCTCCCGCGGCGCTGGCTGGTTCTGCACCACAGCTCGGGTAAGGGGCCCATTTCACAGCCCACAAAGCCGCACCATCCTAATCACCACCCCCCTCGGCCACCTCCGCGGGCAGGGGCCCGCATCCTCCCAGGATCCAGCAAGGTCACCTCAGCCGGCTCCCAATCCCACAGTGCTGGAAAAGCAGTTTTGTTTTCCACGTTCAATTTTTATATGACCTCTTGGCAATTTGTCCATTTTTTTTTTTTTAATGTCCTCTTGCCAATTTGTTAAAACAAAAGAGCTCTTCCTTTTGGTTTTTAACAAGCTGCAGGCTTGCCTCGCCCAGTCTCCAGGGGATTACATCACAGTGTTATGACAGCGGATCCCTCCCCTAATCCAAGCCATCTGAAACAATGTTGAAGTATGTGGCCCGAGCCCGAAACACAGCGAGTCAAACATCGGCCTCCTGTCAGGCAGATCTGTTCAAATCTAAAGCCACTGGCTTTACAGATAACCCTGGCAAAGCCTCGATGCTTAGCGAAAGTAAAGTAACTCATTGTAACCCTTGGAAATGGTTTCATCAAACTTGTACACTTGTGACCACGGTATTAACAGCACAAATTTGTGCAGAGATGCAATCTTCTGCAAAGCCATAAGTAGTAACTATTAAAATATCAGTACAGTCGCTTGAACACCAACTGCTGTTACAGGCATCCAGAGATCCTCGTTAAATGTGTTTACAGCCACTCTGATGTTGTAATTGTGAATGTCTACACATGCAAGCAATCTATTTCTCTGCTAGCAGCCAAACTGAGGCCCCGCTGTTGTATTCCTAGTGTGTGTGGGCCGAGGAGAACGAACTGTCCACTAAATTTCCATCAGCTGTTCTGCTGGATTGCCACTTTTCGCAATCTTCACTATAAGCAGTCTCTCCAGAAGCACACTTAAGACTCCAGCCATTGGGGACAATATGATCTGAGACATTCTCAGGGCAAAACGGCTCGTCAGGCCACCAGACCAGCTCCCCTCGACGCAATAAGATCACAGTCTGACAATCAACACTTCTGAACTCAAGGCATTAACAGCAAACTTTTTTTTTAGCCCTTCCAACAAAAAGCCCTCATTACCACAGCCACAAGCCATGGCACGGCAGTAGCGGGGAGAGGGTGAGGTCTTCCCCCCGAGCCAGACCCAAAGTGGCTTGTTTTCATGATCACTCCTGTCTATGGTCATTCAGGTAGCTGCCTGCCCTATCCATACTGCCCATAAGTCACAAGGGAGGAGTGTATTTCCTTAAGGGCCTTGCCTTTTTGCTTATTGCTGACCGCGCTCCATTCTTCCGCTCAACTAGCTTGTGATTAATGAAGGGCTCTGCCCATATACCGCTCACCTCTGCCCGCGAGTCGCCCGGGGGCGTGAGACGCACCGACGGTTACGCACGTGCAAAAACCGCCTTGTACGGAGCAGGAAAAGCCTGCAGCGAGAGCAGCTGTCCTGGGGCCTGACGCCGCACAATTGATGTCCGGCCAGGAAAAGCCAACGGATCAGCTCCGCCGCAGCTCCGAGTAGCACGTGCTGGGATCCACGGGTCTGCTGGGAGATGGGGAGGGGCGCAACTGCAAAGACAGCCGCGAACACTCCTGGTGAGTCGGGGAGCGAAAGACTTGGAAGGAACTGCCAATGGGACACCTGACCCAATTAGGAGCATGAGGAAGATTCTGTAGACTTCAGTAGGACTTAATTAAATTGGTGAGAAGATGTCACTGCGGATGATGAAGGGCAAGCGCTCGGCCCGTGATAGGGATAGCTTCATCCGTAGCTGTGATGGATACGTACATCTGCTTTCTGTCTAAAAGGCAGAGGGTGATATTGATGTGTGTCAGGGGGCAGGATGATCAGGCACACTCCCGGGTGAAAGCTTTATTTGTTAGCCTCAACAACACTGCAGCAGACATTAGCGCACAACCCATAACGGTACAAAATGGCCATCAAACAAACTGGAAAAAAAAACAAACACACACACAAACACAAATTTTCAAGTATGGTAACACAGAGCATTTGACCGGTTCTCTACACGAGAGGTAGCTTTGCCACCCGCTACACTACACAAGCCCAAATCCAGATTTAACAGCACGCTGTACAATTGACAAGCTCCCACAGCCAGCAAGACCAGCCTGCCAACATTGCCAAGGTCACTGTCGGTCTGACCAAGCAGCTATTCGGGCATATGGAAGGAAAGCCGGAGCTAGTTAACCCACCTCACTGCAGAACCCCTAGTTTACCTGTGTCTTTAATAAGTTATAGCCAACCATTCCAGGGCATTCAATGCACTGGTTTTATTGGGATCAACTCCTAATTGCCATCAAGATGCTGTTCTGCTGAGGAAAAGCTCAGAATTACACGTGCCATTACACAGTGGTTGCCTCCATCAACCTGTCCCGGTTTGGCGTGGCAGACACGGGCAGCAGGCTAGCGGCGGAGCGGCTCTGTGTCTGACAGGAAGTTCAGAGAGGCCTGCGCAGGGTTTCTTCCCCACACTTGCACATGCGTGAATTCCCGAGGACTTTTCCTTGTATTTTAAGTTCAAACTGCTGCTGACAAGGTCTTTAAAAGTGTCTGGGCTAGTGCCAGATATGTTGAAAAAGCAAAAATTCAGGGATTTGGACAAGTGCTGTTTGATTTTATGAAATTCTCATTCCGAAGTGGGCGACTAACTCCAGCATAGATGTCTTTTAGTGCCACAGTAGATCTGAGCACATCAGGGTTCAGAACTGCGAGTTCAACACCAGGCGTGGGGATTCTTGGGCTGGCTGTCACCACCGCTGCCCTAGTTTCAGCCAACTTTCGCCCCGGGGGTCTCACTCCTCACTCCGTGAAAGAAAGAGCCCTAGTCATCAAGAAAAAGGAGGAGGCGACGAGGTAAACAATCGCATCACATGGTAAGCCCTTCTAAGGAAAACTCTTCAAAAAACAGACTCATGTTTCCCTAAGGTTGTTCCCTTCATGTTCTGCTGCCTCGTCCCAAATAATTACCCAGGCTCCTCGGAACGCTGTTATTCTCTCTCCGACATGAACCGCCTGTGAATTTCTCACGAGACGCAACTCCCACTCCTGCCCTACTCCCGTCGCCCTCCACATGGGTCACCAAGCCTTATTGAATCTCCCACGGCTCCCATCCCGAGCCGAGCCTCGGCAAGCACTGGGGTAGGGGGAGGGGGCTCGGAGGTCAGGCAAGCCAGGATATGAAGAAACTTCCAGTCCCTCCATGTCCACCCTCTAAGGGTGAGCACGGAGAAGGGCATGGACGAGGACAGAGGTGAAAGGAGCGAGAACCGATCCTCGCCGGGAGGAGACCCGGCCAATTCGGGCTTCCCGATATAAAGGAATCCCAGTCTCCCAATCCAGCAATGTACTGCTCAATTGGTGAGTTCAGAAAAAAGTACCAGCATGCTTTTAAGAGCAACTGGATGTGTTTGTGTTTGGGCCCTTTTCAAAACTAAGGTTCCGTATCTTGCATTAAAGGTTTGGTTTACCAAAAAGAGTGAAAAGAGGGATATCAGACACCAGTTTACTACAGGCATTTTATGAAACATATAATCTACTAAGGCCTGAGGAGCTCAGCCATACCACAACTGTTTGTGGAAGCCCATAACCCCACAACCCTCCCCAACACACCCACCTACCCGCATCCCCCCAGCCCTGATGCTTTGTTGCCGTAACCTTATTGCCATGCTCCTTCACACGCGCAACTGCCGGCTTCCCGGAGCTCCCTTTTACACTAGCATTCCAGCACTCAGCCCCGCGGGCATGCCGAGGAGCGGCAGAGTGTGGTAAGACGAGTGTGAATATGTATGAAGGTATTATGCTTCTCTGGAGATAGGGATGGCGGGTGGGGGTCCGTGATCCCTAATGCGATTCCATGACCTCTCCTGTCAGCCCGACTGCATCACACACGGGGGGGAGAGGGGGTGCAGTTAACCTCCTGTGACGGCTCAACACAGGAGGGCCGTGACCCCGTTGAATAAGAAGCCCGTTTGGGCCATGTTTACAAGGCCCTTCAGGCACTGTTTCCGCAATGCCACCGGCACCAATCAGCAGGGGGTAGCAGACGGCAAATGTTACGCAACAGATGGAAGGGGCCTGGCAGCCAGTTTCATTAATCTGACCTTACGCGGCATCAAGCGTCCTCTCAGGTCACTCTTACCTGGAGAGGGGTAAAAATGATGGTAAAAATATAGGTTCTGATATAGCCGATACAGTTTCAATCCAAAATGCTAGCAATGTATACTAATAGGAGCAGGTCAGCACTCATCTGCAGCGAACGATGTCATGGAGTTTAATTCTCTGCCAGCAACGGTATTCTTCTGGAGTGAACTGCAAGACGAGTAAGAACAACGGCGCACGGGGTTGTCGCGATCGGACACGGGTGTCGAGCGAGGCCGGAGGAGAGGCTCGCGAGGCAGCCGCCGGCCAGGGAGGTGACACGCTTCAATAAGCCGAGAGCTCCGAGGTGGGTCTCCAAGCCGGAGGGCTCCGAGCAGGAGCGCGATGCCGTTGGATAAACCAGCCGCAGGGGATCGGGGAAAGTCGGGACGCTCCGTGGGGAGGTTATGTAACTGCCGAGTCCATTACATCTACGTGATGTGCCATCTGCTGGTTATGGCCACAGAAAGGGGCAGTTCCAGTAACGGAGAATGGGCAGGCTCCTCAGCCGACGTGCCCACGGTCATTAACCGTGATGATGGGTCTGCGCTGGTGCGTCTCGCCTTCTATCCCCGCGTTCCCATTACTGCTAAAATGCATTGTGCATTCTGAGAAATGAGCACGATGAAAAAAAAAAGGTTCTCGGAGGAGCATCTCACTCCTGCATTTGGTGACACTGGTCTATAACAGGTTTAGCAGTTAGCGGAAAGGGGTGGAGCACGCTAAAAAAAGGATTCGTGGTAACCTTTCTGACTCCACCATTTCACTAATTTTAGCAGTAATACAACCACGTACCCCTTCAGGTGGAGTCTCCCGCAACATGTCAGTGTTTGTGGTGAGCGGACCATAGCCAGAAGTCTAGTGGGGCTTTTTAAACAGATCACGCGGACATTCTTTCACTTCTGACCCAAGCTATGATGCAGTTTGCTGTTTGGATTCATATCAAAGGAAACCCTAAATGTTCGTGAACAGACACAGACTGTATGCGCCGTGCCTAAACTAAACAACAAAAAGGAAAAAACAAAAGTATTGAATAAAGGCTAATGGAAATATGTAGGCCCATAATGCCTTCATAATGAGCTTTCAGGTTTGTTTAGTCTTTCAGATAGAGAGTGGTTTAATGCAAAGCCCGAGGGACTGCAGTGTTGAAACAATCTTTGGTGGAAAATCTGAAAAGCGTGTATTGAAGCGGCCTGCATTATTCATAGTAGCTGTTCGAGCTCCCCCATGTTCCCGTCTGCTCCGGCCCTCCGCTAAATGTCTGTAGGGGGTTTATTTTGACTGGTTGCAGTCTACAGACGCTTCAGACGGCGGCCCTGCAACGTGCGCACGTGTTCTGATGCGCGCGCACATGCCACGTCCGATTCTGGTCAAGAAAAACAACTCACCAGCAGCAGAGCCTACCCCGACGGTGGCGCGCGTGCCGCGTGAAGTGCATTTTTATGAGTTTCGTTTAGCAGCGACGTTCCATTATCTGCCGGATTGCCCTGCGCCTCAAACCGGCTCCACAGGCCTTCACGCCGATTACAGATCGTCGGAAAACAAAGCGGCTTATCCGAGATTGGTGAGTGTGATCACGAAGCGAGTGATATGGCAAAGAACAAAGATGGGAGAATGTGGAAGGGGGCGAGCCGGGCGGGATCAAGCCTGTGAACAAAATGTGAAGCCCAAAAAAAAAAAAAAAAAAAAAACCTGGAATGGCTAACTAACACCACAATGCAGAAACTGCTCTGTCAAAGCGACACTGTAATGCCCATGGGGAGAACACTACACTGGGGGCAGAAAGACCTTCTCCTGCGTGTGCACACATATCGATAAAGTCCGCTGCCTTATGTACAGAGAGGGCAGGCCACTTCCTCTCTCATAGGCTCAGGTCGAACACTGCTGAACGTTTACAAAAGCCCAGAGCAAAGAAAAGTGAAGCTTTGGAGCCCGAGAAACAAAGCTACCATTGTTTTCAAGGAGCAGACGGATTTGAGTCACACGCGCGCGTGCGCACACACACACACACACACACAACCCCCCCCCCCCACACACACACACGGACCAGGTACACACTTGTAATTTGAGAATACTTGCAAAACATCTCCCATCACAGCAAGAATTAGATTATGAAGCCATGACTAATATAAAAGAATTCCGAAAACCCACGAGGGTGAGTGGTGTGTCTGAGCCGTCGGGGTTGTGTCTGCAGTAGAGAAAGAAGGGGCCATGCTTGACAAAGTGCATTTTATTTTGGATACAGTTTTTTTGCTCCAGTGTTGCTTTTGGCCGGGCTGCTGGCAAAATGACGGTCTGCGCAAGTGCTTGAGTGGAACTGACGCGCCATCTCCACCGTCCAATTACCCACAGCAAAGATTCTGTTTAAATCACGCATCAGTGTCCCCTGTGCAAGGCCTGCGTGTTCACGCCCTGACAACTCTACATGACCACAATTCCCACCAGTCCCTGCTCCTAAATGGCCTGTCAATCAACCTCCGGGATTTGTCTTTTAAAGCTCTCTCAAAGGGGCCGGCCTTCGGTTGAACGTGGCTGTCCAAACAGATATTGGAAAGATAACACAGTTTTTCGACGAGATCATTTCTCAGGGGTACAGAGATACGGTCGGTCAGAAATGACATGGGGCTCATTTCTGGTGGAGGTTACGCCAAAGCGCTTCACTCCGAGTCGCTTTTGCTCTGCCGGGCTCCTTTCTGGGGGCCGTGTAAAATCACGGGGGGGGTGAGCTTTGCGGATTTTACCCCTGAAAAAAGGCACGGCGTCACAGATCCTCGGACAGCTGGGAACACATTCCGGGGGAGGTGGGGGGTGGGGGGTGGGTTCAGATTCTCATGGCCCATTTTGCCCCCGAGACTTAAAACACTGAAACAAAGTGATGTGAAAGCAGATCGAGGCCGATCATGGAGCAGAAAGGGTCCGTGGTGGTGGTGATGGAGCTGGCCAAAACGTGTGTGTGTGTGTGTGTGTGTGTGGTGGGTGTCGGGGGGTGGGGTGAGCAGACTGATCCTGCACCTGCCATCGGCATCATTAATCCGTTTCACGCTCGGGGTCCCTGCATTGCTTTCCCATAACCAGCCGTCTAGGACCGGCGCTCCGGCCCCACAGCCGCAACCACACAGAGTCATTTCTTTCCCTCACACGCCTCTACGCACACGGAGTGAGAAAGTGAAGAACCAGTGAATAAATCTGAAGCCAATCGATGCTTTAGAGGCAAGGTGAACTTTAATGCTGGCTGGCCAACGCGATACGTCTTCAGCTAAAATTAGATTCTGGAGTCTTTTTGGGGGAGTGGGTGGTGCTGCTGCTCATTTCTGCGACCCGAGAGTGCAACAAACGTGACAGTTGAGCGTCGGGTCTCTATTGCGCTCCATTTTGCAAATCACGCTTTCTTGATATGTAAACTGACATGCTACACATTACACTCAGTTACACTCAGTCTTATAGACGGCGCAGCCAGCCAAATAAAAACACGCCCTGCTTTGTTGGCGAGGATCCGGCGCACTTCAGCCAACACTAGGAGTTTTGTGACAGTGTCATTTGTACTGGTGCAATTTTTACAATCCCGTGTGCTGGATGAGGGGCGCACAGACTCGATCCATCACGATGATGCGTTCTGTGAGTTATTCAAGGGCACTGTGCCGCGACACGAGATAACGCAAACGCAGGTGCTCTGATCTGCCCCGAGAGGAGCAGCGTGAAATGGAGGCCCAGAAGACAGGATGTCCGAGCAGCCACATCTGCTCTGCTGCGGAGGTGTGCGGAGCGAGCTCTGGAGCGTTTAACCGAGGCGATCGACGTGCATTCAGGACGCTCGCCCAGTGTGTGTCGCGAAAGCGGGCGTCCAGAAAGAGCACCGCTCCTGGGTGTGGGAGGAACCAGAAACGGCACACCTGGACAAGACGGGAGGATGCTCGTGTGTCTCTCGGGACTCTCGGTGGAATAACGGCCAGCTTTTCTGGGCCCAGCATGCTCCAAACCGCTCGGGGCTGCCGAGAGACGAGCGACAGCAAAGGCGCTCGACTGACCACAGAACAGCGAGAGAGGAGACGATGTCCCAGAGATCCTCTGCATTATGATAACAGCCCGCTACCTGGACGGCAGCCCCGGAGGGACATCATTTTGAAGTTAATGTCTAAGAAATATTAGCCCATTACAGGCCTGAAGATAAGACTGTAACCCATTCAGGCCATAGCAGAGATACAGCAGCTTTGACACTTAGTAGCGTAAAGTGAGGAGGTGGGTGTGGATAAAAAGGGTCATGTGGCACTTTCTCACGGACCACGCAATACTTCAGAGGACACGCTGCTGGCCGTAAAACATTTGTTAGATGCAGGCTTCAGTGATCATGTAAATTTAGACCAGCCACCATCTCCAGAATTAGAGTGATAAACAATATTACCGTGATAAACGACATTACTGCATTGCAGATTCAGTTAACCGGGACTCCACGTCAGTGTTTCATGACTGTTCAAGGTTAGAGTCGCCATTAATGAGCTACTGCATCTCGGTGGGAGAGTGATGGAGAATTTAAAGACATCTTAATTCTGGAAAAAAACAAAACAATGCTATATTAAAGGTAAAGCTGGTTTTGTTAATGGAATTAATGTATAATTCCCCAGTACTTACTGATGTAAGATTTTTAGAAACATGGATATAAGTTGAATACTTATCATCAGCCATTCATGCCAACGAGCATTGTTTGTACTCACTACAGTGAACATCAGATAGCATACTAGTGGGTTTTTTGGGGGGGGGTTATCTTATTTGTAATGTTGTTAACATCTAACCAAGTTCTTCACATTTGTTTGGTTTAATGTTTCAGTCTTTACTGGAGGCCACCTGTATAATGAACCCCAGTATTCTTAACCGCATTAATATTTTTTACCTAGTTGGTCATGATGTGTTGGTGTGGCCAAAAATTAAAAGCAATCCTTTCTGTTTTTTGTTTTTTTTTAGCTAAACAGAGATTAGTGTATACAAAGTGAATGATTAAATAAACGCAAAGTCATTTTTTTAAAAAGTGATGTGGTAATGATGCTTGACAAAGCAAGAGAATACTTTGTTTAATCTGCTTCGCTGAATCGCAGATTTAAATCACCACAATATCCAATATCATCATTTATGGGCTCAAGGTGATTTGGACGCGAGTAAGGCGTGGGATTCTCTCTGCGCAGAGCAGATGCGCCTTCAGGTGAGCTATAGAAAGGTTCACAAAGGACGTGCCGCTTCTGGTTAGCAGTGGATTATACTTTAAAAGGAGAGACAACCAGTAGAGATCAGAAGACCTATGAGGAAGGACAACTGAAAGTGGAGGATTTTTCGGAGGTGTGGGGATTTATGTAAAACTTGGACTCTGACGATGCCTTTGCCACAAGGGCAAGATTCCTCGTGCAGTAATGCCGAAACCCTTTTCAGAGGGTGCGTATCAATTAGTGAGCGTAGATGATGTGTACCGGGAACCCTGGAACTATTCATCAAACCCACTTCAGAAGCAGCCACCTGTCAGCCAGCCGTTTCCACGAGTGACACGAAAGCAAACGGCCCTTCCGTTTATTGCTCACAGAAACATTTCAAAGGAAAAAAAGGTTTGTGATCGTGTTGCTTCACAACAGGCGTGCACTCCCGAGGATTCGGAGAAGGAGCTGTTCTTAGGAGAGAGAGAACCTACAGATGCTGACTAACAAAGCCAGGAAGGAAAAAGGTTCTGGAACAATCTGGAACATTCCTTCTTAAACAATGAATCACACAAAAGCTGTTTAACACCCAAGATGAGACGTGGAGGGTTTTTTTTGGTTAATTTTATCTAGAACAAAAAGTCAGGGTGTGAAACCAAAATCATAACACACATTTCTCAGAGCCAAAGGAAGGAAGGTGAACATGTCTGCTGTTATTAAGCTATCCATGACAGTTTATCTAGTCAGCACAGTAGCAAACCATTTTGAAATCACACAGAACTTTATAGTAATTGCTCAAGCTGAGTGGAGTTTTTTGGCAGGCTTTAAAACGGACTGTGTCAGCATTTTCTAGGCCTGCTTTCATGCAAGGGGAGTAAAAGCTGCAGGGGGCAGACCGCGATTGATTAGAGACAAATCTACTAATTGAAGGAATGCAGTCACTGGCGAACAAACAGCCTCAGATGGGATGGGAACGATGGTGGTATAAATCTCACCCGCAGGGGCAAACGCGCAACAAACGCGAGAGGCAGCTCCACGGACGTGCACAGACATGAGCAGGAAATGGACAGAGATGCAGAGCAATAATACCGAGAAGCATTCCTGACGCTTGTCTCACTTGTGTTCATACAAGGTTCCTCGCCAACGCTCACCGGAAGCCGTCCAGCCTGTCCTGCACTGCGACGCCATTACAGCCATTATGGTAGTGTCATTCTACTCGCGGTGCACAACAGGATTAAAGACGGGGCGGACCTGCCCCTTTAGAAAATGTATCGCTGAACGGAAAAAGGGTAACACTATTATAGGAATAGCAGTATATAATCATGTCTGCATCCATGTACCATCGATCAGTAGCCCCGGGCTTTCCTAGTAGAAGAGAGAAAAATCAATGCACTTGTTGCTGCAGCGTGATTGAGTTTTGCATGAATGTGTGTCAAGGGTAAGGAGAATTGCCTTGCAGATACTGGAAGCTAAAGAACCTCGGGTGACAGGGGGGAGGAGTCAGACAAAAATGGTGATTAGAGTATAGAACAGCTCGGCGGGCTGCAGAGATTAGCGCCGCCAGGCTGGAGAAGGGGAGAGGGGCCGGCCAGCCTCCCGGGCACGCTGGTCAGATAAGAAGACGGGGAGTAAAGCAAATCAATTGCTGTTCGCTGGGCACTGCCAAACTTAAATGAAGACAAGGCAGTGGTCTGGACACACTAACGCTGGCACAGTGTGAAGGCGGAGCGCGTCGGTGGCAGGGGGTTAGGCTAAAGTTAACCCTCTTATCTCGAGCCCTCACCATGACCGGAGACCAAAAGTGATTATGGTCCGTTTTCACGGATTGCAGCGGGAGCAGCTGTGCAATTGGCCAATCTGACAGTTTTTCTGGAAAGCGGGCGAAGTTGGAGCAGCCTTGCCGACTTGAAGCGTTTGCCGACCCCGTAAGGTGCCGCTTTACCTCGGGGCTTCCCGCGTTTTGCCTGACTTAAATCTGCGTGGTGCGGGATTAGAGAAATCCTGCTGAAAATTGGCCTAATCCCAAACAAATCCTGCAGGATCGCGTCGCACCGCTCGTTGCCTGCGAGCAACAAAGCAGACGTCACTGTGCTCGCACTTCCGTTACAGGATAATCCTCTACGTGCAATAACGGCCTAATGAGCCGTGCCGGCAGGCTCCGGGGTCCGGGGCGTGCACGAGCGCCCTTCCCCGGCACCACTCTCCGAGGCCCCTTACATGCCCTGGCTTTGGCACGCCCACTTTGATTAAGCTCTGCTTTCATCTGCCATGCCCATATCGGACATCTGGCATTTCTCCTCCGATAAGATTCCTCCACCAGGTCACAATTAACAGGCAACCCACACACATGCTCATTCTCAGCAGAAATAAAACCTACAAAATTCATTCTTCTTCATGTCCTCCACTTTCCCAAATTATAATACAGCTAAAAAAGTACAGCCTCACCAAAAAATGCCAAGAGATCCCTGCTGCTGATCCACTGCCCTGCTGTGGGACATGGGGCAGATCTGGGATCAATAGGTCTTATAACGGAAGAGTCAACTGGGAAAACTAGCCAAAGGCTGCCTATCAGGGCTGGCCTGTCGCTCACTATGCTGGACTCCATACTGCGCAGGTCAGCAGCGGCAGATGGACAGAGCCCTCCAGGCTTGTAAAGAGAGCGACAGAGAGATGGATTGTCTGGAGGGGTTGGAGGGGGGAGCGGTTCCTCCTCCCACAGTGCTCACAGAGGGTCGACTCACACCGCCAGCCCCCCGCGGTCTGCAGCGGACAGCAGAGAGCTCTCCATGCCAGAGAGTCTGAGGGGTTTAGGTGTGAGCGGCCACACGAAACCAGCAGTCCGGCCACGCGTAGCCGCAGCCCGCGGGGCAAGGGGTTGCCATGGTAACTGCGCTTTGACTACTCCGAGGGTTGTGCGCGTCTCGGACAACCCCACTCGCCTGCCATCCGCCTCCGGAGCTGCCCCGATTGCTGCCGCGCGCAATTGCCGCGCTGGCGACGAGGAGGGTCCCATCGTCCGGGCCCGGCTGACCTGCGTATCAAGGCCCGAGCTCTCCAGGGCTGACCCAACCCTCTGATCTTCCCTGCACTCGACGAGGCGTACGCCTGAGTGCACCTCCACCCGGCGGTACCGTTCTGCCTCCAAATTGCACTCAGAAAAAGAAAGCTGGGGATACAGATGGTGCCCAGAGATCAGAGCGCGACCCATTTGGCAGCACAAGGTCACGGGAAGGGTACGGAGATGGAGTGCGTGGAACTGAACGGAAAGATATCGTCTTTTTTCATTTTTTACTGATCTTTCCCCAGGCTGGGAAAGGAAACCCATCTATGCTCCGTATAACACATAAGATGAATTGCGCCAAAGGGCTTCAGAATCCAGGAGTGGCATTAGTTACGGTAGCTCCATGAGCAGTGCCACGGCCTTTAGACAGCCATGACGAGCTTAAACATTTTTAGTAGCAGCAGATGAAATGATTCATTTATCCACCCACCATCCTTGCTCAGGTCCTGGGTTTGCTGACCCCGTCATAAACACATGAAGAACACTAGTTTACAGCTAATCAGATCTCTTCAGTTGAGACTTGATATCAAACTCTTAGGGGAGAGTCATTTTGGTATCAGCTGTCTGTTGACCGAAGAATATTTTGCAGAACTGACTGTTATGCGCTTGTGAACAAACAAGTAAAAAAAAAAAAAAAGTTAAAAAAAACAGACATTCCGATTACAGTTCACACATTGGGGTAGTGAGCATGGACTGAGTGGCTCTCAGGCACAATTACTCACAAGGAATGGAATGCTACATTTATCCAGGGTCACACAGACAGTTGGTGTCAGTATTTCGGCGTGCCCCGAGAGGTCATGGTTAGCCCGCACCCACCTGCTCAGCCTGCCAGGTCTCCACGGAGACTGGGGGCTGAGCGGGTATCTGTGAACCGGATGGACGGAGAGAAAACTGTCCGGGCATAATGGTACACACACACACACAAAAAAAAAACCACACACAGACAAAACACAACTGAGTGCTTGGAACTCCTCCTCATGACAGGTGACCCACACATGCCTGCATTTACAGGAAGGGCTCTTAGTGAGTGGGTGAATGAGAGAGAGAGAGAGAGAGAGAGAGGCGAGGACCCTCAGCAGATGAAAAACTGTACTGACAATTATGGCAGCCCGCATGGGTTTATGCAAAAGCCCTTTACTAAAATCAATACTGGGGTCGGAGCTTTCCAGCAGGGAGGATAATCACAGAGAAAAACCTGCAGAAACCAGCAATATTGATCCCGAAGGGACACTATCTCCAAGAGACCATTTATCACAGCTTGTTGGAGCCTAAATATAGTGCGTAAAAAAAAAACAAAAAAAAAACTTTGCTTTTCTCCATCAAGAAAATTACACTGAGGTGGTGTTTGGGGCAATATTCTAAAGTGCTCTTGCAAATCTATTTACACTACAATTTTCCAAATCAATCGGATCACTAATGGCTCAGGGGACACCTGTGAGAGCAGGGTTTTGGCCTCCATCAGTGGCAAGCAGATCATGTGATCCCGCGCCGCCTGGCCCCGAACCGGGACTGCGCAGGCAGCTTTCCTGATTAGTCGAAAATCCCTTTGAATGAACCGAGGGTGGAACACATGAGCGCACGAGAGAGTGCGCAGAACACTCGCAGGTGCCATTACTCTGTGACGGGGCACGCTGACCGCACTTCCTGTTTACAAGGCAGGGGGCGGGGGCAAACATGTGCAGGCCCTCCCTTGTTTCCCAGGCCGGGCCAGGAAACGGCTGTGCTTTGGCTATTGTTTCTGCTGGAACATTGGTCACAAGGGACATATGGGACAAACACAGACCAGTCGTGGCTGGTGAAGAAGAAATCATTAAAAAGGCTGAAGAAGAAATGGTAGTTGAAGGAAAAAGAGAAGAGAAGACAACAACATTTCTAAAAACGTTCCTCGCGCAGCACCCTGTGCCGATAACTGCCGTCCAGGTCATTATCCCCACAGGCCAAATCCACACCTCACGACAAGCTTAGATTTCAGTGCCCTCTTCACAGCCAGTTTTAATTGCTGCCTGATTTTACGAGCCCCCCCATCGCGTCTTTGATGGAGGACGTGTCGTCGGGGGGCAAACCAAGCAGGAACGTGGAAAACTTTAACCCAGCTGGAGTGTCTTCCCACCAGTCCGGACCTGCTCGAGTGACGGTCTCTTGACAGGTCGCAGTTACCATCGTGGTGGGTCGCTTGTCAGATGGCCGGGCAGGGAGTCCCGTGTGGCCAAACTATGGTGCTGCGGTGCTGGCTAAGGTCAGCCCGCCGACGGGCAGCTACGCTCTCGCCCGGCTCTGAGGCTAGAGGGACGTGTGCACATTCACACGTGGGCTGCGCTCCACGGCACGTGCGTCCGCGCTGAATTTCTGGAGAGTGACAAGTGAGGTTGGAGGCTATCCTCTTGCGCCGTAACACTGTCTGCTCTTAGCGACATATGGGCGCCCCGGCTGACGAACGAACGCACGGACGACACCGGGATGTGGCCTGGGCAGGAACACGGCCAAGCCCAGAGCGGAGGACTCGGGAGAGCGTTCCTACGAGAGGAGAGACATGGAGCGTGGATAAATTGTCTGGAATTTGGGCTGAACTGAAATGGCCTTTGAAGAATACCTGCAAAGTGCAAAACCAGAGGGGTGGGGACGGGAAAAAAGGAAAACCAGTTTGTTTGTAATGTCCCGAAACACACACACACACACACACACACACACTGCTGTGCTTCCTGAGTGCCAATGTCTGCCATCCACCTGTCGGAATCTGGAGGAGGAGGCTTTTCATGCTTGGTCTGCGTAAGCTGTTACTTGCGAGGGTAATACAGCGGGAAAAGGGAACGAGGCGTAAAACCCGGTTTGTACTCTGTGACTTTGCATGAGCGGTTAAACAAGGCCTCCCGTGGAATGCTGGAATGCAAGAGGCAGGATGTGCAATAGAGACGCTAGCAGCAGGGCGGGCGATGGACATGTCTAGAGGACACGCGTAAACCATCAGAGCTTAAAGCCGTTATAACAGTGACCTGATAAAAGGTTTTCATTACATCATACAGCATAACTGAACATAGCCCGTATGGATTGATCATTCTTTTAAGGCAAGAAATCTCCGGATCTGTGAGGTAAATTAATACAATTTCAAACCGAAATTTCAACCCTAATTCAATCTCAGTATTGACTTTAAATTCAGTAAGAAGCTCCAAGAGCGACCTAATGTTTTGTCTGAAATGGTCCAAAAGGACTTGGCGAGAATAGGTAATCCCTTTACCGCCCACAGTACATTCAGGTTGTCTTTACCTCAGGCACACAAACGCACACAACTCTGCGAAAATCACTCCAGGATTTTTCATACAACATTTAATTTCAACATTTGGTGAATTATGGTGGTCCTTGAATATAAACAGAATGACTTACAGGACAAATAGAGGAGTCCTTGTTGCTCGACAACAGTTTGTGTCATTTTTTAATCAGTCCAGCAAGTTTTCAAATGATTTTGATTATTCAGGTGCCGGTGTGCGTGCTTCTGTGATCTCCGAGTGTGATGTGGAGTCTCTGAGGACAAAAGACTAAACCCAAACGGTCACAGTGATGGGCAGTCCAAGGCTGTGCCAGACATGCTATTACGCGCAACTCTAACGGCAGACATGGCGTCTCGCTTCGTGGCGGTTTGCATGCGCTCTGTACGGTACTTCCGAAGGGTCGGTTTTTTTCTGCACCATTCTGTGAATGTAGCAATAAGATTAGTTGGTCCACCATCACCACAACCAACCCTATATCTCACCCACATCTCCACCAAGCGATTTCACTCTGTGGAAAACTGTCAAAAACGGTTTTGGTAAATAGCTTTTTTTGGGCTGCCCTGTGGGTTTTCTCACTTGTAATGAAAATTCAGAGAGGAATAATATTTTGAACCCTTCTGAAATGTAGAAATTATGTTCTGCTGTGCTGTGTCCACTATTGGCACCTAAAATACAATTTTGGATTCAATAAGCCTTTTTTGCCAGCTCTTCACACATGCACGCACACACTGTCCTTTACGTTTTTCACATTTCTCTGTATTGGTATGTTTAGGAATGATTTGTGAACTTATTAAAAATGAACTGTGATTCCTTGGTGGCATATTTTTGAGTTCTTGTCTTTTTGAAATATAATCCTCTGCCACAGCCTAAGATCTTAGGCAAGAATATTCCACTTGCCTTTATCTTAGCCTCCATCTTGACTAGTCTCCCCATTCCTGTCACAGAAAATGATCCCCACAACATGATGCTGCCACCAGTGATTGGCTGTAGAGGTAGTATTAATGAGGTGGTGCTCAGTGATTGGCTGTAGGGATGATATTAATGAGATGATGCTCAGTGGTTAGCTGTAGGGATGGTATTAATGAAGTGTTGCTCAGTGATTGGCTGTAGGGATGGTATTAATGAAGTGTTGCTCAGTGATTGGCTGTAGGGATGGTATTAATGAAGTGTTGCTCAGTGATTGGCTGTAGGGATGGTATTCATGAAGTGTTGCTCAGTGATTGGCTGTAGGGACGGTATTCATGAGGTGATGCAGATTTGGCTTTTTTGTAAATGTGAATAAATGTGCTCTGAGAGGTGTTCAGGCACTGCAGTGGATTCTCTCTCGCCTGACTGCTGCACTGGCTCACCTTCCATAAGGTTCTCCCAGCTCACTGAGAGTGACGGCTGATGACCTCTCTGACCAAGGCCTTTCATCAATGATTACTCAGCTCAGCCAGGAGTCCAGATCTAGCAATCTGGATACTGTTTACAACCTTCTTCCGTTCCAGAGTGCTCTTGGACACGGTCAGTGCTAAAGAAAGGCTCAGATCTGTGCCTTAACATAATGCTGCCTCAAGTCCATGGACAATTCTCTCAAACTCGTGACTAAAATTTATATAAAAATATCAAAAAATTTCCCCACTCGCCCTCTGGGTGGTCTTTTTCCTTCAAGCTTGGGTCCTCTCTCAGAGGTCTGATAGCCTGAGGGTCCTGCGTAATATCTCAAAGTTCAAGTTCAAAGAGGATTTATTGTCATTTCAGCTATGTACAAGTACACAACAAAAACGAGACAATGTTCCTCCAGGACCATGGTGCAACACAAAAACAGTGCAACAGACAACATGCTACACAAGTGCAAACAGTCCAATATAGTGCAAAATGTCATTAAATAAAAAATAATAAATACAGGACAGGACAAATACAAAATGAGTAGCCAGTGCAATTATTTAGTCCAGTACACAGTACTGGGCATATGTAAAGCGAGTTGTGCATAGCAATCAGTGATATGCTACCCTGAACATAGCAGTCACCGGTAGCAGCCAGAACAGTTCAGAGTACAGTGCTGGTTTAGTACAGTACTCTAGCAGCAAGTAGGATAATGTGCAAGACTGCAAAAGGAGTGCATAGTTTATTTGTGTGAGGTTTGACTTCAGCACTAGTCCGATGCAAAACAATGTGAGTGTGTGTATAGATATGTATGTATGTATGTATGTATGTATGTATATATGTGTATAAGCATGTATAAAAGTGCCCATTTTGGAATCTGAAATGGAATTGGAGTTAGCCAGAGTTCGGGAGTCTAATGGCTTCTGGGAAGAAGCTGTTGCACAGTCTGGAGGTGCGGGACTGGACGCTGCGGTACCTTCTTCCAGATGGCAAAAGGGTGAACAGTTCATGTGAGGGGTGTGTGGGGTCTTTCACAATGTTGGTGGCTTTCCGGATGCAGCGTGTTATGTAGATGTTCGTGATGGAGGGAAGAGAGACCCCAATGATCTTATCTTATCTTATCTCATCTGTTCTCAGGACTGCACTCTTCTGGACCGAGATCTCGGATGTTGTTCCTGGGATCTTTTGGAGCCACATCCTCCCAGTTTGTGGGTCACAGCCCCTAGTGTTCCGGTTACCACGGGAACCACAGTTGCCTTCACCCTCCACATCTTTTCTAGCTCTTCCTTCAGCCTTGGTATTTCTCAAGCTTTTTCTTTTTATATTATATATACACACACAGAATTTGTTTTAATAAAAGATGGGGGGGGGGAAGCTTTTTGAATGGAGTGCATAATTTCAGCGCTTATCAAATTCAGGGCTCTGGTATCAACATTTTCAAACAATACCCAGACCCAGCCATGGGCACCTTTAACATTTCTGTGGGATGGATAAAGTATAATAAGATGACATGGAGAGCACAGACAAACCAGACATGCATTCTCATTCTCTCTCTCTCCCTCTCTCCCTCTCTTACACACACACACACACACACACACCCCATCACAAATCTCAGTGTGTACCCAAACACACTAGTTATGTAAACACTCAACTCTTGCTGGCCGTATCGAGAGGCTGCGTGATTGCAAATGTTTGACCCAATACAGCTGCCTGAGTTATTATTTTTTAAATCCCATAGGTTACACAGACCAGAACTTGACTACTTGAATGCAAATGTGTGAAAACTAATTAACATAAATAAATAAGATCATAAAATAAAAATTGTCACCCTACCAATCATTCCTTCTCACACACACACACACACACACACACACACACACACACACACACACACACACACACACACACACACACACACACACACACACACACACACGTAGTGGGCTCCAGCCTAATAAGAATCTCAGCAGCATGAATCAGGGAAAAACCTTCCTGCCAACGGAAGGTTGAAGCACTGCACTGGCAAACAGACCAATACAGAAGCCCTGATGTTGCTTCCTTTCCCACTGGGATGAAATCAAAATCAAAATGCTCTCCTCTTGCTAAACGCCACACATTTGTTCCCATTCCTAGTCCTCTTAAATTCTGTTCCTTCATTTTATCACTGTCTCTTGCGCACAGGTCTTACGATCTTTACAGACATTTAACGCATCCGGGCTGAACGGAGCTGGGGTTTATGGCATCTGAAATGACCCCGTACAGAGGCAGGAATTGTGCAGCAGGGTTTTCAACTGCCGTACGCAGCAAACACAAAGCGAAGTGGTATGAAACTCAGTTGAGCTTTCCTGCGTGTGCGTTCAAGCAGAAATTAGCTTCGGCCCTCTCTGTCAGCAAACAGCCCCCGGTGGCCTTGCTCAGAAATGCACGGGCCCCAACATCGCCTCCCCGCCCCCGTCCCACCCCTGTTTGCTAGGAGCGGGAGCCCACGTACCGAGAGGTGCGAGAACTAGGCCATTTTCACAATCCATTCACGAGAGGTAAATACAGATATGGCGGCTGTCCTTGATTGCTTATCCTGCCGCGCTGTGCACTGGGCGGACGGGATACGCGGGATCCTGACGACGAGATAAGGCCGGTTCCTTGTGATCCTCCGGGGAGCACGCAATAAAACAGGCAGCGCCGAGAAGGCGGGACAGAAAGACGATGCCATGTGCGGTGTGGCCTGGAGACACAGGAGGGCAGCCGGACACGTACCTACGAAATGAGAAGCGACGAGACGCTCCCGTTATGCAGCGCCTCCCGTACAGCGAGCCGGGCAGCAAACTAACTACCAAGACCGTAAAATTCCAGCAACAAAGTGGACCTTGAATGCCTGTCTCTGTTCGCTATTTAGAAGGAAATATTTACACATTTGATAGGACTTGAATGGAGTGTGTAGTTTCAGCGCTGACTCAGCAGACAGGTAGGTCAAAGTCCTCATGAGGGTGCCCGGGGGCCATAAACTCTCCCCATGTTATCATTTCTTGCTCTGCTTGAGCCGGATCTTTTTGGCCCGCGTTTCTTTAAGGAGGCAACCTAGGGTCTCTCCGTTGAAGAGTGTACAGCACTGATGGGTTTATGTCACCCCAGTGTCACGCGCGGCGCAAAGACCCCACGCTGCACGCTCACCGGAGCCCGTCCAGAGCTTCCTCTCGCCGAGACAAAACAAAGGTTCATGCCGACTGGACTACTGCAAAAGCAAAAGCCGTCGGCCACATTGAGCCAAACTCTCCTACGTCTACTACCAAAACAGCCCTTGTGGCAGAGCTTGGGGGTCTGGAGAGGTCTATACGACAGGAGGGAACAAACAAACAAAACAAACCAAGACCTGCCTAAACATGATTGAAAAAAGTCACTAGCCTGTTCACATTGGCCTAGTATGCACTTCCTTTGTGAAGTGACATGGAATAATGAATTAAAGGTGTCTCAAATGAAAACAAAGGCCTTTAAGATATTAATTATCTCCATGTACATCATATGGAAGACAAGCAGTCTGAGCAGGGCCAGCGAGAGAGAGATCAGTTCTGGAAAGACCGGCTTGGTCTGGAAACACAATACGCGCAGTAACTCCCCGAAACCCGCAAACTCGCAAAGCTTGTTTTTTCCATTCACGGGCCTTTTCCCCCCCTTGCACCCTGAGCAGCGAGGACTGCTGTGTCCTGCAGAGGACACCGTGGTGGAGTTCACGGACCAAAGGACAGGGCGTTGGTGTTGGGGGGGGGGGGGGGGGGGGGGTGGAGTGTGTGAGGGTGGGATGCTTCTCTCTCTGCCAGACAACCACCCCCCCTCCCCTCCCCACGTTCCCAGCCCGGCTCTGCTCCGTCGGCCAGGCAGAAACAATAGGTCAGTTTATCAGATGATTGGGTGTTCCAGGCTTTTCATGTCACAGCTCAAACTCTCCAAGGGACAGTGAAAAAGAGAGAGAGAGAGAGAGAGAGAGAGAGAGAGAGAGAGAGAGAGAGAGAGAGAGAGATAGATAGATAGATATGAGGATATAAATAACAGACAGCCGGGGCCACTTGCATGCTCTGCCACCCCACATCAGGGAGCAGCAGATGATGAGTGAGTAGGTGGTCACCCCGGTAACACGAGCGGCCGGAGAGGAGGGCGCTCAGGGTCCTGGCAGCCTCGTCCTCGCTCTGACCTCATTTAAGCTGAAGCGAGCGAGGGTCTGCCAGGGCTGGGGGATTTCAACCAGGACAGTAATCAGTAACTGCGATTATTCTGAGCAGTATTTGCCAGTGCAATTAATCGCAAATGATGGAGCTGCCTGGAGAGGAGGTTTGGGGGTACATCAGCCAACGTGGATGGGCAAACAGTTGGTCCGTGCGTGCTTACAAAAACTCGCAAGATTAAGACTCCTGAGATTCGACAGTTGATAAGCTATTTCTAACCACATACGTGTGATACGGCAGCACGCGCGCAACTCCGTAAAAACGCACGAGATCACAACCGCTCAGCCAAAGAAATAAGAAATAAGCCCAAGGGACTGATCTAAACGAGCGAGCGGTCGACTGAGGCGGTACGCAAATTCATTAGCAGCCGGGACGGCGGTCTAGATAAGGCGGCCTCCGCAGAAGGGGCGGGGAGCTCCTGAACGGGGGCGGGGCGCGGATCATCGTAACCAATCGCGGCGGCAACCTCCTGACGCCTGAGCGAACCACAGAGCGCACGGAGGCGAGCCAGCGAGGGGTTCGTTAATTCAGGCAAGCCCTCCTCCTCGCCTGCCAGTCCGGAACGCAAACCGTGGCCGTGCCGAGACAATAAAGCTGCCCACATATTTGCATTTCACACAGCTGGCTGGAACCACGCGATAAAGGGGGCGGGGGGAGGGGGGCGGGTTTGAAAAGAAAGAGAAAAGGGAAAAAAACAAAAACAAAAAAAAACAACATCTCCATGAATCTGGATAAACAAGCAGGGCAGGGGGAGGCAGGAGGTGCACCCAGGCGCCAGCGGACATGAGCGGGTATGCCAGGCTAAAAGGGCCAGAAGGTCCGTTTAGCTAATCGTTCTGGCGCACGAGGAGAACACGGCAGGGCAAACAGCATCCGACTCCCGCCGCGGCACGGCGACGTTGCCACGATTAGCCACCACGTCAGTTAGACAGGAGATGAGCGGCTCAGTTTAGGGATCCGAACGGGAACCCTGCAGCTCAGGCTGCCAGACGCAAGCCCACCCATAAATCAGGCTAGGATCACTGGGGTCACGGAGAGGGCACGGGGAGGGGGGCGGGGGGGTGGGTTGGCAGAGCTGAGGCCATCTGCTGAGGAGCAGAGGGCATCTGGAGCAGAGAAGGGACCTTCCAAACTGAGGCACACAGGCCAATCGGAGCACAAGACCGTGGTTCACCCATCCAACCTCGCCCGTGACCGTCACTCGTTTTAAGTCAGCCGTCTGCGGGGATGAAGCGCTCCCTTTTCGCACGCCAAAGCTTCGACCAATCACAATAAGGGAAGTGCGTCACACTTCAACTGTACCCCTGGCCTACAAACACAGTGGTTGTCCGGTCATCTCCTCGTATTCTTCCGCTCACAGACCCAAAACTTCCATACAGTCACAGACGTTCTCCACTGGCTTGCTGCCTGCTGGCAGGCGGGTCATGGTGAGCAGGAGCAGAGGCCAACCAACCTGGAAAAACATTCGGAAAGCCTCCCAGAGACGGCGGGGCGAACGGTCAAACCTGGCAGAGGCAGGGCGCGGTCAGGGTGGGCGACCGTGTCTGCCTCATGCTCTCGTACCTTCTCAGGAGGGGCAGGGACCAGACATGGGGGTGGGATGGGCTCGCGTCTTTGGGGCCGAGGATGCCACAGGGCTGTCGAGGGGAATCTAGACTTGATCCATCATGCGTGGCCGGTCACGGGTGTGGTGTCCAACCCGTCAACGCGAGGGCCGGACCGACGAGAGAGCCCTGGAGCTCTCTCAGCCACCTGGAGGAGCTCATTTGCAGTCCATGCAGGGACTCTGCTCCCCTGATACTCCCTGCCTGAGCACGACAGCTCCACCTGACTCCTGCTGATTCTGAGGTATTTGCTCTTGAGAACGGCGAGATGGATAAACCAGGGATTTCTCCCCCCCATATTCCCCCCAGGAGTTTTGGAATTCAGCTCCAGGTCTGGTGTGGGGTAGGGGCAGGGAGGGTTGCCGGGAAGTGTCAGGGAGTCTCGACTGAAGTTGAAATGTGACCAGAGGTTTTGCTGGGCATCAAAGCCCCCGATCAAAGGACCATGTTCCACAGGACTGGCACACGGATCGGGACACAGAAAGAGGCCGCACGCCAATACTAGCACGTGGGTCGCCGCGAAGCCATGCCAGAGCTGCAGGGCCAGGGGAGGGGCGGGGCAACCTGCTGTTTCCGTGGTGATCCTTCAACCTGGCTGGGTCCAAAGAATGGATTTTAAAAAAAAAATGTGACTGCTCCAAGGTTCATCACTGCTTAACCACAAACCTTGTCCAATATGGCCGAACACACAACCAAAACAAACATTCTCTGGGCTTGTCTGGACTCACATTCCAGCTACAAAAGCTCTGGTTTCCTAAAGATTAAGAATCCTGGTCATATTTCTCAGCACATAACTCTATTTCATCCATATAATCCTCAGGGGGGGAAAAACGCAAGGGATTTCCTTGCAACAGATTAACACCTGTTAACAATGCACAATAGTGACCGCGACCTCTCACCAGAACGCCACATTCCGCACATTCCTTGGCTACCTCAAATCCTGTGCTCAGACAAACACATGACAGGAGCTCAGTGGGTAATGCACAGTGTGCGCTCACTTAGTTTAGGTCTGACCATTATGGAGAGTGCTAGACCGTGTTTCTGTCTCAGTGCGCCGAGGTTCAGTGTTGTTTCAATTACACTATGAGCATACGACAGATCAAAAAAGTCCAAATGGAGTTCATAAAGCTGCGTGTGACAAATAAAATGAATTTTAAAAAGTAAAAACACACACAAAAATTTTATTCTATTTTCCATAGAATCAATATCTTGCTTGCCCTCTTTAGCAGATACCAGTGTGTAAACACTGCAGAGTAGCCAGACATTTGCGTGACACACCTTTCCCTCAAAACCGTTTCTGTTCTGAGCAGTTTCAGTTGTTCCCCCTGCGAGAGTCCTTCTCAACGACGAGAGAATTTTGTTGCTTTTGGGCTATAAACACTATAAACAAGCTCGTACTTGAGTGGATGTCAAAAAATAAATAAATAAATAAAATTACCTCCAAATATGAAGACTCAGATGTAGAGTAATCATGTTGCCATTTCAGAATTGTATCACCGCTGGACGAATTCTTGTAATGTGGGATTGTGGCGCAACTCCCACAGTCATTCAAGTGGGCCATTGCGCACACGGAGTCCCATTCCGTCCACTGTTTGTTCCTTTCAGGGCAGCTAAAAGCAGTCACGGCCTTCACCACACACGGGCTTATTACAGCACAGGGGGGAAATAATGCACATGAGCAGAATACTAAGAGACTGGGCCTTGGTGGCACACACACGCATGTATGTCCGCACGCAAGCACGCACAGACGCACGAACGTGCACACACACACATACACGCAAGTAATAACGCACACATATATACACATAGGTAATAAACACACGCGCACACGCTCATGCACGCACATGGGCGTACAGGGGATGCAGTAAGCAGTTGCAAGTGGAGCGACTAGCGGCTATTCATGTGGTCATGGGGTAAAATAAAGAATGGATTGGACCTGGGCCTTTTGATGCCTGTGGACCGTCCATCCCGGTCCCAAGGCGCACCATTCTCAAAGAGCCACGGTCATTGTTTAAAATGGAAGGTAATGACAGGTGGCATGACCCGTGGAGCCTGGGAAATGACTGCTGTATGGTGCCTAAGCAAACAGTCTAATTCTAGCCGCTGCCCCAGGCTTCTGAATAAGTAAACCTCAGTAGCAACAAAAGGCGCCGTGTGTCAAGTCACCCGCTTCCAAAGGCCAGAAACGATCACGTGGTCCTCCCTACCCATGCCTCCCCGGTTACTACGCGACAGGCACAACAGCGTGTCTGGCGCTGGGGAAGGTGCTCCCCTCAGGGGAGGGCGGGGCCGTCGCACCTCTGGGGCACGGCTGTTGTGTCGGTAAAACGATCGTGGCCAGTCAGAGCCTGGGGCGGCACGCTTGGAATCGACCGCCGGCTGCCGCGGGTGGGGGCGGCGCAGCAGGGCGTTGTGAGAACGCAGCGTGCGCATCTTTAGTGCTTAAGCGAGTATCCTCGTGGGACCGCAGGGTTTGAGGCTCCACGGGTGACGCAGACATCCGCCGATTTAGAGATCTGCAGAGAGTGACAGCTTCAACCCCATCAGCACGCGAACTGGAGACGTTAAACACAATTTTGAAGGATCACATAAAATGTGATTAATGAAATAGGAGTCATGCGCATGTCCTTGCCTGCTTTAAATACAAACAAACCCAAGAGGCAACACAAAGGGGGGGGTGACTGAGCAAGAATGTGTGTGTGTGTGTGTGTGTGTGTGTGTGTGTGCGCGCACGCATCAGAGGAACTCAGCAGTTGCTTAAAATAACAGAGGAAAGGCAAGATGAGAAAGGCATTTCAACAAAACTGTGCCAAGCACCTGTGATCCAGCACTAAAGAGAAGCACAGAACATCTGTGGACACGTGAATAATTACAGAGGATGAGGACATGGGGAGAGAGAGAGAGAGAGAGAGAGAGAGAGAGGGAGAGGGCAAGCAGCCCTCGGGAACATATGAATCCCATTCTCGTGATTACATCTCATCTCAAAAGGGCACTAGAGGAGGAGAACAATCCATATTCCTGTCCTAATTTCTCATTCTAATGCATGCACACACGCATCCATATACAAACACACACACACACACACACAGCATGTTCTTATGCACACAGTTGCGCACGCACGCATGCACACACGCACACACACAGACAACATGCTCTTATGCATGCACATAGGCACATGCACGCACACACACACAGAGATGACAGATGGAGATCCAGCGCGAGCAGCACCTCCACAGACAGGAGGTCTAGAAGGTTGAACAGAACCCAGCCAGTTCGCAGCCGCGGTCCTCCTTCTCACACTCCACCCCACCGTCCACGTCTGGACAAAACGTGCTGTAATAGACCAGTTCATACTTCTGAATCGGAAAGGCTGTTCGGTTACAGCTGTCCTATATTGGTAACAGAGGCAGAATCAGACACGTACAAAATCGGACACGTGAGTCACTGCGGCCTGGCCGCCCGTATTCATCACAATACACTGGCTCTTTCTCCATTTTTTTTCCCGCCAGCTTTCTAAAACCCAGCTCGCGTCAAACAGAGCTGCCATACTGAAATCTTCTTTTCATCCAGCTGAAATCTGCAGGGTAGAAAACAGCGAGAGCGCAGCTTCCTGTTCCTGTGCCGCGCGCTGTCGCAGTGCGTCTGTGACGCCTCTGCTTGTGGTGAAAACAGGCTAATTCGTCGGCCCCATTGCGCTCCAGGGTGGAGGCGCCCCACCGTGCTCCACCACTCCTGCGTGACCTCAGACGATTAAGACTGCTTATCTGGTAGTAAATACCTTCCCAAAGACAAAAGCTCTCGTGTGTGTGCGCGCGCGTGTGTGTGTGTGTGTGTCAAGGAGGAAGTGGTGGGTCAGCCCATATCCCATCTATTTGCCCTGAACATTTCAGCCCAGCGACAGTTTAAATTTCAGCAGGGGACTAATAGGGGCCAAATGCGGTCCCAGGCTATGTACTGACCTGTGTTCCTCCTCATTTATTCAGGCCAATCTAAGCTCATCAAGGTCATAGACATGACGAATACGCCATCGCCAGCGCTCGAAGACCCCGGGCTTCGCATTCAGGATTGCCGACAGGCCGGTTCGCCTTCTGGGAGAACAGCGAGGAGTTTACCGTGAGACAGGGAGCGACAGAAATGAACTCCCGGGTTGCAGCAGCGGCGTACGACTCAGCCGACAGGAGGCGCCCCCCCCCGGCCGAACGGCCTCCCTCCGGACCCGGGAGAGCCATGGCGGGCTGGTCGCGACATCCCCTCCCCTCGCCCTGGGCCCTGTCGCCGCGGGCGTGCTGCCGTTGGTTCTGCCGCACGAACGCTGCTGCAGCGGCCATGTGTACAGCTCTCTGCAAAGAGCGACAAATGTAGGCTCGGCGGAGGAACCCGCCACCTCCTCTTTGTACCAAGAGAAGACTAGGAAAGGGAGAGAGGGGATGAGGGGAGAGCGAAAGAGTGAGAGAGAGAGAGAGAGTGCACAAAAGAGAGAAACATAGGAAGACAACAAAAAGAGGAGAAGGAGACAGCCCTACTGTCTACGTGGAGAGGATGCTCAGTGGTTGTGAACTGGTTCAAGGCCTCCGGGCTCTCTGCAGACGGGCGGCGCAGGCCAGCGGCAGGTTCAGCCGTGCCTCCGAGCAGAGAGAGTGGACCGGCGCGACCTCTGACCCCTCAGTCCTGCGGGGGGAGCGGCTCTAACCCGTCGGGGAGGCGGCGGCCGGTCCCGCCAATAACACGGCCGCAGGCTCCTGCGGAGCCGGGAGAACAGAGGAAGGTCTCCGCTTTCGTAGGAGGTGTTTGTGTTCTCGCCGTCGAGATCCCCGACGCGGCCGCGGGGCGACGGACCCGCACCTTTAATCAAACCCGGCAGCCCGCCCTGCAGACTTTGCTTAAGCGCGAGTGCTTGTTTGAAGGAAAGGATGGGTTTTATGCAACCGTGCCATCGTGGGCCAATGAAAGTGTGTGTTGGGGGGGGGGGGTGTTTCCGCCAAGTCCCATTGACGGGGCCGTTTTACGAGGGTAACGCGGACGACAGCTCACCGTGAGACGCAGCCCAGGCCAGCGTGCAAACGCGAGAGAGCAGCTCCTGTACTCTCAGCACAACTAAAACCTGCCTGCTGCCATGAATCTGAAATCGCCGGCAAAGAGAAAAGCCACGCGCAACTCGGCCAAAACAGGGCCGACCGGCTTCGCAATCCCAAACTGCTGGAAAACAGATCATCTGTAATCAGACATCCTTTATTGCCTCGTCTGTAATCAGACCCGCCTGATTCACCTCCACTGCTTTTCGTTAAGGCCTTTCGCGCGCACACACACAAAAAAATGGGATTAGGCCTCATAGGGTTGTGGCTAAATTTCACTTCCACGGAGCCCCTGTTTCGTTGGAAGCGGACGGAGCGCTAACAAAACGCACTCCTAGAGTGGCAGGTATCTGAGGATCTCGGTCCTATAGCCGGAGAACACAGCCGCTGCTCTCCGGCGGGAAGGGTCGCCGCGGCGACGGCACAACAAAACGATCCCTCTTCCTTGAGGTGCGGCAGGGCGTGCGTTGCGGTAGCTGACGTGGCCCCACCCGCACAGCTGCTCGACAACACCGCCCCCACCACATCCACCCCTGCAGCTGGAAGCTGATGTCCAGCGAGAGAGAGGTTAAGGCACAGGGAGAAGTACGGGGAGTCGGCCACAAAGCCACAGCTGTGCCATGGGCCGTCCAAACTTGCCTGCAGAGGCCAACTAGGAGGCCAGACGCTTGCAGGCTGTGGGACATCGTATTCTGAATACAGTTTTTCCCTTCGTGCTTGGTTCATTTACATACCCAAATTGTGTATATATATATATTTGGGAAATACAATTTGGAAAAACTCTCACTTTTAATATGCGTGTCTTGGCTCACATGAATGAGAAAACTGCCAACTCTAAAGCTGCTCTTTACAGAAGCATACTTTTCTGCAATAGCCTTTTGCAGAAAAACAAATGGCAAGTTCCCATTTAAAAAAAAAGACGGCGCTAAAAGATGGATATTCAACTTGTTTCTACGCTAATTAACATTTTAACAGGCCTGACAACTGTTCCGTGCATTCCGCCACACAATGGAATTGTTACGATGAAGCGTTCGGTTCACAGCATGGCAGCGGTAGTCGCTCCGCTCCGGTCTGATGCGACACGGGAACTCCGTGGCTGTGCTGGGAACGCTTCATCGCCGAGGAATTTTAAAGAGGAACACAACCCAGCTCCCTCCCTGCCTACAAGGTCGCCCCGCACGGAGCTGACAGGAAAGAGGCCGTCCAGCACGTCCAGCAGCTTAAGAGCACACACGCATGCCCAGTATCTCCATACTAGTCCCAGGTTCTCCATAGTGTCTACATTATGAACCAGCAGCAACCAAACTGTCGCCATCTTTATTAGAGGAATCATTTGATGGATGATGATGATGATGATGATGATGATGAGAGCACTGAAAGAGCTCCACAATCATCATCATCATCATCATCATCATCTGCCATAGAGCCCTATGAGTTAACCACTAGAAGGCCTTTTTTACATCATCTGGTGCATGAAAACCTAGAGGGGTATTGGAGTTACACAGTAAAAAACACTTTGTTTAAAATAAAGTTTTAAAACACAAGCTGTTATTTGACGTTTGTTACCAAGGTCGGCACACAGGGCTATTTTTGCCTATGACAAAGTGCCCAGGTAAGAACAAGGCTCAACTGTTTCCAACAGACGCGCATGTCCACTAGTACTCACTACAGACACCAACACAAGTACAACGGCAGCATAAAAAAAAAAAAGAAAGAAAAAAGAGCACAACCGTTTGACCACAACAGACTGCAAAGAAAGTTATTGTTTTGGTTTGTTAATTTAAAAAAAACACAACAACAACAACAATACTTTTTTTTTTTTTTTTTGCTTAATCCAATTTGCAACAAGGCAAACTATTCTCAGCATGGCACAGAAGAGAAGGTAATTAAGCGAAAGATTTCTCAGCCGTACACCGCGACTGCGCTAGTTTCTGCACTGCGTGCTGAGGGAAATTTCTGGTCAAGCGAATCCAGCACTGAGCTCTGGTTTAACAGCGTCTCCTAGTAACCCCCGAGGCCCGTTGAGTCATAGCCACTTCTAAGAAATGTAGAAGACTCATCAATGATTGAGGTGCCGTGAATTAAACATGAAACCGAGCCACAGAAGGGAGGAGCCGGGCGCACCCACGGGTAGCCAGCCCAGGGGCAGGGAGCGTGGCCCGACTCCCGCCTCGTTCTGGACCTCGCGAGCCGGCGAACCAGCAGCAGCGGACCAGTCTGAGCTCGGGGTCGGCCCGCGCACGCTCATGACGGAGGGCTCTGGAAAATTCCGAGGGATGCACCTTGGAAGGGGCTGGTGAAAGAGTCAAGGGCACTGTGTCTTTTTTGGATAACGGAGCCTATCCGTCGAGGTCAGAGACAGATTTCACAAAGCACAATGAGAAACTTTACTTAGCCGTAGATTAAACCGCAGGCCTGCTTGCGCCGACAGTGTCGCGTGCTCTTAAAAGTGCCACAGGACCGTTGGACGAGGTCATTTTCTGACATTCGGTGAAAATGAGGGTCGCCGAATACATATGCAGTGCAGGCAGAATACATTTCCACTGCATTTCAAACCTTAATCCCCGAGATCTGGAGACAGAAGCCTGCCACATTACTGGAGCCACGGCTGATAGCACGGGGATCAGAGAACACTGCACACATGGACAGACAAAGACATGAAGATGGGGAGAGAAGTGTTTCAGCTGCACTGAAGGAGAGCGAGAGAGAGAGAGAGAGAGAGAGAGAGAGAGAGAGAGAGAGAGAGAGAGAGAGAGAGAGAGAGAGAGAGAGAGAGAGAGAGAGAGAGAGAGAGAGAGAGCGATAGCAATGCCGGTTCAAGTGCCCTCAAGCCGCTCTCAGTCAACAGCACAAAGTGCACTCAGAGCAGCGCAAGTATGCAGAGTGCACACCAGTCATGGCTCTCATATAGGGAGAGTAATGCTTTAAAGAGGGGCTGAGGGTGGAGAAAGGGGAAGGTGGAGGGATATAAACACCATCTGTGGTGGTGGTGGAGACGGCGAGCAAAGAGCTTAAGGAGTTCGCCGCATTCCCGGAGGAATGGGTGAGCCCTTTCTGTGCGATACAGTGCTGCAATGCATACTGAAGCAGGTACACTGTAGAGGGAAAATGATAACACAGCAAACCTCATACAAATCAGACTCTCTCCCTCACACACACACTCACAGAAAAACTGGGGTCGCTCTTATTTCATGTCAAATCAACACATTAAAAAAATCTTGGGACCATTTCTGATCTAGAAAAGCTGTTAAAAGCAGTTTTTTGTCAGCTCAGAGCAATAGCCATAATGAAATGTTTTACTCCAGAAGATCTGGAAATGCTCAGTCGTGCTTTTTATTGTCTGGATTATATTGTATTTTGCAAACAGACAGTCACATCTTGCTTGTGCCAAGTTCTAAACGCTGCATTTTGACTGCTGGTGTATGTTAAGAAGAGGGATCGTATCACCTCAGATGTGGCAGGTCCTCTTCGGCTTTCTGTTCAGTTTAAGATTCGATACAAGATAATATTTTGGTTTTTTTTTTGGTCTCCGAATGGTCCGAGCCCTACACACACACACACACACACACACACACACACACACACACTCTCCTCTGTCACTCCGACTGGCCCTCCAACCTGGCTGAAGATGAAAGGGCTTGGTGCTACTCTGTTGCAGAGGCAAGGCTTTGCAACAGTCTTCCAGCCGGGCTCAGGCAAGAATCATCTGTAACCTTACTCAAATCCAAACTGAATCTGTTTTATCCAGCAACCTTTTGGAAATAACAGAATGTGACGTGAGCGAGTGACACTGCATGTAAATGTGTGTTTCTGTGTTAGAGCAGTTGACAGTGGAAACGTTGAGAGATAATGTTTGGAGCATTCATATAGCACTTTTGTCAACACCAGTCATTTTAAATATGCTTTATAAAAACGATTTACTTACTTACTTACTTACTTACTTACACATACACACACACACAGATCCTCTGATGTCCTAAAAGCATGTGACTTGACTATTACTCACAGAGCGTATTTGCAACCTCATTAATTCTATCTGGCAACATAAGCTCTTGTGATAAGAACATCATAAGATTATACACACACACACACACACAAACACACCAGGCTCTTATGATGCTCCCTTTGACAGCCCGTGGCCCAAGTGTTGGTAACACAGTGAGTAATACCCACAAAAGCAGGCAACCATCGACAAGCCGACTACGTGTGTAACACTTCAGTTCAGCTACAATGTAAACACACAAAGCCCACGGCGAGTAGCAACATGACATTTTGTCAACCACGAGCGCTGATCAGACAAAATCTAACCTTTTTAGTAACAGCCGAGCAGTGAAGTGCCCTTTGGCTGCGCTTGCGGCACAGCAAAAGCAATTCAACACCACTTTGAACGTAATTGGCTTTGAAGCTATAAGGACCAAATGTTCTGTTCGTGGTGAACATTTAGGGCTGTCAAAACAATAGAAACAACAAACGGTTTCGGGTTTTGCCATGAGCCATAAACATTGAGTAAAATCAATCCAAATACCAAAGTGGCACAATATAAAACATAAGGCGGTCAAAATTAAATCGAATTATTACTTGTACGTCGGCTGAATGGTAAGTTACAGTACCAACCTGGTTTTACAGTCTTCAGTCGTACGGGCTCCCGAAAGTGGCGGATCACGGCGAGGGTATCTCGGTTAGTAAGGCCGCTGACAGGTGTGCCGTTCACCTCCAGGAGCACGTCCCCGGAGCCGGGCAACCTGCCGATATGACACACCATCGACCCCGGCAAAACCTGTCCCAGGTGTGGGAACTCTCCAAGCTCCGCGCCCCCTCCTATCTCCAGAACGGAGCTCAGCTCTGCTGCGCCGCCCCAAGAAACAGCGCACTCCTGGACTTTGCTCGACCAGTGTTTCTTCTTTTTCAGCGTCTTGGACATATTTGTCCGCTCTTGTAAACGAGTCTCAGAAGACGTCCGAAGGCGTTCCCTCGCTCCTCTTTTCTCCGGGATATGCTCGAGCTCAGAAGACGGGCTGGAGCGCGGCGCTATACACGCGGGTTTTCATTCCCATTTCTTGCACTGGTTTCAAAACTTTGAGGGCGACATTGCCCTTTCTCGCAGAAAAAAAACCCCTGTCTGATGTAGACTGTCCGGTTCCGTCCGCCTAGGCAGGGGCCCGGGGCGGATAAGAAGATGCGTCCGCGCTCGGAGATCCACAACCGGGAGAACTCGCGACAGAAAGCTCGGTTCCTTACAGATCAACTGACGCCGCGCAAACCGAACTCGCACAGTCTTACCACAAACTGCGTACCAAGGAACGATCAATTCCGTCTTAAGTTATGAAATCAGCGATTTGATAGTGCAAAACAAATTAAAGATCTGACATCATCTAAATGAAGGCAAAAATCCCACGGAAAGGCAAATACTGATACTCACGAGCAAAACAGCCCGTCTGCGGCGATCTTACTGCATGAGACTATGGATATGTAAAATGAAGAAAACAAAAACAAAAAAACACCACCTAATTCCGGTACATTAATCACACAGCGATGGATTTATATGGATTGATGTTCGTATTCCGACCTTGGTTTGATCCACAACGATTCTTTAGCTCCCAACTTGCGTTTGGCGCACCTGCTCCAATGACATCAGCATTCCCCGGTAGACTGGAAACGACATACCTGGCTCCTAAAAATGTGCTCGCGGAATACCCGCCTAACCGGACGACCGTCCACCACGGACCGACCTTTTCGTTGGCTTTCATACAAAACGCCCTCTCGTGTTGCTTTCTGCTGTCGGGGTAGAATTGATTGCCCCCGAAGCTGCGCGGTGCGGCCACGGTAATGAAGCGCACGGAGTGTGGAGTAACTTTGTAACCAGACTCGCCTTGTCACTTGTACCCAGGGGTGAGTAAATTATGACTGACGTCTACGGTCACCAATAGAGAAAGAGGACTAGACTGGGGGGGGGGTGCAGGGCAATATCAGTGGGAGGGGCTTTCTCCAAGCTTTTCACGACTACCGGCACCGTAGCGACGTTAACTCCTTGATGGCGGGTCGTGTGCGGGTCAAATGTACCGTTAGGACCGACCGGCGAGAACTGGTGACCTCTCATAACCTGTGGACTATACATTTGCTCACTTGTTCCACTCCAGTGCTCGAATGTACCAGCGAGATATTCTTACGAGGCTATGTGAATTTTAACCAATTATTTTCCATCATAAATAGTTTTCAATTTTATCCTCGTAGCCTTTAAAGCAGCAGTAGGTACTCGTATATAAATAACTATGTTTTACTGTCACTATGTCCTGATAGTAGCACAAGAGACAGATAATCGGAAATAATCTCGCTCCACCTAGTCCTCCTAATACCGCTTGAAAGAATCCACCGCGACCGAATCAAAATAACCAATCAGAGCCAGGAGGCGTGTCTAATTGAGTGTCAATCACGCATACGAATAAGGGACATCGAGAACTTTGCAAAAGCAATGATGGATAAGCGAGCGCCTTCAGTTAAAAAAACGACCCATCCCTCCTTCCAACAACAGCTTACACGACAAAGACGAGTAAGCAGTGAATTACAAATGAAGAATGCAGTAACACTCCGTAGCAGGTTTGATTCTGATGTTGCAGTCGGGGTAACGTTTGGCGTTTCTTCTGATATTTATGTATACCGGTGTCTCACAGCTAAATATTTTCAGAAGTGGTTTACTGCTTATTTAACACTATTCCTATCTGTTTCTTCTTTCAAACAGACACATACGTACTTTTCCGAATAGCTGTTGCTGTAGGTTACTTTTCATGTCTAAAAGATTTATTTCTGTTTGTTTGTTGGTCAGCAATGTTGACATTTCACAACGTGCGCAGCTGACTCCTCTGAGGGGAGGCGGGACTGCAGCGAAAGGGGGGCGGCGTCTGGTAGTTGTACTCGTGTGGAATTTTCCAAGGTATAAGCGCTCTCATTACAGTCTTATCGACAGCAACTTTAATGATGATTTAGAAGGGAGTCATTTATTTGGTCTCAGATGACAAGAAGAAATTAATAATTAAGTTTTTCCTTTTTTTTTTCAAAATGACAGGGAGCTGTTCCTAAATGTTTGGTGAGCCTCTGCTCTTGCAAATAACCTCTTACAACTTTAGCGCTAAATTGTGCCAGTACGTGCAATATATGGTGAAATGAACGTGGTGTTGTGCAATACCGCCATCTACTGGACGAATCCTCTATTCCTATCATTCAACCCTATTACTGGGGGCAGATAAAAGCATAGTCTTCAAGGTAATCTTCTCATTTTCAGTTTCCTTGAACAGCTAAAACTTGATCTCTGCATATCCTTGAGAGGCACACACTTTACTACAGAAAGAAATGTGAAATATAAGTTCCTGCACAATTTCACATTGTGTATGTTTCCATGCAATTTCAGCTTCACTGGACACTGGGAAGGAGACCTGAATGCGACTGAGAGTCAAGCACGCTGCTGTTGTGTACTTCAGCGCTGCCGTGTGCCTTCGGTAATCATTAACGTAGATTAGCTGCCAACCACCTTTACGGTCATTGCTCTCAATGTCAAAAGCTGTCCTAGCATTTCCACAGGCTTTTGTTGTTACTGTTGTCGTTGGTACTGTTGAAAACAAAGGGCAGGATTGGGAAGGAGTTTTCCTGCAAGGTCCATGAGAGGAATGAGGTATGGACTCACGCTGGTGGACGGTATCCATTTAGGCGGTAGCCTTTACAGCCCGTCCTTGCTTAAAATATGTTTTCATCTTTCACCATAGAAGGCGTGCGCGATGCTTAACATATAAATCCAATGGATGTGCAGGTTCCATGCAATCTCTCAAGCCTCGAGTGTGGTAAGAGTTTTTTTTCCTTTAAAAAAATAATAAATACAGTCACCTACATTAATCCAAATAACCTCAACCAGAGAAATTCATGATTGGGCCAGTAGGATCTTGCCTTCGGCGTACTGTGATTATCTGTGAATGGTGAGGACTACAGCACAGGATGTAAAATGCGAATCATTTGCGCTTTGTTGGTTTCTCGTTTTTGAATTTTATGACAAGCATTATATTTTTAAACAAGACAAGCTTACACAATATTAATGGCAACTGTAATGGTTTAGAAATATGACCTTACTCTCTGCTATATTACTGTAGTGAAAAGCGTAGTGTCTGTTCATTTTCATTATAAATAACTATACAATTAAATAAAAGGTAATACTGGCTTTTTTTTTGGTTGTTGTTTGTTTTTTTTTTGTTTTTTTTAATTCTTATCTACACAAGACTATGAGTGTATTTCTTTACTGTGTGGGTGGACAGTTGAAGCCTCAGGACCCGTAGCAGTCATCATCATTCCCGGTCTCCTGGCTCTCGCTACGCTGACCATCGTCTCTCTGATTATATGGAGCTTCCTGACGAGGACTCGCGAAAACAGGCGCCGTTGCTTCTGGTGTGGTGGTTAACACTCACGAGTATTGGCACGATGTGGTCAAACAAGAGAGATTTTTGAGAAATTCACATAATGTTTTTGCCGCACCAGCATGAAAAGCAGCTAAAGAGCCGGAACCTGCCACTCTGTGGTCAAATGATAGCATGCGCAAAGTTATGTTTAACACAGAGCTCTGAAGTCAACTACCCAGAATGAAACAGTTTAGCGGTGTGATCATTTATAAGTGCAGCAGAAGGGAATGTGGAGCAGAAGGGAATGTGGCCTTGAACCGACTGTTTAATCTCCTCTGACATTGTTACAAACTGGAAAATATTAACGACATCCTTCCAAGAGGCAGCATTAATACTGTTTTGAGAACATATATCTGTCACACTTAATCACAATTTAAAAAAAAGAAGCAAATGGTATCCAAACAGGATATTCAGGTTTATATTTTATGTTAGGATTTGATAAAACACCCCCTTCTGCATGACGTCTTGTTCATGTCATGTATGTTATTTATATATTCATTTACAAATATTAAAATATGTTATATATTAAATGTGTGCTATATTATACATACATACGTACTACAAATATATTTTGCCCATCTGTGGCCTCTTCCTCTATTACCCATTTGCCATGGCACATAGATTATTTAAGGTTTTGCGTTAGATGACATTCAAGAGTCCCTGTTTGCAGGAGCACAAACAACCGCGAGTCCAAAGTATTTGTGGCGCTGGCCGGGCTCGACGTGGCGCCTGGCCTACACGACCGCACAGCGGGAACGCTTCCCACGGACCTCCACGCACTGCAGTAAACCTGCTGCTCCTTCGATGGCAGCTTCAAGAGGAGAAAATTGCAATTGTTGGATAAATGGATGGATAATTTACAGAAATTTTGGAATATGTGCCGGGTAGGGTCGGTCCGTAATATCTAATGGCCAGTCAAGTCTGCTTCGGGACCGATGAGTCGCCTTCTTACCCAAACTGCACGGTCTGCAATTTCTATAAGTACAGAAGTGAGCTCTTTCCGGTCTCAGGACTACCTGCTGTGAGCCTACAGTCTGGTGCACGGCGATCGTTGGTGGTGTCAGGATTCGTCTTGGCGTCGCAGGTTAAGACGGTGGGAAAGGTAGAGGCAGCTCAAGAGCCTCGGAAAACGCAGGCGCCAGTGCGACACGCGAGGATCCGCGTCCCAGCAAAGAGTGACACGCAAGTGTGCGACCACGCTGTGAGTTAGCTCGAGTCACTCATCAACGTTAATGCCGACACTGTCATACCGCCTTCAGGGAAAGATCATTACCGAGTACACCCTGCTAACGTGCTTAAGGAGTTTTGTAAGGATTTCTTCTGGAATCTCTGGATTGCTTTTATGTTTTACTCCATTATTGAAAGGAATAAAGAACGGACTTCAGTCCAACCTTTCTGGTTCACTCCACTTTGGGAAAAGAAGTAATCAGTTTGGCTCACCCAATCTCTCATCAAGGACTATTTGAAAACCTTTGGAGCATAAACAACTTACAGTTTTAGATTGATACAAATTCATTATACATACTTTATATATTATGATTACACATGATCAAAAACGCACTTTTGTAAACATTTTAATTCAGAAGTAATAAAATTAGAGCAGTTCAATTGTAGATAGATAGCGCAGTACACGCATCACTGTACATTGTTTTAGATCTAAAGTATTTGTATCATAAAATGTTCCATGTCCACCAAATTTCTTACAACGGTCAACTACCTGGGATATAAAACTCTTAAGGTGCTGCTTCCTTCATTAAACCTATCGTTGTTGTTGTTGTTTTTTTTCTTCCAAATATTGTCATGGAGTAATGTTAATCAAACTGTACATTCAATTCTGTTTTCAGTAGTAATCTAAAATCAAGATTCTACCAAAAAAAGAATCACCCAAAATGTCCCTGCTTGTGGTGCTACTCTCGCAGGTGCCTCTCGAGGGTGTGACCTCATGATCAAATGCTACATGTGCAACTTTTGATAGCTTTTCTCAACACACCGATAGGGTCATGCAGCCATCTGACTGATATCAGACCCTCCGCCACGACGACCTCAACACCTACACTGAAGATCCGGAGACGACGTTCACAAACATTGTGTGCGTGATAAACGGGACAGCGCAGCTGGCCTTTTCCAAAAGTGTTTCACTGGCACCCCCTAGTGGCGCAGCCGAAGCGCATTTACACTTGCAGGGTCGCTAGTTTGAGCCCCAGTGATGCCCAGCAATGCTAAAGCCGTTCGCAGTTCGGAGTTCAAGGGAGCAAAAAATGGGAGGAACACTACCTACTGTAGCAAAAAGCTGCAACCAGCCAATCGTGGACGACCGTGTGCTTCTTGTGCTTGCTGGTGAAGGTTGGTTAACGCTTTCCGCAGACTGCGTTCAGCTGCCCTGCGTCTTAGTGTGAGCAGCAGCTTGAGAAGATGCAGTGCTTGGCTTTGCGTGTCTCACGTTCTCGCCAAACGCGCCACGGCTGGGTAGCTCTCATATGTTCTGAGGCTTAGCTAGCTGGTGGGTGGGAACTGGCATAATAATTAAGTTTGGAGAAAAACAAAGGAAAAAATTAAGAGTTCGATGATTTTTTTCTTCTTTTAAAAAACATCTTCATAGTTGTCAGTTTATTAAAGATGCAACAGACCGTGCTCAAATCAACAGGGGTAAAAGATGTTATGTTCAGTACTCCACTGAATCAAAGGTTAGTGCCATTCTTCCTTGGAACCTATAAAGTTTGTGGGAGCTACTTATGGAAAATGAAACACCTGTATATGAAATTACTTTAGCCTGGTAATCAGAAACCCCTTAAAACAGAGGCCAGAATGCACAGCAGCAACTGCAACCCACTCAGCCAAGTGTAATTAATGCACAAGGTGAACTAAGAAATGCAAATGTTTACCTGTCTTAGGCTTTTATTATGTAGTAACAAGTCAAGAGGAACTGAAAGGAAGGACAAGCTGTATCCCGTGCCAGTTTGGTCCTCTCTGAATGATGCTAAAGTGATCTCGTTGAAAATGACAGTGGTTGGTGTGTGTAAACACTTGATTTAGAGTTCTTGCTTGTATGAATGACAATTTAGAGCTGTTGAGTCCGCTTTGAATATTTGGGCATTTCCTCACACACACATCACTTTGAGTATTTTGACTAGATATCCAATCAATCAGTATGCCAATTATTCTAAATATATGCATGATGTGATCTACATTATAGTTGTGGTCTGTATTTCAACAATATCAACTCTCAAAACATCCACCAAAACAGTATAATCGACAGCAGCACTAACATCCTCTAATGTTTTGATGGAGTGGATTTTTGATGCAGCCTGTTATTAACTGAGCCGTCAGCACATGCACCAGAGACAACAGAATTCTTTCATCAACATCTGTGGACATAACATTCAATTTCACTGGCGCTTTGATCACTCAACCGCAAACATAAAAAGACTCATTTTCATCCTCAAGCATGAAAGGGCAGTCTTCAACACCAGTGTTCTGGATCTGGCTTCTTCATCATGACCTGAAGTCCATCACCACAAAACTAAAACAATAACAATAATAAACATAAACAGCATACAATGTCCCTAATTCCCAAAATGGGGTGAGGGGTTTAAACTCCATGGCAACAAACAGCGGATGGTTCCAAATGGGGCTTCTTCAGACCCGGAGCATCAAAGAGTTTGGACAGAACTGTGGAGACAGTTACACTTTACAGCTCCACAGGGTTGTTGGAAACAGAATGTAGGAGACTGACCAAAGTAAATAGTACACACAGGCAGGAGGGAAGGAGGAGCAGAAAACCATGACAACACCTGGGGAACAGTCAGAAAGAAAAACACATTTAGAATTTGAGCCTGAGGCACTATTAACAAAAACAAAAACAAAACAAAAAAACAAACAAACAAAAACATAAACAGTACTGATGATAAATACGACTTGAGCAGAAGGCCGGTTCATAATTAGTTTTAATTATAGCCTGGACTCCTCTAGGCTTTAACACAAAGATATAACAAATGCCATGTTAGCTCAACATATCATTACACACCAGTATGAAATACAAAGAGTTCTACTCTTAAATGAGTTCAGCTCCCCTCAAAAACGGGGAAAACATCATTTGAGCACTTGTGCCTCCTGTATTGGTCAACCAATTAAGCAGGAGGCAGATTAAACAGGTAAATTCCATTTTTGAGATCATTGTTTTCGAGGCATAGGCTTTGTTGTTGTTGTCGTTTTGATTTGTTATGGGTTTTTTTTGGTTGTTTGTTTGTTTTTTGACAAAGTTTAGTTTTTAGATTGCCTGTGAACATTTGAAACATTTTTCAATTTAAAATAAGCGCGGAGATCTACCTTAAGCAAACAGAGTCAATGCAGACAATAACAGTGTTAAACAACTGTTCATTTAACTTCAACAATTCTGTCTCATTTGTTATTATTATTATTTGTGTTATACAAGATGAAAAAAATCAATAACATGATATTGGATTTATCACACACACATGCCCTGTCAGTCGACCACTCACCCCCAGCGTAGACCACCTTCTTCCAGGCCTGTGACTCCAGCACGCGGTCATGGGGGTAGAAGTTCTGGCTCACCATGAACAGGATCATGGCCACAGCGGTGATTCGAAGCACGGCCACGTTGCCACCCGTCAGGAGGGAGGCGCAGGCCAGGATGGCCGAGGAGTAGATGCACGGCAGGCCACAGTACATGAAGGGTATGCCTACAGAGCGGGAAGAGGATATAACAGTGGCTCTCCATTCTATAATCTACAGAGGATGTCGCTTTTAATATCTGAGGTCTGGGCAAGTGATGGACTCGAAAGCAATTAACGGTTTTCGCAAAACAGTTCATTGTCCTTGAACGGTTCGACAGTTCCAAAGGGACGCATTTTTGGAGTTTAGCTCTGCCAACACTTGGCAGTGAGGTACTGTGTTTCGAGTAAGTGCGATTCAGTAGCACTTTGCTAAAGTGGTTAGGGGGGGCTTCGGGCTGCTCACCACTGGAGAAGAAGCAGAGGCGCGCGAACACAGACAGCACGTAGCACATGCACAGGAGCCCATCCAGCATGCTCGCGGTCCTTAACAGCAACGCCGTGGCTATTCCGAACGTTGTGAAGTCCGCAAAATCATCCAGTTTGGCGCCTGAAACATGCAACAAGACAAGAGACTGACACGCCCGCACTGAATAATCTACCCTGGATATTTTCTTTCTTATGACGAGCACTATAAACAGGTGTGTCGGCACGGGCCAGTGACAGATTTATAGCGCTAATCCTTACAGACCTGCGCTCACCCTTCTACTGCAGCCCCTACGAGGGGATCTAGTTGCAAAAATTGCTGTAAAGTTTCATGTCAGCTTCAAAATAGCTCACCAGCATGTGCTGTAAAGAACCCAATGGGGCGGTCTCTCCTCGCTGTTTCGGGAGGCGCGCTTTTGCTAGCGTACATACATGGGCAGACTGTGCCCGCGTGCAAACTCCGAAATTCCCCAACCCAAAGTCAAGCAGCCGGGCTATGTCCGCTACGTCAGGCAAGCGGAGTGACAGGATAAAGCGGACAATTACAGCCCTCTGTGATGTAGACGGCCTAATTGGAGGGTGATCACTCGACTGACAAAAAAAAAAGGGGGTGATAGGAGGGGGGTGATTGTGTGGGGATGGAGGTGGGGGCAGATTATCTAGGAGCAGGGTCACGCAGAAAAAAAACCACACGGAGAGCGGAAAGGCCGTCAGGGGAGCGATCCACAGGGGTATCCGGGGAGACGCGACCGTGCGCACACAAGGGCCGTTTCCTGTTCAGGGGGTTATTTAGGGTGACAGAGTAAGACAATAAAACTGACAACATGACAGCTCGCAACAAAGCTTCAAATATTTTGTACAAGGATACTGTTCTGCTATTGCCTCTGCACAAAAGCGTGTAGCGGTGACAAACGGAGACTCACAGCCAAAATGGACATGCATTGGAAACCAGAAGGAAACAGCAGAAGAAGGAGGGGGGTAGAGGAGGGAGGATGACTCGTCACCGCTCCAGCCAACTTCACCACAAGTTCAGAACAGTCCACTCACCCAGCGCGGAGCAGGCGTCCAGCTGCCTAGCAACCGCTCCGTCTGCCAAATCCAGCAGGTAGCCAATCAGCACCAGCCAGCATGCCGCATAATGGTGGCTGGTGTGGGGGGGGGGGGGGGGGGGGGGGGAGTGTTTACGGGTACACCAAGCAAGACAAAGTTCCAACGGTTCAAAATCACCGCTATATATTTCTGAATGACAAGTACTGCCAATGCATTAGTAAAGGTGGAGGAAGGTATACAGTAATTACAGAAAAACACATTGGACTTCTGTCGGTAGTGTAAACGGCGGCGCCCTCACCCGTTGAGGCTGCTGAGGATGGAGGCCATGCCCACGACCATGTTGGCGACGGACAGAGCGTTGGCGGCGTTTTTACGAGCAAACTCTCTGAGCCGGAGCTGCGCGGCCTGTTCCCTCAGGATAAGTTTGTTGGTGTGCTGGAAAAAGCCTAAAACCATGCAGGTAAAGGGTGTGATTAGGCAGTGGCTGGTGTGTCGACAGCATAAAGGTGTGAGGCGACCTCATGGACTTATCCCAGGTCTTCACTGTCAGTTTTAAATCTAGAATTCGTGATCAACGTGCAGTTACCAATGTCAGAAGAGTCGTCTAAACCTTTCACAGTTATATTTGACTATACATTCAAAGATTCTCCAAAAATTGTTCTCAGAATGCCATTTAGTGCCAAAATAAAAGTCCATCTGTCATATACACAGCAAATAAAAACAATACTGAGTGAGAACACGACATTAACACCCAAAATGAATCAGATCAAGTACTTACTAATGCTGCCTAATTTAAAACATACAAACAGCTCCTTACACTTTATCCTGCAGTCAGGCAAAAAGCAGAATTATATCACCAAAATTAAAGCATAGTTGTGTGACTAAAAAGCTTGTTTCATAAATAAATCACACTGTTGTAAGCCCTCTGAAAGTATTAGTAACTAAAAGTATTTAAAAATTAAGTAAAATGAGAATCAAGAACAGTGTGCAACTAAAGCCTGTTAAATTATGTACAAAATGCATCCCAAAAGGGTTTCTGCATTCACAGAGTAGCATTAGCTGTGTTCAAGACCTTAGTATCATATGGTTCTGTCTGACAAGAGTACGTCTAGCACATATATACCCCAACAGCACATTTCAGACAGGGATTTTAATAATAAATAAATGAACATTTATTTTTTGATAAGACCTACTACATTATCTCGTATCAGATTAAACAAAAGTTAGTTTAGTATACCAACAGCAGTAATTAAAATTTGCCCAAAATGTCAGTAAGAGCCTTAAAATGCTGAGGTCTTGATATACAGATGTGAAGTGTCAGTTTTGTCTACAGAGAAGCCTTGTGTAAAAATGTGCAATTGCAATATACTGCATTTCCTAATATGAGACTGCGCATAACCGGAGCCTCAAAAATATCTTGCAATTGCATTTGAAGCAGTAAAGAATATTTAACCTGTTTCTCAATAAATTACTGTAACCAATGAGTATAAACAATTGTTTCAGACTAAAAGTGATTCTTTGATTATTGACTAAAAAAAGAATTATATGAGCAGTATTTCAAGCAAATATGACCCAAGACAGATATTTTCAAAATAGCATTTGGTAAAACCATTGATTCTCAGTCGGTATTAGATGTTTAATCTAACAAACCTGGGATGTTGGAAAAATTAGAATGGCACAAAGGATATTTTCAATATTTTCATTATTATTGTTATTATAATAACAAAATTACACTTTATTTATTAAATAAGAAAAAGAATGTGGGTTCAAATTCTGAATGGCTACTGTTTTACTTGTGCAAAAAACCCCACGCAAAGTGGGGTTTATAAAGCTGACTGTGCTTCTGTCACTTGATCAAAGGGATAAATGATAAAACTGGTACCATCACAACAGCAGGCATTTCTGGGATTCCTATCAGTCTTGGTTATTTTACTTTTATTTCCGGCAGATGCATTTTACTGACATAGTCTGCATCAATAATGCACTAGGTAGTACACATTCCATGTTTTGAAAAAAAAAACAAAAAAACATTACAATTACCAGTTAAAGCTGATAGACCTGTATGACAGATTTGTTTTTTGTATTATTTTGTTTAAAGGGCAAACCTTTAGCATCACTATCAGCAGATATAAACATGCAAATCATTTGCTGTCAGCGCATCCCTGCTTATCCCCCGACCGAGTATAACCCACTGCACTGTGGACTGTTCAGGCTAAATAAGTGCCCATCTCCCAGTGATGCATATAAAAAGAACTCTGGTGGGAACCGTGTTTACAGTCCACGGCACTCGGGGCACTCCAGAACAGCACGGGCAGTCACCAAGGCACCATCACGGTGCGTCAGCACTGGGCTGTGGACTAACTGCAGTGAACATAAAGTGTTGTCTAACTGTAAATGGATGGGGGGGGGGAGCGCTCAGGGGGCGGTGTGGGGTGTGTGTGGGGTGTGTGTGGGGTCTCTGCAGGGGAGTTTGGGGCATGGAGAAGAGAGAACAAAAAGTAACAAACAGGGCTCTTCTTGGCATACTAACACCATTCTCTGACCTTTGACGAAGGCTGTTGTGCCACTGAAATGCTGCAAAGATTTTTAATGAAGATACACAAAGAGCTCTTTGTGCCGAAGCAAACGAGTGGGTATAACACGTAGATGCGCTTCTGCTCGGGCTGGCTCGTTGCTTTGCAGTTATTCCAGTGGCAGGACACAAAGAAGCCATGACAAGACACAGCACAAACATCCGTGCTCATCATCCGCTCAGTTATAAAACCCTCACATGCAGTCAACTGTTCAGCATTAGAGCAATACTGCCTGCACTGATATGCACAGTAGACTTGCCATGTTGGTTTATAACAGTGAAAATTAATGTAAGTGCCTAGAAGGACCATCATTTCAGGTGGAGAGGCATGCAATACATACATGCACAATGGCTTTCTCTCATAAACGATTTGAAGTGTTAATATATATTTTTAAAAAAGCTTTGTGAACATAAGAAAGGTAAGCTAAGAGACTTCCATATATAATTTCATCCTTAAAAGCCTTACATTATAGAGATATCAGAAATGTTTAATGCAAGGTTCCTACTATTGCGCTTTGCAACCTGAACTCGATGTGATTCCAAAGCCGGTGGATTGCAAGCGACTCTTCATCTGAAAGAAAACAACCAATAAGACACAGCACAAGCCAATAGCAAAATCATTCACCACAGAGGCTGCATGCACACCTTCACTTACTTTGATCAGACAGCATCGCTTGTCATGAGAAAAGGTGACTCTGAATAATTGATTATAGATAAGAATTTCACAGTACAGCTAAAATAAAACATTTTCTTCGTGGGACTTGTGTATTCTGACATCATTTTACATGATGTAATGAAAACAAAATAAGACAGGAAAATCACCTTGCATGGCAGGAATGTAAACTGCTCAATCTTGTCCTGATGATTATTACCAAAATATTTGGCTGGTGTATTCAGTTGGTCAATTCAAATCAGGAATTTAAAATGGTAACTGTTTTAAAATAATCGGCGAGATAACGACATGGTTAGCTACATATCTTTTTTTTTTTACATTAAACAGTAAAAGTAATTTGCTGTTTTGGATCGGCGGCTCACCCATTAAAAAAGATGACAGAGCAAGTGTGATGCTGGTGTCGCGTTACGGTGCCTTATGACTTCTGAGTGGGTACAAAGTGTCAGAGAGGACTGGAAAATCCCATTTGTCATATGGAATAGCTGCTTCATAAATGTGACATTTCAGGTATCTTCAAACCCCAATCAGGATCTGCGGGGAGGGCACCACAACCCCCCCCAGACTGGCTCTTATTATGACAGGTTTACTGACAAAGAGCATGGCTACCATGCATGCACGATGGCTGTGTTCTGCCAAGTGTGGTCATCATTCTTATATCATTCTTATGTACTTTAAGTCCTACACCCAGCCATTTCCTGATTGGGGCTTCAAATTAAAAGCAACTGTGTAGCTCTTCCATCAGTCACATTCAAATCAGCAATTGCACCATAGAGCAAACAAGACATTGGACAGGAGATAAATTACATGCCAACTGAAGACAAAAGAACCAACGTATACATTAAAATAGTCCTGCTGTATTCGGGATGGCAGAAGTTCAGCCTCCTTGGATTAAGCCTCGTCTGCATTTCTGGAATGTTGCCTAATAAAATCTAAATCACTAGTGCTCAAGTTCTCTATCTGCACATTAGAGTCACGTGACAACTAATGACAAAGAGAAAGCTTATTAAAAGATAAGCAATTATTAAATGCAGTATTCATATTGAGATCTAAGCTATAATTGATTTATTATATTCCGCTGAGGTGGGGAAAAAAGTATAGCCATTATATATCAACTATAGCAATCACATTTGCATGCCTTGTGTCCACAGGATACATTAACTGCAGTGTCATGGCACAACTTGTAAAACTAATGCATAACCTAAATATTAAAGTACATGAATGGATAGATGGACAGACAGACAGACAGACAGACAGGCTGCCTTTGTCAGTCTATATTGCTTACTTGTGTCTAAAAAGCTTTAGCTAAGCTAAACCGGCCTTAAATCCACTGTAAACACTGACACTGTGCATGCCCAGGCTGCCCCAGGCACGTGCGCGCGTCCCTGCTCCATTAATCAGCTTTACTCCCTCTGGTCACCGCCAGCAGATGGAAAGCAATGCGCGCGGCAGAATGTTGTTCGGTGGAAACCCGGCATGCAAACCGCAACACAGCCGCTAAGGAAAAGCTATTCTAAACACCAACGTACTATCTAGCGTCTGAGATGGAAGCATGTAGGCAAACCTTACCAGAGGAAGGAGTTAGGAGGATCATGACGTTCTTTTAGGTCTCAACACACAGCACAGCAGCTAAAACGCAATGAGAACAGCGTGGCGCCACCAATCAAAACAAGGAATAACCATTTATTTCTGCATTCGCAAATGCATTGCCATGTAACGTTTTAGATCTTCTAAATTAAAATGTTACACATGACAACAGAGCAGTTTATCATGTGTATTATACTTATCATCCAGCCACCTAGGTAATTCAGAGGTGATTCGGGTCCAGAGAGTAAACATTTGCAGGATGTGGTTCCAAGTGGCTGGTTTTATCAACTATCCTAGCTAACTATTTGCCACACTGGTGGCATTACTAAAGTCGACTGGTTGATACAAAAGCATCGCTGGAGTTTTAACTTACAGTGCCGATCAAAGTCCCATGTCATTCTGCATCTCTGGCCATTTATTTTATATTTTGTTCTACCACAGAGATGTTGCTGAGATGAGCAACTAAACTAAATTAGCCTTCGCTCACCAAATTCAAAAAGGTTGACCTCGAGTGCATTCACTGCTCGCTAAAGTACAAAAAAACAAACAAACAAAAAAAACCAAAACAACAACAACAACAAAAGTTAGGCGCAACAAAGTTACAAGTTGCCAAATAAAAGAAGAGCGGGCAAAACAGACCGCACGTATCTCCTTAAACCTACCAACGTTGTAACTACCTCTAGCTGAGCATAAATTTAGTTAACTCTTAAAACTCTTTAACTGACTAGATAAGATACTACCTTATCTGGGTGTCACAGCATTTTATAAACTAGAAACTTTAATGCACACTCGTCTAAAGGATCAAATGGAGACATCCATCCGATTAACATGAACAAGTCCACATAAATTAGACGCAAGAAAAAAATGGAATTGAGTGTCCAGATACAACAAACGACAGTATTTGTTGGGACAGGAGGGAGCTGTCAAGCTTTTAATTCATAGCGAAGAAGCAGAGTTCTCTCCTCAGGACCAAGGCGCCTTCCTATACTAGGTGGGTTACCATCACCTAATATTCATTATATTATCTAGTTACATTTGAAACTCTTACCTACACAGCTGTCGTACGTTTTTAAAAAAACAAAATAACCAAAAACATACAAACAAACATAAAACAGTATTGTAAGGACATGCAACTACACATTTCTTAAAAGTTTCATAGTTAATATGATGAAATCCTGTCCTAAATTCGTTATTAACGGTAATGAAACCGTTTTCAAGCCATATGCGCAGCCTAGGGAGGCATGTCGTTACCTTTTGCGTTAATGAGCCATACTGATCACCTTTCTATTGATACTCACCTGCAAGGATGTGATTCAGGTCGGTTTAACACAGATGCTTGACGCTATTGAAGTTTAACTTCTTTGCAAAAAAGCTTAACTTCTTTGCAAAAAAAAAAAGAAAAAAAAAGAAAGAAATCCTGTTTTCACATCATTCAGTTGTTTCCATGATGACAAGAACACCTTTACTGCACAATAATAACATTTAGCTCTCCTGCTTACCTGTAGAGAAACAGCGATAACACCAATTTCTGCGCGACTTCTTTTAAAGACGTAGGACTCGCTGGAATATTCCACCGGAAATGACGCTATAATTTTCTCTAGATTTTTCTAACGGCCCATCTGTAGATGTGATGTAGCTAGTTCGAAATTTATATATATATATTTGTTTGTTTGTTTTTTTGTTTGTTTGTTTGTTTGTTTAAATTAATTCATTCATTATTTAATTTTCCATGTACATCGCACCAAATCAAATACAAAAAGAAAGATTCTACAGTGTCTTTGCTTGTTTTTTTCTGCTGTAAGATACTTGGTCTCATAAAAGCAACTCTCAAATAACTTGGACTACGTGAATAAGATATTTTTGAATGTCATTTAGGTGAACACTGTTTTGGAAACATTCAGTGTACCGCTCAATGAATATCAGCCTTGGTAAATGTTTGAAATGATGGTGACACCTGTCAAACAACTGTGTCGAGAAGAACTGCCTTAAATAACCTGAAGAGTTATATAAACTGTGCTGCTAAAAGTTGGATTCATGCTCATTACTGCTGTGTCTGACTGAGCTGGTCCCACATTGCAACACCACTGATCTCAGTAGAGTGGGTATTTGGGTTTAAAGTCCCTGCGCTGCATTCAACTGCTGGTTGATCTTTGAGTAAAATTTAACACGTAGTTGCTCAAGCATTCCAGCGTGGTACGACCAGAAGCAAGATGACTTAATAATCCTGTTAAAATAAATTAAAAAAAATAAAAAATAAAAATATATATATATATATATATATATATATATGACATCCAAACCAAACTATGTAATCCTGTCAAAAAGAAAGAAACATGACAGTATCACATTTGTGCAATACCCCACAAAACCACATCAGCATATCAACTGCAGCTTACATCAGCAAAGGAGTGAATAGAAGGTAAACAAAACATTTAATGTAGTTTACATGTGACAAGCTCAGCAACAACTTGCCCTCTCGGAGGGATAAATAAAGTTTTTTCAGCCAGTCTCTCACACTGCGGCCACACACGTTTCACACACTGGAGCTCCTTGACAGCTATGTTAGGCACACCTCTGTAATGCTTTTTAAGGATTTTGAATGTGAAGTGGGTGTTGAATTCTAATAGTTATTAGATAATCTGAGTTACAATTACAGAACATGGTGTTTTTTGGCCATAGTCTTGGCAGTATCTTTGGAGTAAAAGAGGGCCTCACTGTAGAGCATGTAGTGTCATATTGCAAGAGTATATCTAGATTTGCATTATGACTATAGTAAGGTTGTAACTATAATGGGAGTACTACTTCAGAGGAGAACCTCGATGGCCACACAGCCTCTGTGTAAGGAGTCGAGAACAGACAGATGCTCATGGAATGTAGCAGGTTTTAATAAAAATATCGCAGGAACCAAAAGGAGGAGTCAGGGCCCAAAACAGGGGCAAAAATCACCAAGCAGATATGCTTAAGATGAAGGGAACTTCAAACCATTGTCAAAACAATCCGACATTCCAAGATCCAGAGGACAACAGATGGACAAGCAAATAATTCCAAAAGGGCAAATACACAGTATCATATACAGAAAAAAAAACACTCGGGATGAACACAGTGGAAATATTTGGAGTTCTGATAGTATTCTGCGGAGGATGAGCTGCTGAAGGCATCTTGACAGGCTGATGGCAAGTGATGCCGTATGGCTTCGGTGTCCTGGGAAATGGAGTGCACTTCTGTAGTGCTCTGTGGAGTTGAGGACTGCATGCCATTCAGCAGCTAGGCATGTTAATCCAGTGTCCAGCAGCCTGACAAACTGGACAGGTGATGTTAATAAATAGAAGCTCAGGCATAAAGTTAAACATGACAGCGCAAGGAGTATAATGGGATGCCTTCAATTTGTGGAAAAAAGAAAGGAAAAAATTATGAAGTGTTTATAACGCTTACCCATCTGTTGACTGATCTGGTGAAGCAATGGTATTATTTATATGTAAACCGGCATGATAAAAAGTCACATGGTTTTACCCTGAACAGCAAGGTAGACTGACCGCAGCCCAAGTTGACGCAGTTCAGATGTCGTGCAATCCCACACAATGAAAGGGGCCTACCGCAACTGAAGCAAGCATGCGATTGTAATGCAGTATCCTTTGGATTATCAGGTGAAGAAGTTGAGGGCTACGATTATCATTGCTCCCATGAAATATGAGGAGTGACATTTGTACTCCGGGAATACCACTCCTTTTGTTTAGCACACATTGGGGGTGGGGCAGGGGTCTGCAGACAGTGCTCAAGAACAACGTGGGATTGTAATTTTGCTCTCACTGCAGTGCCATACACAGTAACCCTTCCTTTTACAGTACTCTCACCCTAAGTTCCAAGTACTTCATTGGAAAATACATAATAAGATGGCGAATTACAGGGAAATTACTCTGGAGAAAAAATGGTGAGTACAGACCCTTTCTCCTTCTCTCCCTTCTGTTACGTTGTACACTGTAGTCATCTCAGCCAGATGGTGTAATTGTTGAACATTTTCTAACAACGCAGGTAGCTGATACTGACATTTTATCTCTGCCTTCTGTCACAAATTAAGATTTGGCCCAGCCTTCAGGGTGTGAAGATCTTTCTGGAAAAGAACACCACTAAAACCAGTGATTGTGGGCAAGTTGAAAAGGTCCACAAGCATAAGTACCTGGACACTGTTCTGGACAATGAACACGTGATGCAAATAATAACAATAGGTTAGATTTATAAAGCGTCTTTCACAAAAACCCAAGGTCACTTTACAAAAATGGTGAGTGGAAAGACAGAGAAGAAAAGTAGGTTTTGTGCTGAAATTTAAAGGTAGAGCGAGAGGAACGGGAGCGAATAGGTTGGAGCGGGAGAATGGGAAAGATTAATATTCACATGGGCTAAATTTGAGTGCCATCAGCATAGCGATGATTTTGATGATGAATGACATCACCAAGCGGCTGGATGTAAAATGCAAGGGGCCAAGAACAGTTCCTTGGGGCACCTATCTGTTAGATACAATTCAAACCAGGACGGAACATTTGCCAGTAAAACGTTTTTTTTTTTTAAAGTCATGTAATTAAAATGTTATGGTTAACTGTGTCGAAGCAGTAAGGTCAAGTAACAGGATGGCAGCAGGATGGCAGTAGAAGCAGAGTCAGAGTACAGAAGGAGATCATTGAGAACAAGATGTTTCAGTGCCATGATGGGGACGAAAGCCTGACTAAAAAGCCTCACAGAGATTGTTTGGAGTTTGGAAATTCAAGCAGCTGCTATGCCACGACTCTTTCTAGGACTTTGGAGACAAATGGCAAATCGGATGTGGGTCTGAAAATCTCCACGACTGAACTATCAAGACCCGATTTCCTAACTATGGGGGTGACAGCTGCTAATTTCAGAGCAGGTGGAACATAAAACCGATTGTAAGCGACAGACTGATGATGCGACAGATGGGATAAGAAACGTCTGGGAGACGGCAATGTAAAAGTGAGGTGGGAATGGGATCAAGCTGCAATGACGTCAGTCTTAGAAAGATCGGGATAGACGGCACTAACCTTGTCTTGAAGAGATTTGAGAAATGCATCGCATTTTTCCCAGGGAACCGGCCACAGCCTGGAACGAGGCTTATTAGCAGTAGAACCAAGCTGCCTAGAATTATGGCACTATTTAATATTTTAGAAAAGTATGATGAGTGGGAGGCATTCAGGGCAGCCTTGAATGCACAGAGTTTGTGAGGGAATGCACACGCGATCCGCTTTTCCTAACTAAACGCCCAAGGTGTCTGCCAGTTTTTTTTAAGGCCCGGAGCTCAGGGGTGAACCAGGGAAAAGAGTGGGCATCAGACGCAGAGCAAGTTTTCATGGGAGCGAGAGATTCCAGGACAGCAGAGCCAGACTGGTTGTAGAGAGAGAGGGAAGAGAGTGTACTCATGTTTGAAAGATCAGTAGATTTTAGATAAGCAGAAAAGGAAACTCAGTTATTAAGTTACTACGAAAGTCCCACAGGGCCTCGGTGGTCATATCGGCATATGAGAGAGAATTTCAGGCTGGTGGCAGGTTTAAGCGTCCGTCACCTGAGCTAAATAGTTAATGGTCATCTCAGTAACTTCAGGGATCGTTCAAAGCGAGACCAGTTCTCACATACTGTGATCAGCTTTCTTAGTGGGATACAGACCAGAAGAGATCAGTAGCATGAGAGTCTAAAAAATACAGTAAACATCGTTTTACTATAATTACATTTGGTTGCTATAATTAAAATTACTTTGCCATGATGTCACCAACTACTGCTCCCAGTAACAATTATGGATAAGAAACCTTTATGTTTTAGACACTTCAGTTGCAGTGTAATTAAAGAATGCCCCTTGTAACCAATGTGATCCATCACATACAGAAGTGTCTGAGTGTATTTTTTTTTCTGCACCGGCCCATTGGATTTCACTACTGAGCTCTCCAAATCTCAAAGGTCAAATCAGAAGGTCAGACTCTCACCCACGTCCATTTCATAGACAGACGACAGCCGTGGGGGGTGTGGTTCTGGAGTGTTGTGGACAAACAACCTCAGCCTGCACACAGATAACCACCTTGGCTCTACTCTGTTCTAGCTGTTGGGCTTGCACTGACCTTTCCCCTGGTCTGAAGAGGAGGGTAGCATCATATATGAGCACCTTGGGGTAGTAAAGTGACAGTGTGACCTGAACCATGAAAAGGGCAACTTCCATATCGCTCCACAGACTGAGAATACCTTCAGAGGGAGATCAGTAATAATAATATTCCTCATGTAACACTGGGCTATATGAGATACCCACACAATAATATACAATCATTGCCTGTCCACAGAACACAGCATTTCAGCCGCTCATGAGATTGAAGGTGCAAATCTGACAAAAAAAAATTTCTGGAGACATAAGTTATAAACAATGTTAGTTTATAGATTTGAATCCGTTTGACACATTTATTAAGATACCATGGCAATAAACTGTGACCAGTGAATCTCTCACTCGACACTGTATGAGTACAAAGTCACACGGGACATTAAATCATTTTTACTCATATTTCAAACATGGGGAGTAAATCCTCTATTGGGAGAGGTTAACACGAACATCTTACAGCTGCATTCAAGTGGTCAGATTTCCAATCCCACAAACGCTGATCTAACACACCTTTCCTAACGAGCGCACTGTAGAGGAGGGGGCCAACAAGCCCTAATGTAGGAGAACTAATTCATTTGTGATCTCGGGGGAACAATATATATATAAAAAAATATACGAAGGAAGGTGCAGTGCACTTACAAGCAGAGTAAAAGCAAAGGTGACCCTAACAAGCCCAGACGTAGTGAAAACACAGTAAGACCATAAACATGAATGTGACATCATCAAGTGAAGTGGTCATGCTGATTGCGTTTAAGAAAGTAACACACAAGGATTTTGGATACCCCCCCCCCCCCCCAAAAAAAAAGAAAGAAAAACCCACAAACTCTGGGCACATGGGCGAGCATGCTCTCCACGGGCTGAGCTGGTAACAGTAACAGGAGAGGGGCTCTTCTATGCGCTACTGTACTGTAATGCGACCCGTGGACTCCACCTTCCCTTGTACCTCCCCTCGGGCCGCGCCCCATTAACCAAACCGACTCGCCGCCACGGTCTCGTCTGAGCGAGCTATGAACACTGAAGGCAGATCGACGACGCGCCTGAGGACACGAATGCATACACGTGACGCATACGCACGCACGCACGCACACACACACACACACACACACACACACACACACACACACACACACACACACACACACACACACTGGAGGATCCAGCACTTGAGCACAAGCGCATACACAGACAGAAAGGACAGACCAGGTTGATACGGACACATAGGCATACGGACAGAGGCAGACTTTTTTTTTTTTTTATTCTGAGGTGGGTCAAGAGTTTAAGACTCGCAAGTCTCTTCTGAATAAAAAAGACAGCGGACATGCAAACAGGCAACTTTTGGCACAAACAACAAATAGACACACAAGCCTTTGGTGTGACTGCTGGAAAATATAAAATACAAATCTTTTAGACTGAACAGAACATAAGCAAACTGTTCTAAATAGTTACTGACAAAAAGTGAAAAAAATCCAAACAAAACATATTCACTGACCATGATAATCTAATATCAAAACATTTGTGAGCCACTCAATAAACTTAGATTCTGGAAGTGGCAATATTCATTTACACTTAAACATTCCTGCCCTTCCTCAACAGTGAAACGCCCTTACTATCCAGACATCTAAAAAAAAAAAGCTTCCATACTTTAACTGTGGCCTGGCAAGAAGCAAAGAAATGTTTATTGCTGAGACTTACAATCCACGTGAGACACAGCCAAGCAAGAAGACAGGAGAGGTGAAAATGTGAATGAGAGAGCGAGCGTCTTTTCATTATGACTGAATCTATTTGAATTAAGCACCATTTATTAATACACCTGACACAGAGGAAGTTTGATGATTCTCTATTTTTAGTATAAACTGCATATAAAAAAAACCCCCAACATCTCCTAAAGTTTCCTTGCCTCAGTCCATGATGCTTTCATTGCTTTCCTGCCTCCGGTTTCACCTGAGATGTGTCATGACACCACCTTGAAGCTACAGTCTTCCCAGAGTACAGCACCCCTCCTGTTCCGGCAGCCTCAGCCTCTGAGCACGCTCGCCCGCCCTGACCTCGTGGAGAACATGGGGACTCTTCAAGTATCAACACCACTCAGCCCAAAGCTTCAGACATATATTATTTGGAGCCAGAGGCCACTCGAAGAAATAAAGACAAGCAGGTTATGATTAATTAGCACGACCCGCCTCCACCACCCACACAAATATATAATATAGATTTATATATCCATATGTATATAAATAAAAATTCAGTGCTGTAAAAACATCTGACTCCATAGGATCTGACCCATAGTTGAAGGGTTTTTTTCCTTATCGCTTTTCTTATAATTTTATGACTAAAAAAACAACTACTATGTAAACGGAACTGATTATCCCTTGTTAATTGTCCTTCACTGAGAATACAACACTGAGAGGTTGAACACTTGTTAATAACATTTAGACTTGTTTTCTCTTGTCTTTTCTTTTTGATTTTTTGGTTTTAATACAACACAGAATCCATTTTGCATTTTGTGGGGTTTTTTTTTTTGGCAGCAGTAAGGCACCAAGAAAACATGTCAGTGTGAAAGAGTGTGTGTGTGTGTGTGTTTATAGCCTATAATGCAAGTAAAAACCATTTATTGTCCTGTAGATGTCTGAGAATTGTGTCTCTTTCATTTGCGTATGTGTGTGTGTGTGTATGTGTGTGTGTGTGTGTGTGAAGTTTTCTTCAGTCTCTGGTGGGTGTTGTCGGGGGCAGTCTACAACAGGCAGCGCTGCACGTTGACGCCCTCCTCTGCGTGGACCTGCAGGTCGACGGGCGCCGCGGGCTTCTCGCCCGGCCGGGCGTTCAGCAGAGACAGGTTCTTCAGGCAGCCCGTGAGGCCTGAGGTGAACTTGCCTCCAGTCAGCATGGATATGTCCGGAGCGCCCCCTGCCCCGACCCCCACACAGATAGTACTCAGAATGCATTTTCCCACTGAAAAGTCACAGCACACTGGCCTAGACGATAAACCAAACAGCTGAACTACTGCTCAGCATAGGAACAGAGAGCTGAAGAAGTCTGTGTTTGGATAAAGCAGTACTTACCTATGTACATGTTGCCTTTGGTGTTAACCATGATGCTCTTGCCTTGTGACTGGCCAAGTCGGAGTGTCCTGCCATCCACCTGGATGTAACCCTGCTTTCCTGTCCTGTTTACGACAGAAACAATGAGCCTAAATGTCCATTCATCATTAACAATGTGTGGGTTTATAGCCTGTAATGCCCGTCGTCTTCATGAAACTGCAGAAAACCAGTAGACTCCAAATTCAAATAAGTCCCAGATCCCTTCTTACGACACAAAAGGTAAAAAATAAAATACTACTACTGTCACAAAAAGAGGGGAAAAAATGTGATAATTATCCCAAACTAATGGAACCTGCCGAGAAGCGTCAGATGGCGCAGTACCTGACTGCGACGATCTTGTGCCAGCGTTGGTCATCGATGCGTTCTCTGGACAGGATCTCTGCCTCTCCACTGCCTAGCTGGTAACTACGGGCAGAGGACGGCGCCAACGTCCATGCGTGAGACAACAGCAACATTATAGAAAAAAGTGAAAAAGGAGAATTCTAAAAGACTTTGTGGGTGATTAAATCTAAAAAAAAAAAAAAGACATTTAAAAATCTTTTGCGATAAGTTCTCCAAATTCTCTAAAATGCACACAAGCAGACAATTCAAACGCCTCACCTGAAAACCAGGTGTCCATTCTGTAAGCCCAGACTTATGAAGTCTTTCCCCCTTCCTTGTTCTCCGGGTTCCTGCAAAGCGAGTAGCGATGGAGAACGCAGCTGAGTGTCTGACGTGTTTGGGACTGCCCGTGACAGGAACTCGCCGCACGGGGCTGTCCCGTGTGGGCCCGTGACGCCCCTTAAAGACCTTTAAAGGCAGATCATCTATTCTAGAATATAACATCAAGGCTCACTATGAACCTGAAGTTCTTTTATATGTCCAACTTCCTAAGACATTTCAGACTGTACTGCACTTACAGGATATACAGTATCAGACACATTATTTTGGTCTCTGTGTGTACGTTGTTTAATACCGGAATGTCTAATCAACAGTATGTCCACCGACGGTACTGTTAAAGAGGAACATTGGTGCTACGGTAAGAATGGTACCGTTAATATGTTAGTTAAATGATGTATTAAAATCACGCTACAAGCTGTGGGGCCACGCGGATGAGTTTATATGTAGCATGGCATCTTGTATCACTAACTGTTACAGCTACCTTTGGACACAAGCATTCAGTCATGGGTGGTGCACCTGCAAAATGGTCTAGTTGAGAATGAAAATGCATGCCAAACTGATGCACAGTTCAGTGGAGGTGTAACTTCAACTCTGACCCCACGGGCCTCACGAGCAGTTTCAGCATGCATGAATTATTCATTAGGGATTCATTAAAATGCAGGGTGGGAGTGTCGTTGTTTCTAGTTATGTGTCACATAATTGGCCCTTTGGTGATAAATGGGACACGTTAAAAAAAATGTATATCTTAATATCTTAATACATTTTGACCTTTACCCTACATTTCCTTGCCTTGTGGTAGTGAAAAGTTAATGTCGCATGGCTTCTCGAACGTAGCTTGTATTCCAACACAACCTGACCATGCCAGCTCTCTGCAGCAGAAACACGTAGTCTTAGTTCACCATCCACGATGGTCAGATGGAGGGACACACGTGTGTGTGTGTGTGTGTGTGTGTGTGTGTGTGTGTGTGTGTGTGTGTGTGAAGAGTGGATCGAGGGACACACATGTGACATGTGATATGCACGAACATCGGTGGGAGATAAAGAGTCCGTTCCAGAACCTACCACTCCCTGCCACAGAATAAGACCGTTTGGAGACGCCGTGTTTATCTCCAGCTGGATAGTCTCCGGGGAATCAGGTGAGCTGAAACCAACCACAGTAATTCAGAGGAGAGTGTCCATAAGATCGAGGTGCAATACACTAAACTGTGTTGAGCAGAACGGCAAAAAAAGGTTACTTGAGTCGGGGTGTCTCACCTGCGTGTGAACATTGGTTTAGGAAGTGCTAGGTAGCTGTCATCATGGAAGTACGCAGCATACCGTACTGGGAAATCTGTGACAAAAGGACAAGTTTCAGTTTACACAACAGTGGAGCCGATCAGGCTTACCTTCTGTTATAGCGCCACCCGGTGGTCATCCCCAGAATAACCCAAGAATAAAGCGAGAAGAAGAGAAGGAAATGACAAATTTTCATGTTTAAATGTTTGATTGTTTTTTAAAAAAGGAAAAGGTAAATGAAATAAAATAAAATAAAAAGGAAAAAATTCAAATGGAACTCAAGAGAACTGACGACACAATCTTGGACAAAATTCAGAATGAATAATAATTATATAATAATTATATAAATAATAATAATAATAATAAGTGAGAATAATAAACACAAGTCACAGTCACGCTGGAGCCAAGGCAAAGCGATGGAAGACATTCTCTCCATACTCCAAACTAAACACAAACACCCCCCCCCCCCAAAAAAAAATCCTCAAGCCCCTCACTATGCCACACGTCTGGCCCCGCCCTCACACGCCCTGTCAACACGTGTGACAGGGACAGACGTGCAGTTGTTAGTAACAGATCACGTGCGGCGACACTTTCTCCCTTCGTCCTCCGGCGCGGGCGAGGCCGCTGGCCACGGAGACGCGGGTGCACACGGACGGGCGGGGTCGGGGGCCGGCGGCGGGGGAGGGTGTGGCAGGGGTGAAAGGTCGAGGTGCAGACGGAACGAGACGCCTCTGGAGAAGCCAAAGGGGAATGCTGTGGCTCGCCGTCGGAGTGCCACTCCTAAAGGAGAACGGCTGCCTCAATGCCACATTTGAAAAGAGAAAACGCTGAGGCATAGAATTCCCCTTGCTCAACCTTCCGGTTGACGTTTCTTGGGAGGGCTCGGTGAAGTACAAGCGTCAATGTTTTTTTTTTGTTTTTTTTTTAATGACCTTTTTTTTTTTTCAGGGGTCTGTTTACAGGACCCTTGGAACATAAACAAACAAACAGACAATTCTCTCAGCATTCACACGAGCTTTATTACACGTCTCCACTGTACATGCAGCACTCGTACTGCTGAACTATAAGAAAGAGGTTAAGGCATCTCTGTCTGCACTAATGTAAAGGAAGTTGACAAGTGAGTAGCGTGATATACGACGACACCTAAAATACATGCTAATTTTTGGATGTTTGTGTGTTTGTTTGCTTGTATGTCCGTGTTTGTTTTTGATTGTTTTTGTTTTGTTTTTTGGAAGGTTTTGCGGGTGGGGTTAGAGGGTGTGATCCCATGGAAAAAAAAAAAAGTTTGTCCTGGTTAGTGTTCAAGGTCAGGCCGAGGAGTCGCATACTGTACCGTTAACCGCGTCGCGCGCAGACCTCCACGGCGTCTCTGTGACGACGGCCTCCTTCCCTGTGTGTGCGGGATATAGGCACGAGAGCGCACGCGTGAGACGCACAGACCGCCAGCGCTACGGACCACGGTGCGCGCGGGGAGCCGCCTACAGCTTTCCGGACCAGTCCGGCTCACGCTGGCTAACCGTGTCAGAAAGCTGTTTCTTACGTGGGGAAACCCCTTTGGTCAGGGGGTCACAGGCGAACCCTCCACCGGCATGTGAGGAAAACTACATTCAGCTTCTCGTGTGGCATTAATATACCCAACAGAGCCGATCACCTCTATGACTTACGTTCACTTTCTACCGGCTAACCTGGGAGGAGAGATAGCTGTGTTTATCTGCTTTTGGTCTCTGTCTTTCCCAGAATGTGCTAATCTGCTAAATAGCACTGTGTTACCAAAATAAAAGTCTATTGGTCTCTGTATTTCCCAGAATGTGCTAATCTGCTAAATAGCACTGTGTTACCAAAATAAAAGTCTATTGGTCTCTGTATTTCCCAGAATGTGCTAATCTGCTAAATAGCATTGTGCTACCAAAATAAGTCTACACATGTATCATTTACTGTAGTCAGTGATTCTGCCTGCAGGAACCCAGAGCTCTGAGTGCACAAGTTTGGCCTGTGCTCCCAAGTATCAAGGGCAGGCCCTGAGCCACAGCCGGCCTGTTGGAGCAGGGAAGGGAGAAGACTGAGGGGAGCACAGGTGGGGGCGCACAGTGGCAGACAGCAGGGGTGGAGCCAGGTATGACGGAACGACGCGAGACTAACCTTCCTCACAGAAGAGGCCCATGTAGCCCACGGGACACACGCAGACGCCCGCCACACAGTTGCCGCCGTTCTGGCACTGAGAGGAGTCCTGACAGGCATCTTTCACCAACTCACAGCGCTCTCCTACACACACACACACACACACACACACACACACACACGCAGAGCGAGCCAGCATGTAACTGTATTTATCTGGTATGACTAATTATAATTACGGTACTTATTGGTGTAAAACTGTCACCCCACAGGTTTGTCATACAGGCAGCTCTAGGGAACTGAATGCAAAAGCATTTTCCAATAATCAGGACACAAAAACACTCGGAACATTCATATCAAGCTGTAGTACTGGAGTTCCCGAAACGCCTCAGCCAATCCCAGTCCCTAGCCGGGCACGAAGGGCGTTGGCACGCCGGGAGCTCACCCTCGTATCCGTCCCTACAGAGGCACTGGAACTCGTACTCGGCAGTCATCAGGCAAGTACCACCATGCTGGCAGGACCTGCGGTCACACAGACTCTGCTCGGCACACTCGGTGATGGACTGGCTCTCCACAAAGCTGTACGACAGGTCCAGCTTCTTCCCGTTGATGGACACCTGCAGGCACATTCCAGAAGCACCACAGATACGTCAAAGGAAAATTCAGACAAGACAACGAGGTTTACTGGACTATTTTCCAGCAGGTTTCAATGGCATGGGATTTAACTTGGGTAAAGGCATGTCTCTATTAATGAGATTTGAGGGAATCTCGGAGTCAAGGATGTCTTACTGTTGAGAAAAAATGCCCTGTTTCCTACACGTCTGCTAGCTTTTAAGCTGTTCTGCTGCTACCCTGTTTAGCTGATTAACCAGTCCACTTTATTCCTTAGTGAGCGATACAGTCACAGCTGTGTGAATTCCCTGGCATCTCCTGTCTGAGTTGTGTGCACGCGCATATCAACAATGACCTCTTCGATGCAGCCGTCGAACAGCAAGCTGACATTGGCGGGTTTGGGAAGGAGGTCCATGCTGGGAACTCCGCCCAGGAACATGGGCGTGTAGATGTTGAGGCCCTGTGCCTTGCCGGGCGAGGACCTCTGGATCTCGCGCGCGTGGTCCACCTTCAGAGAGCCGTCCTTACCCAGACGCTCCGCGGACACGTGATGCCACTGGCCCAACGAGACGGGTTCCTGGCTACGCAGCACGGCCTGGCCTGCACACGCACGCACAAACACACTTTGACACGCCTGGTTTAACTCCTCAGCAAATCACCAAGCCCTTCATGAACTGGGTCAGGTGTGTTAAAGTAGGGGAACTCAGAAGTCACTCCATGACCTGAGGTTGACCCCTTTGGCGCTGGCAGTGGTTTACACTGTAAGAGGCCTATTAATGCTGGATATTAAACCTCTTAAAACCTGTGTACGTACTGAAATGAAATGTTGTTTATATTTTAAAGTGTGCGTGTGTGTGTGTGTGTCCAACCTGTTCCGAGCTCGAATCGGAACTCCACATGCCCATCCACCATGGAGAGAGCCACGAAGTCCTCCACCTTCATCTTCCTCCCCCCGCTGAAGAACATGAGGCCATCTGTGGACATGGGCTTGAACTCCATGTCGATGCGCAGGTCGTTGTGGATGTTGGTGAGGGGCGGGTAGGCGATGTACGAATCCTTGCCGTCGAACGATGGCGTGGTGACCAGCGTGCCTGTGGAGCAGGGAGTGGGGTCAGCAGGGGCGTGGTCAACAGTGGGTGGGCCCAGCAGGGGGCGGGGCCTGTTGGCAGGTGCCCTTACCGGCCATGCACTTGGTCCCGTGTTTTCCGAGGTGACAGCGGCAGTCATAACCCATGACGTTGGGGCGGTTGATGCATGTGGCGTCCGGCCCACAGGCCTCTGCAGATGGGAACATAAAACATACATGTAAGTGTGTGTGTGTGTGTGTGTGTGTGTGTGTGTGTGTGTGTGTGTGGGTGTACATATGTACATATGCACCATTGCGGGTGGCAGTTGGACTGGGTTTCCCACCTGGGTGGCAGCGCAGGGCAGACTGGTGCTGACAGTTGCTCCCAGTGAAGCCTTGCATGCAGTTGCACTTGTACAGACTGGCCACCGAATCCTGACACACCCCACCGTTCTGCACCATAGACACAGCCTCATGAGTCACGATATACAGCCATGTAAGCACAAAAGCCACGAGGTAGCACGGAAACCCAGCTGGGCCACGTTGGGAAGGCCACATGGTTCTCTCTGCGACGCTGCTGTTGCCATGGTGTCATGTATGTTTCACACGGCAGATGCGTAAACAGACTGACAATGTTCGTACAGGAGAGGCAGGTCTAACCTGACACGGGTGATCCTTGCAGGTTGGGCAGTTAGTAACGCCAGTAGAACTTTTGTCAAGGTCCTTGAAAATGATTTCCTCTCCCTGGATGACCAGATGACTAATGCAACCTGGAGGGGGGGTAAGGAGGGGTAAGGGAGGGGTAAAGGAGGCAGGTAAGGGAGGGGGGGTAAGGGAGGGGTAAAGGAGGGGGTAAGTGAGGGGGTAATGGAGGGGGGTAAGGGAGGGGTAAAGGAGGGGGGTAAGGGAGGGGGTAATGGAGGGGGGGTAAGGAGGGGTAAGAAGGGGTAATGGAGGGGGGTAAGGGAGGGGGGGTAAGGAGGGGTAAGGAGGGGTAAAGGAAACCGGATCAAGACAACATTAGAAGTGCACAGAGGGTTACAACCTTTATGGAGTCATAGAGTTCATCCACACAATTCAGGTCGGTTGAGTTTGGTACACTTCTTACTGTTTAGGTTTTGCAACATTTATGATAAAAAGCCTTTGATTATCCCTCCTGGGGAAATCTGTATTGCTACATTATTTACAATAAATAGATTAATAAAAGTGCAACTGAAAGGTGCAAAATGTAAAAAAGTAAAATCATACACATTTACAAGTATTACTGCACATTTAAGGTATTTCTCAGAAAGGATATTGCACATATATTGCTAGTATTGCACAATGTTCTATTGCAGCATTTAAATAAATACAGATATGGGCGGTATTTGTTGGTATTATATGGTATTAATCGTATTATACAGGTGATGAGGTACAATTGCTAAAATTACACATTAAAATGAGTTGCACTGAGTGGAGTGAGGTGAGGGCCTTTATGTGAGTGTCTGATGTGCTGCCCGGGGTGGTTCCCACTCTAGAGCCTACCAGCAGTATTTAATTACACAGTAGTTTTATACATACAATACTGAAACAAGTAGAGAAATAAAAGACTTTTATTTTGAAACAAAATTAGGTTCAGTTTCTTACCAACAAAGCCGGTTTTGAGCTCTGCAGTCTTGGCGATCATGCTATAGTTTGGATAGCCGCCCACAAACAGCTCCTCGTTCAAATCCAGGCCTTGGAATTTGCCCTGGACAGCAGATGTTCCACATGTAAGATGCTGTTACTCACCCTCAGTCCAGCACACAGCGCCCAAACAGGACGGAGGCGCGATGGCACAGGGGGCCGACGAGAGCGCACCTGCGAGCTGCCATTGATGGGGGCCTCCTCGTCCACCGCCAGGGAGCCCAGAGTGCCATTACGCCACAGCTGCACGGTGTGGAACTCACCCAGCTTGATCGCGCTGGGGTGGCGGATGGTCGCCATGCCAGAGCCCACATCGAACCTTCACCACACGGACAACGGAGACGCGGCAGGAAGTTAGAAGACATTGGGATGAAATTTGGAAGATGGGATGTCGTATGGAAGACGGTGGGATGAAATGAGCTCACGGATAAGTTTCGCTCTGAAACAGCTTTCAGGTGTGCATCATACCACTGGACTCGTGACTTTGTTTCAAATACCTGAACTCAGGGCGGCCGCCCACCAGCCCAAAGGAAATGAAATCGGCTCCCATCGTCTTCTTCTGTCCGTTATACAGGATCATCCCTGGGGGAGCCGCAGAAGTGGGTAAGGGGAGTGCTGACGCCTCCTCGTCTGAACCCCGCCCCGTCCCGGCCAGGGTCGGGTTGGGTCAGGCCGGGTCCATGGAGCCGAGCGGAAGAGCAGCATGCAGGGGCAGGGGAAGGGGGCACCTGGCCGAGCAGAGTGTCAGAGGGGCACATGCCAGGCCTCGGGCACCAGGGATGGGGTCAGGGGATCGACCTGTACCATCCACTTCTGCAGTGGTGTACATGAACCTGACAAGACCTGCTACCCTGATGTATTCATATGTGCTTACATTTGCTTCTTTTTAATGTTTTTTAACATTTTTAATTTTTTTTATCTATTGCAGCAATATAGTAATGTCACATTAGAAGCGCAGGTCATTTGCAATATACACTTGCAAGTGTGCTGTAATGTACTCAACAAGCTTGGGTGAACACAGCAAACCTTAAACAGACCTTAGTACATGACCTCACACCCGATCTGTCACGGTGCGCTTCTACAAACAGGCATCGACGCAACACATGCGGCAGCCTACATGTCAAAGCACCATAGCGCAGGACATACGGATGCACCGGGCACAAACTGACTACATGCTGTTACGGGAAAGACAGCGGCTCTTATGAGCCATTCCGAAAAACCATGCTGCAGCCCAAGCACCGAGGCCGCTTTCCAATCTCCGTAGCGGCGCACTCGGACCGCAGTCGGCAAGCTCTTGGCCAGCGGCGTGTGCTAGTGGGATTGAGAAGTGGCCGGCGCTCCTAAGGGGAGGAAGCCGTGCGGCATGGCAACGGGGTCCACGGCAACGGGGCCTAAGAACGCACGCTCGTGCTCCCTCTCGAGCGCGCTGACTCACCCGCGTACAAAATGAGACCTTCATAGCAAAGGCGAGGGTCAAAAGTTTGAGTTTGCAAAGAGGAAGAAAAAAAACCCCACCGTTAACGTCAGACATACGTGGCACTTTTAGGATAACAGACGTTTTTCAAACAAGGAGGATTCTGATCGGTCCTACGACTGACGGATGCTTACCGTCCACGTTGTCCGGCCTGAAGGTGACCTTGATGTTGAACGCTTTGTAGGAGTTTTTGATTGTAGGCATGGTGAGGTATGACAGAGGTTCCTGACTGAAGTAAGGCATCACTTGCTCTGCATGACACCGGAGATGCAGCATGATTACACAGCCGCGCCGGGGCGGTCACATGGTCTCGGGCGTGGTCCGCCCTGCCGCGCGGCTGACTCACCGTGCACAACGAGCTTGGTGAACGCCTGCACCTTGCCCTGCTTGTTGGCCGCCGTGCACACATACGTGCCCGAGTCCTCGTGGCTGACTTCTGGCACAGTGAGCACATGCCCGTCCTGCGTGACCTTCAGGGGGAGCTCGCCATCCAGCTGAAAAGAGAGGTTTCTTTGGTTTGCAAGAAAGCAACCCCTTCGAGTGTGAATGGATGACGAATCAGCTCGGTTACGTAGCGAGACCAAGGAGGAGTTGAGCTGAGCGTGTCAGAGATGAGCTGGTGTGAGCGTGGAGGTCTGGGCAGCGCGGGGCGTCGGTTACCTTTGACCACATGATGGTCGGAACTGGGTACCCTGACGCGATGCAGGGAAAGATGGCAGTAGAGCCAATGGTCACTTCCTTCGCCTCGGGCTGGGCAACAATCTGGGGCAAAGCTTTAAAAACACACCCCACGTGTTACAGAGTGACCCCCAGTTGCCCGCAGGTCACCCCATTAACATTAACTGGGTTTGAGTTGCATGCTGTATTGAGGTGCGTACACTGGACGTTGAGGACCACTTGGGACTGCACGGAGCCCACGTCGTTGGTTGCCGTGCAGCGATACTGGCCGGCGTCAGCCTCCGTCACGTGCTCGATCCGCAGCAGGCCACCCCTGACGTGCACGTGCTCGGGCAGTGGGCCGCCCGCCTTGCTCCAGTGCACCGATGGTTTGGGCTCGCCCACAGCGTGACACTCAAACTCCACCGCCCCTCCCACCATGACCGTCTGCACGGACGTGCGCACGTTGATCGTCACCTTGGGCAGGGCTGCAACACACACACACACACACACACACACACACACACACACACGCACCAATCAGGACATGGAGACCAGGCAACAAAAAAAGAAAACAAAAGGGAGGCGTGGGTACTGTTATGCTCCGGTCCATGGGCCGGGGGTGCATGGGTACTGTTTGGATCTGGTCTGCAGGCCTGGTGTGCCTGGGTGCTGTTATGCCCTGGTCCGGGGGTATGCCCTGGTAAATGGGGTACCATTTGGGTGTGGTGCGTTGGACTGACCTTGAATGGCGAGCTTGGCGCTGTCTTGGGCCTGGCCGAACACGCTGCTTGCTCGGCAGATGTACACACCCTCGTTGCTCTTCTCGAGGTTCTCGATCCTGCAAGAAACGCCACAGAGGCAGTTTAGAAAACCGCACCCACCCAACACACTCATCACACAGTCCAGATCACAGGATGTCACTTAAATCTGTGCTCTGACGCTGGCCGTGCCGGGCCGGACAGCGCGGCCCACCTCAGTACGCCGTCTTTGATGTGGTGGTTGAGCGGGAGGGCTCCTCCCTCCTTCAGCCACTCCAGTGTGACCTCGGCGCCCCCGCTGGCTGAGCAGGTGAACTCCACCGCGCTGCCCACGGCCTTCACCTCCACCTGGGGGGCCACGCGCACCGACAGGGGCGCTGTGCACAAAACACAGAGCCGTCCACTGTGGGTCCTCACGCACACCCCACCCTTAACCCTCAGCTATAGAGAACACGCCACAGTCACTTAGAAGGGGCAGAAGGGCAAAACAAAGCTAAGCAAACAGCCACCAGAACTGGAACTTTTTAATGTTTGTGATGTTTGATAAAGACATTATATAAATATTTCTATTATTGTTATTTCTACTACTATTATTTATTATTGTTGTTGTTGTTGAAATCCAGTGTCCTCCTGGACAGGGTTGTGGCCTGTTCCAGTGATGGTTGCGGTCTACCTCGGGCTGGTCTCCGTGGTAACGGACAGCCAGGCCGACACCGTGGTGGGTGGGCCCCGGGTACTCACATCGCACCCGCACTTTGGCCGTCGCCTTGCTGCTGCCCACTTCGTTGCTGGCCACGCACACGTAGGTGCCTGCGTCGGCGGGCGTGGCCAGATTGATCTGCAGGTCCGCCCCCTGCTGTTCGGCAGCGGGGGGCAGGGGCCCGCCCTCTCTGCTCCACTCAAAGCGCAGCGGCGGGGTGCCGTGGGCCAGGCACTGCAGACGGATCACCTCACCCTCGCGGACCGCCACGTCGTCCGGCAGCACGGTGGTGTACGGCGGCGCTGAAACACGTGCAGCGGTCAAACTCCAAAACCGAGAAAGCTAATTACAGCAGGACGACCGAGCTCTACGGTAACGGACATGACGGTGGTGGACTAGCAGGCTGTGGTCAGTGCCTAGAAAACTACGTTACCCCTACGAAACCCTGCACGATCTATGAACCACACGGTGCGTCCAGTGCTCAGAGCTGAGGAACTCGCACGGCACTCACTTTCCACATCCAGCATGATGGTGGCCTCGCTGGTGCCCAGGGGGTTGGTGGCATTGCAGATGTACTGGCCAGAGTCCTGACGGCCCACGCTGGGGAGAACCAGGCTGTTATTGACTATCTTGTGCCTCCAGGGGAGAGGGGCACGCAGCTTAGACCAGGTGATGGTTGGCTTTGGGAATCCTAGTGACAACAGAAAAACATTCACACGCCACGTTACACAGTATGGCAGGCAGAACTGTTAATTCTGCTCGATTCGGTTTTATTTGCATGGCATTTTTTTCGTTAACGCAGACGCCATCACTATAAACGGCTCCGGAACGTCGAACAGCCGGCAGATAAAAAGATAAAAACACGTTTGACATTGGCGGTGCGGAGACCACGCGTGCGTACCGTGGGCATCGCACTGCAGGGTGGTGGTCGCGCCCTCCACTACAATCATCAGGGGCTCCTTCACGTTGGCGAGGGGCACGGTGGGCACCTGCGTGCCTCCTTCCACCACCACCTCCACGCTCGTCTCCGTCTTGCCCTGGCTGTTCTGCGCCGCGCAAACATAGGTGCCGCTGTCCTCGGGCCGCGCCACCAAGATCTGAGGAAGGGGAGAACGATACGCTTTAGGGAGTCCGCTGCTAAGAGCGCTGACCGCGGTGTGCGGCGCGGGGCGGCAGACGGCCGCAGACCTGCAGGACCACGTTGGACTCTGCGGGAACGGGGCTGGTCAGCACGGTCTTGCGGGCATTGTCCAGCCGGTGCCAGGTAACGGAGGGTCGCGGTTCTCCGGCTGCCTGGCACTCCAGGTTAATGGGGTTGCCCACTGTCACGTGCACGGGCCCTGCGGGGGTCACTGTGGCCCTGGGGGACTCTGATGGGGAAATGACAACAGAGTTGTCACAGTGCTGTGAGACCATTGCTGTCTGCACAGGAGAAAGCTGACAAGGGTTGAAGGTATCATACCTCTTACGACCAGAGACACGATGCTGTGGGTGATTCCAAACAGGTTGCTGGCCACGCAGCGGTACGTGCCCTGGTTCTTGGCCTGGGCGTTGGCGATGGTGATCACCGAGGCATCTGGGCCGATCTTCACGTTATCTAAGGCCACAGCCACGAGTTATTCACCCGAGTTATTCAAAGCGTTCCGAAAACGGTACTCAATGCAAAACACCCCCAACCAAAACAGCAAACCGTATTTGAAAGGCCATGCGTGTTGGTAGCATTCTGTGCTCCAGAGGGGGCCGCACCTGGCAGGGGCTGGTCGCTGGCAAACTTCCATTCCAAACGCACGGGCTGGGCCCCGCTGTGCACACGGCACCGGAAGCTGGCTGCCTCGCCCTGCCGCACAGCCGCGCTGTGGGGCTCGATGGAGATGATGGGGCTCTGGAGACCTTCTCCAGGGGGCCAGAAAACCACGGTCAGCAGCGGGACACAAGCACAACAAACACTCTGATCACCCCGTGGTTCAGGTGCGTTTGTCTAAGCGCTGTCCTTCGTCAGACACATGCATGCGTTTTTTTGGTTTGTTTTTTTGTCCCTGGAGCTGTGGAGCTCTTGAATGACGGCGGAGCTTACGGGAGGACTCAGAGGTGACAGACACGGACACGGACGCCTGACGGACATGCGGGCCTCCGACCACCCTGCAGATGTATTCTCCCGAGTCATCGGGGGAGGCTCTCAGGATGCGCAGCTGCGTTCCTAAAACCTGCACACACACACACACACACACACACACAATATCGTTCTCAGTCACTAGTGTGACACCTATTAGGATAAAATACTTACAATAGGCCAAAGCAAACTGTGAACAGGGTGTATGAGGTGGGGACAGGCCTGGTGGAAGGAGGAGAGGTGGCCACTGGCTCTGCTCCACGTGACAGAAGGTGGAGGGTCTCCCGGGACAATGCAGTTCAGGTCCAGCATCTCTCCCTCCACCACCGAGGCAATGGAGGGCTGGATGGTGATCACACTGGCGGCGGTCTCTCCTACGTGCGGGTTTAACAAAGTGGACATTTGACCCTTTGAGGAAGCACTTTCGCAGAACACGACAGTTATACAGCTAGAAGATCAAGGACTAAGGGTTTTTTCATGTATCTTGAAAAATGGAAACGTTAGCCTGTTGTGCTGGTGGCGAAAAACCCATGCGAATTTTGTGTTCCATCTCTTTTTTGAGATAACGATGGTTGCACAAACTATGACTAATCAGCTTAATTCGATTCCAGCCATGGAAAACCCATAAAAAGGCACGTCCGCTGGAAGGCGCTCCTATAGGTTGGCAGTGACGCAGAGTGCGTTATAACGAGGAATCCCGGAGTCTCTGATTAGTCTGCCCACAGCGGATGGGCACGCTGACTAATATGTTTTAACCGCCCAGGATCAAAGCTTTTCTTTTTCTTTAAATTTCACAGAATTCACCCCAAAGGCAAATTAGCAACAGACATAGTGAAAAATTAGTAAAAAAAAGCCTTCAGCTGAACATATTCGCTTTAATCTCTAAAACGTGTGTTGTTATTACATTGTGGATTATGTGTGTGCAAACAGACTTCACTTTATCTGCAGCTCACATCTGGTTATCTTCTTCTTTAAATGATGCTTTTGTTCTCTGTTCATTCTGTATTAGAACGATGCTGGACTCTTAACTTCCACTTTATGTGAAGGTATTGTTAAAAGGCAAATGAATGAACGAATGAATGAATGAATCAATCAAAAACAATCAATTAAATAATGAATCAATACATCAATAAATCAACAATACTCACAGGTCAAAGTCAACATTTAGCTCATGCTCCGAATGGCATAATAACATAAATAATCTAACAAACAAACTCTCTCTGCGTTTCAGAAACTTTTAATAAAAGAAAATGGGCTCAGATCAGGTCTAAAGACCACAAATGCCCTGGAGACCACAGAGCACACGCACACACTCTGATAAAGGCCAGATGTGGTCACCCTCCCCCTCCCCTGCACACTCTGATAAAGGCCAGATGTGGTCACCCTCCCCCTCCCCTGCACACACTATAATCACCTTCCCTAAATCTGTTCTGTGTAACTTAGATAATTTAATAAAAAAATAATTTAATACAATTATTTTTTAAAAATACTTTCAAAAAAGTTTTTTTTAAGCATTTACAAATATATGACATACATTTCTTTCATTCCGAGTTATTTTTTAGTTAATTCTCTTCTCCAGAAAGTACTGTATTTAAAATGCTTCGAAAACTTTGTACAGTTGTACTTAGAGATTCAACTCGTCAGCCTTTTTTTCACAGGATTTTCATGCACGAGTAGCATTTTTAATTTCCACCAGTGTCTGAGCCAGCCGTGTTGCTAAACACGGTCGGGGTGGGGTGGGGTGGTGAGTGGGTGGGTGCGCTTTACCTTTGATCACAGTGACCCTGATGGGTGCCTCGGAGGAGCCTATGGCGTTGGTGCCCACGCACAGATACGTGCCAGCGTCCGCCAGTGTGACGTTGGGGATGAGCAGCGTGCCGAAGTCCGTGCGCTCCGTGCTTGCCTGCACACGTTACCGGGGGGATGGACGGTTAAGCGCGCCAAACCTCGCGTTAAACACATCTGTCCACAGCGCACTGCAGTTAGTCACATGAAGAGGCATCCAGGGTCGGCTGCAACGTCCATTCTTACCTCGTTTCACCCGAGCGGGACGACAGGTGCGCAGATCACGCAAACACACGGATCGGCGGGGTAGCTGCGAAAGCAGCTGGTTTTACTGGTGTGCTTTTGATTTGCGCTGTGTTGCTAAGCCCACATCTCACGTACCGTATAAGACGTGAACAACGAAACATCGCCGACTGCAGTTAATAATGTGGTGGGAGCGCACAGAAATGTTACAGCGTGACAAGGTTAGAGGAGCTAATTGTGTTTAGTACGCTGCCCCTCGCTATACTACGTAGTCCTGTTGTGGAGAAATCCCACATTCATGCCTGTTCCTTTTCTGGTTTTTGGCTTTTTTACAAAAATATATGTAAATGCTCGATAAAAAAAACAGGGAACAGTTCCAAATGTCATCACTACCACTGGCCCCTTCCATTTTATTATTAGTGACAGTAGCTTAACAAAAGAAAACAGAAAAAAGTGAAGTATCCATGAAATAGAGGCAAGTTGAAGGGGGCGGAGCGAAGGGGCGGAGCCTGTCTGTTTAGGTGGGGGAGGCGTGAAGGGGGCGGACCCTTAATGTGGGATTTACCAGACACTGTCCCTGCTGTGAGAGTGGTGGGATGGGATTGTTTTGGGGGCACTCTGGAATCCTGGTGACAAATCTGCTCAGCCAGACGTGCTGGAGTGTCAGTGCGAGGTCAGCGCGTCTGGACTGTGGCGTGGAGCAGGTCCAAGTCCGCTCGCCAGCCTTCGACGCGCCAGATTTGCTAGAGCACACAGAATTTCTGCGTGGCTGCACAGCAGAGCGCACCCCAGAAAACGCTCTGCAGCGCCATTGGACGGCCACGTAAACCAGCCCACAAAGAAACAAATCAAAGCCCTCAGCAGGATGAGGCAGAGTGGACTTAGCAGTTTCACACCCCACTCAGCACAACAAAAACCCCCAAACAAACAGAAAAGGTTAGATGCTACAATACAAACTTACGTGAGCTCGTCTCCCTTATAGGTACAAGCTATTTTCTCAAATCTCTCCGGAATGATCAGACCCCATTTTTACCTGCGCATTAATTATTAATTAGTGTTCTGCAAATGAACAATGACGTGTCGGATTTTTTTTTAAAAACATGCACTTAGTTGACAGCGTGTTGGGTGAGCAAAGTGAGACAAACAGATGGAATCAGTGGGGGGGGGGGGGGTGTGAGAGACAGACACCAGACAGATGGACAGACCTGCAGCTCTTCAATATGTCTCTGTAATACATCAAGACTGTTCGAGTTAAACTGATGGAAACCGTGAGAAGGTATGGCCTGAACAAAACGTCAAGACACAAGTTGGACCAAAAACAAAACAAACAAACAAACAAAACACAAACACACAAAAAAGGGAAAGAGATGAAACGGTCAAAAAACGGAACACCTCCAGCGGAACAAGCCCTCCAAACCACCATGATGCATATATGAGAAGGGCGGAACGCCGTTCCGACTCTCACCTGCGTGGGCAGCGTGCCGCCTCTCCTCTTCCAGGTGAGTTCAGGGCTGGGCGTGCCTCCAGCCCTGCAGTACAACCTCAGCGTGTCGCCCTCGTGGATCTCCACCTGCTGTGGGCTCACCTGCACGTGGGGAAAGCTGGCGCCTGGAACGTCACAGGTGATGAAGTCACAGGCCAGTCACAGGTGATGAGGGGAACCCCCCAGGTATCAGATTACGTTACAGCGCTGCACTTACGCTGCCGTTATACGTAACGCACCCATACGCCGCTCGTATCTTGTGAACACTTGTAAGCGTTGATGCACTTTTTTCTCTTATGTAAGTCCAGAATATGAATGCCACGTTTACACACCATTGCCCGGTGCATTACGCTGTAATTAATCGTGTAGGTACACGGTAACAGTAAAGTGTTACCCTCTCCTGTGACCCAGGCTCACAGCCTACTGTCTAAGATGTGTGTGAGTGTACGTACTGTGCACGTAGAGAACAGCCTGTGCTGTGTGCTCGCCGTGTGTGTTTAGGGCGCGGCACATGTACTGGCCCTCGTCTGCACGGTCCACGGTGGGGAAGGTGAGAATGCCGCCCCGGATGACGGCACTGCCGCTGATGCGGTTCCCAGGGCCTCCTGGGAAATTGAGTTCAACTCCCGTTAACCCTTCCCCCACATAAATCAAACGTAACTCCTTAACTGTTTTCTAATCAATTTACCAATGCCCCCAATCTAAATTAGAGATAATTCCCAGTGTAGTAGGTGTCTCCCTGATTGACAGTTTCACTAGGAGCTGGAGGCGTGTCAGTGCAGCTCTAATAACTATACCTTGCACACCCTTCACAGGTACTTAAAGACTCTTGGAGTCTCATACAGAGCTCTGCTCTACCTGGCTGGATAGTATTTTGGTTTTTGGCAAGGACACATAATAATAATATATAATTTTGACATGGTATCTCTTCTTAACCCTCAAAAGTCTAAGACATCATCATTCACATACATCAAATAGCATGTTTTTATATCATAGCAATTAATGGAATATATAATACTGCAGTATATAGAGAGGTATATGTTAATCACAGCAACAAAGAATAATTGTAGACAGCAGAGGATGAAATGTGTCAGCTGTGAAGTATCTTCCGTGGCAGGCTCCCGGTGAGGTCTCACCTGTCCACTCGACTGCAGGGGCAGGGTTGCCAGTGGCAGTGCAGTGGAACTCCGCACGCTGGCCCTGCTGGACGGTGAGCACGGGCGGCTGGACCGTGGCCACAGGCTGAGCACCCTGGGCAGCTGCGTTGGGGCACAGAGCGGTTAATCGGGCACAGAGCACCGTCCCACCTGCACCCCTGCCCCGCCCAAGCACCAACCCCAACCCCACCCACGCATTCTTCCTGTTTTGAGTCTGGCTGCTTACCTGTGGGTATCTTCAAAACAGAGTGAAATGGGTAGCATTAAGGATCTAAAGCAGGAGAAATAAACTGTTACTCCCCAGAGGCGTTAACTGACTGAGGAGGAGGGGTTATAAAGCAAGACCTCAAAAGAAGGCAAGCACTCGATATATAGACTTGACGAGACTCCTCGGGGGGGGACTATTTCTTTCAAACTGGAAACATTTCATAGTGTAACCCCAGACGGCAGGAGTGGCACATGCTAGCGTGCGGACAGCCAGCGGCTGTGCAAAAAAGGGCCCTGCGACGGGGCCAGTGAGAAAGACAGTAGCACGCACAGCGGCGTTTTTATCCACCGTGCCGTGCCAAGCCCGGGCTTCTGAATCGGACACTCGTGCCAACATCCTTCACATGCACGAATGTGTGAACGTCCACATGGCCTCTTCCTGTTCGGACAAACAGTAAAGACCGTGGCTTCGCTCTGCTCTACACGCCTCACTGCTTCTTATGCTGGAAGTGGGTTTCAACAGTGGAGAGTTGACAATTTTTGCATCGCAAGAACATGTGCACACAGCATGATGTTTGAAGCCCAGTTGCTACTGAGGTGTGACGTGCGTTGCTTCAGTCCAGCGTGTCTGAAGCAGGGAAGAGCAGGTGTACAGCATACGAGAGACTCCTGTCCGTTCTCACCTACGGAAGCTGCTGACCAGACCACACATTCCCCGATGCTCTTCTCCCAAAACAGATCTAATCGTTTCGCTGTGCTTCTTCACAGCCTTTCGTGCACAGCCACTGTACAGAGCCACATTTTTCACAGGCCAGAGATTGCGTGCAAAAATATGAGCAGTCATGAGTTACGTTCATGTACTGCGGAGTCTGAGCCCATGATGTAATGGTGACCATTACAGCCGTGAGCTATTTGCAACTTTGATGTAAGTCTTTTGGAATTTGCTGCAACAAGGAAATTACTTTATCTGCCGTTTTCTTTGACATCCAGTCTTCCAAACTGTCTTTTCAAATACTACTAATAAAAGGCAAAAGTGTTGGTAATTCTGTTGAAGGGCATCACACGTTGGTCAAGTCGAAACACTATGTTGAAACAACAGAGAGGAGTCTCCCGTGTGTGGAAGTGTACCAAAGGCCCAATCAAAAGCTTAGTCAAGTCAAGTAATGATTACGTGTGCAAGTCAACAACTCAATATAGTTGTGCTCTGATGGAGGTGATCAAAAAACCTTGGAAAATGATATGTGAAATGAAATACGTAGCCAGAATTAGCTTTAAATGTAGTATTCCTGAATTATAATGCCATAAATGAAACTTGGAGGGGACAAAGCTTTTAACAGCTCATCATAACACTGGTATTTTGTTTAGGCTGACATATTGACCTTGCAGGGACATTACTTGAGCTGGCACATCCATGCTGAGGACGATGGTAGCATGCGGAAGAGTGAGAGAGTGTGCGTGAAAGAGAGAGAGAGAGACAGACAGAGAGAGAGAGCGAGAGAGAGAGACTTCGCCACCTGGCATGAGAGGGAGGCATGCGGACTTACGCTGTCTATGTCCTTCAAACATTTCATAGGCTGTGTAAAACATCTCAGGCTTAGATCCCTCTGTGAATGAGGGACAGGCAAACACCGACAAGTGAGTCTCACGAGCACTTCCAACCCGAGGCCGGAGAGGAAGGTCAGCCTCCGGTGTACTGTTGAAGCCATCCTGACGCCCCCACTCGCTGCACACCGTATCCCACTCCAGAGCCTCGGAGTCAGTCTGCGGCGCTCAACCAGCAGACGCCTCTTTGTTTGTATTCCATTTCAGTTTTAACAAATGGTTCGGAAGTTTGGAAATTTTCCATTCATAAACCGCAACAGTTACCACAATCACTTAAGGGTATCGGAGGCTGTTGATTGGGATACTGGATGTGGATTATTGAACTGTATGGCTAAGCCCACTGTGGGCCACTGATGCTATGACGAATGAAACATAAAACACAGCGTGACTTCCACGGCACCTAGTGAGCAAGGGAACTTCTCCTGTGCAGTTACATTAAAACACATTCCAAATGCACACTATGAAACACTATGCACACACGAAGGAAAAAAACTATAACACGCCAGAGTCGCCATGGCAACATGCAGGTTAGTTTCAAAGCAAGGATGAAGGCATGGACACGCAGAGTAATAATTCGTTGTCTCGAAATACAGCTTGTGACTGATCCAAGTCTATTTAAAAGAAGTGACTTCATACTCAACTATAAATCCATTAAGGGAGGGTAAAGGGTTGGGTCTCATTTTGGTTTAATCAGACCTGCTCATGTGGCTGTTAGGATCACTTTACATCCGTTTCACAGTATAGCTTTGTAAAAAGGCACACGAAAAGCAGTGGACATCATTTTTCCCCGTAAGATACAGTAGTACCATGGTAACATTTCTTATACAAAATTAAATAACATTTATTCTAGTTTAATGATCACTAGTTAATTGGTTGGCAGAGAACAAATCACCATAATGGGTTGTTGATTTTATGCATAATATATCAACCGGAAATGCAAAACAAATAAACAAACAGAAACTCAAGTAAAATTAGAAAATGTGCATTTGCATCTTAAAAAAAAACATTTCAAATCAAAATCAAACATAAATATGGCATGAAATCCAAAATATGACTATGTGAAGGGTTTGAAATGACAGACAAAAAAAAGGAAAAACAAAATGTAAAAGATTTACTTTATGAACACACAAGTACACAACATTCATGTGAGGACTGCGGGTTTGAGTTCTCCATGTCAGTAACTGGCTAAAAAGTCTTTGTTAATAGTTAACAGTTTTTTAAAATCAACTTATAAAAAATACATCTGAAATCAAAAGAAAGTTCTTAAAATACTAATGTAGGAAGAAAAAAAAAAACTTTTTTGAAATGAGTTGTATTTTGCACTGCTCAAATAATATTTAACTGGGTAAACTGGATATCCACCAGTATAAAGATGACCAGTCTTTTGATGTATAATACAGTCATAAGGGACAGCATTTTGCTGTGTTAGCACCATTAAAAGAAGAGGAAAAAACAACATTCATTGTAATTTGTACAAAACAGGTATAGCAATCACACAGATTTGAGGGCATCAAGCGAAGAAATCCAGTCCGATTACTGGCCAAAGAGTTCCAGTAGTTTTACTATTTGGTCCCGTGACCTTATCAAACCCCTATCCTCATCGGGCCTCCTCAAGACAGACCCAGTATCTGTCAGACCTTCCCAGAAAGTCCTGTTAGAAACAACAGCCAGCGGAAACAAGGCATACATGAACCACCACCACCACCACCACACTATTATAGCAGCAAGGAACCCAACACCAGTGTTATAGCACCAGCATCTGTAGGTGACTCCTGGATTCCACAAAGGAAGGAAGGTAATACAGCTCTAAATACTGTTGGACCAGATAAAGACACCGTGAGACTGGACTCTAATAATAATAATGATAAATGTAGGTGAAAAGCACATTTCAAACTATATGACAGTAAAATCCTTTACACACATTCCTTAAATGCTCAAATGCAGGCATTCCTCCAAACCCTAATGTAACTGCCTGTCGGTGTTTGGCCAACATGGGGAAAAAGGTGAATGGGAGGGAACAGTTTAAATAAATATTTGATTCCAACAGCGAACATGAAAGTTCTGTTTATAAAACACTGGAAGCGTTGTAATAAAATTTAAAGTAGCAGGTCTGTTTCTCTCTTATTCTTCAGTGTAAAAGTATCTGGCTTTGAAGAAAATGGGAAGCTGCTATGATCTCCTATTCATTCAATATTTAACTCAGAAAACACAAAAGTCTGCCTATGTCCCCATAGTTGAAATGATGTTACGAGTTAAATGGATAGACCATATGGTCTATGGATAGACCAAAATGATTAATTAAACTCATTTTCTTGTTCTAATTAATTGCTTAATTCATTTTTCCTTGTTCATCACCATAATTTAGGCACATAATCATTCACAAGCTGTATGTTTTCCTGTAGAGGAAAGCATTGACACAGGTGATGTTAGAAAGCTGAAGAGGACAGATAAGTAAGAGAAAACCCAGAGAAAAGTTCACAGCAGGACAGGAAACGAAGGGCGTTATGAACGTGCATGCATCAGGCAGCACTGTGGGCTACGCCGCCCACAGGCTGAAGCCGAGGAGTTAACTTCAGCACACAAGGACCCAAGAGAGGACACAGCCCAAGCCAGAGGCATGCAGTGGTCAGGAAAAAGGAGACAGAACTGACAGGTCGCACTTGAGAGCTCTCAGAGGATGGTGGGTAGAAGAGGCGTGGCCAGTCACGAACCTGGGACGTAGAGGACCGCGGTGCCCTCGTCCATGGCGAGCATGTTGGAGCCGGTGCACACGTAGACACCGGCATCTTCGGGCTGAACCTTCTGGATGGTGAGAATGCCGTTGAAGTCCATGGCGCGGTTGGGCAGCTTGCCGTCTCCCCTTCGGGTCCACACCAGGGTGTATGCGGGCAACTGCGCCATGACGATACAAGTCAGCAGGGCAATCGAGGCAGTTTCCTCTATAGCTTATAAAGGCTTATGGAGGGTGTAACCATAAATAAGCAAAATTAAAATAAGTGGAGATAAATAACCAAATCCCTTTAAAGGTGTACTGGGAGTGACCAAAGAGCTGGACTTCATCGTCGGCAGTGTCTTACTTTGCTCTTGGCAGTGCAGATGAAGCTGACTGTAGCTCCTATCGTCACGGTCTGAGCCTTGGGCTCCTCGATGAACACCTCGATGGGTTTGGAAGGAGAGGCTAGTGGGAAAGAAAAGATGGTATCATAACACATTACAGCAAAGAAGAAATTCTTAAATAAAAGAACAAAAACCGTAGTTTTAAAATGATGGACCAGCCTAAAAATTGTCAACCAGGAACGCAATCCTATAGTGTGGGAGTTATGAAAGAGACGGATATTTCACCTTACGATTTGTAAGAGGGATTTGCAGTAAGCCTGCAAAGTTATGATGTAATATAAGCAAAGTTGACAGGACCTGGGTTGTAATTATAGAGATTGGCAGAGATATGCTGGTGCCAGGCCGCTAAGGGCTTTGAAAATCCTGAGCATGGCTTTGCAGTCAATGCGGAACGCAAAAGGAAGACAACGTAAATTGAACAAGGCTGGAGTAATCCGCCCTGCCATTTTCCCCACAGTCAGGACGTGCGCCGCTGCGCTTTGAGCGACGTGAAGTTTACTTAAAGAGACAGCAGGGAACTCGGCCAACAAGTCGCAGTAAGTCTGCGCTAGTGGTTATGAGTTAGCATGTCCTGGGCTTCTATACCTCAGAGGAGAATTTGCAATTTCAGAGACGTTACTTAAGCGGCTTAGATAAATAAAAGCAACAGGTCAAAGGTTATATCCTTAACTGTAGCTTTTGGTGGTAGCGAAGTGGCTTAAAACCATTAAGGTCAAGGACAAAACCTTACTGTCTGCAATCTTAATAACCCCATATCAGTACTTCTAGTTATCAGGAGGTTTGTAGTCATGCTGGTTTTTATGTCTTTTGTTCTGCACAGCAGTGCTACTGATATGTATATGTAAAACCAATGTATAGCTTTGTAGGAAAAACGAAAACCATTATTAAATCTGGGACTTGCATGTCAAATGGGCTGTATATAACAGAAGACAAAAGGGGCCTAAAACAGAACTTTGTGGTACACCATGTGAATCTTTTAGGCTAGTAGGCCTGTGCATTATGGATTCGAACAGACTGACATACATCATGCATGTGAGCCCGCGACTGAATTTTACACCTTGGTGTCTCTGTATCCTTACAGAAATGCAAGATGTATCCTTAAAGCAATGCAAGAATCACTAATAGCCTATATATGTTTATCTAGATATAGATATAACAGATAGATATATCTAGATATAACAAAATTCCAGAATAATTCTGGTATACTGTATGCATATTGCTGTCAATAGATGGACAGGCTCATAGAAAAATGAAAAACAAATACATAGACAGAAAGATAAGATGGGAGCCGTCTGTCTCACTTGTTATGATGATTTCGGCTTGGCTCCGGTTGGTGTGTTGCTGGTTCCGGCATGTGCAGGTGTAGATGGCGGCGTCAGAAGCCTGCACGCTGAGGAAGTGTAGCTCCTCCCCTGCAGATAGTAAAAGGGTTCACTGAAGCACAGTCAAGCATCTCCGTCTCACAGAGAGCGATGGGAAAACAGAGCAAGCCGTCGGACTAGCTGCATACCAACCACAACCTGAAGAACGGTGCACCTGTATTTGCGTAACTATCACAACTTTTTTTTTTCCCGTTAAGACGGCTCATATTCCAGCTCCCATACTGAACTGTTCCCGAATAAGTCGAGACGCTTTCTACAGGACTGTACAGGACTGTAGAAAGCGTCTCGACTTATTCGGGAACAGTTCAGTATGGGAGCTGGAATATGAGCTGTCTTAGCGGGGAAAAAAAAGTTGTGATAGTCTAAAGAAACGTGCTTGTAGCACAGAGGATTACTGGGACTAGCCGACACAGTCTAGACCTGTGTGAGATGTTCTTCATGTGTGAGATGTGGGTGTGTGTGTGTGTGTGTATGTGTGTGTGTGGGGGGGGTGTATATGCATGTGTGTGTGGGTGGGTGTGTATGCGTGTTTGTGTGTGTGTGTGAGTGTGAGTGTGTGTGTGTGTGTGTGTGTGTGTGTACGTGTGTGTGTGTGTGTGTGTGTGTGTGTGTGTGTGGGTGGGTGTGTATGCGTGCGTGTGTGTGTGTGTGTGTGTGTGTGTATGTGTGTGTGTGTGTGTGTGTGTGTGTGTGTGTGTGTGTACGTGTGTGTGTGTGTGTGTGGGGGTGGGTGTGTATGCGTGTTTGTGCGTGTGTGTGTGTGTGTGTGTGTGTGTGTGTGTGTGTGTGGGTCCCTGTTCCGGCCTTTGTAAGGGAGTACACCTTGACATGCTAGAGGCCTGACCATCGCTGCAGTGGAACAGGGATAATGCAAGGACTGCTAGACCCTGCTAGAAGCTGTACCCCACCTGTTTGTGACCAGGCAGAAATGTAAATGAAGCATCACATGTCTCTTTTTGTGGCCAATCGGTTAAGTCTTCTTTGTCTCTGATGACCAATGAAGCGTGACAACGCCCATATCAGGACCTTTACATTTTCATGTCTGAAGGTCTTTCTTTAGAGATGGTGTCTGTACATGTTCCCTAGCCGTGAGCACTAAAACATCACTACAACATTGTGTGTTTCTTAATCAAAGCTAAAGAACACCAGTATCCACCACATCTTACAGGAAGTCAATGAAATCTAGAATGCGACATCTGTAATAGTTCTATAGTAATATAGTGTGCTTTTTAAATGCCTCAAATTGATGAGTGGCTGATATGTATGTTTAAATGAGGTATAGAAAATCCCCTCCATATGTTTTGTGTGCAAATGTATTGTGGGGTTTTTTTTGGGGTTTTTTTTGTGAAATATGTTTCAGTTGAGCAGGTTCCACACTCTGCAATCCAATGTATGTATTTCTAGTACTACAAATGTCAAAAGTAACTACTGACCAAATCTCAATGACAACACTATTAAAAAATGTGTGCTGCCACAAGTGCAAAATTATTTCACCGTGAGAATGAGTGGACGCTTCCACCGAATAATGGTGTAACTAACAGTGAATCACAGCAAGCTAAACATAAAATCCAAACTTAGCTTTCATCAATAGCTTTATGTTTGGCTGAATTATTCATATTATTCTTTGTGTTTTTAAATTTTTTTATTAAGAAACAATTCTAAAGACCGAATTGCGGAGCCATGAGAGCTGCACCTTGTCTGTGCCGTTCAGCCGAGCTGGAGATAGGTTGGCCATCGTCGCGGGTCCAGTAGAAGAAGTGAGGCGTGACTCCTGACGCTTGGCACCTGAGAGTGACCGGGCTGCCCGGGGACACCAGCACCCTCTCCGGGTGCACCTTCACCACCAGAGAGGCAGCAGCTGGTACCAAACCACCAAACACCAAACACACCAAACACACCACCCCGTCATCCACACAAGTTTAACACGCACCCACTCACAGGACATGATAAAGTCTCAAACCCGAGCCACCTGCTGGCAGACATGGGTCTAGATTTATCCAGCTGCCACAGAAAGTCCCCAGCCAGCTTTTAATCTTACTCAGCAATTTAGGAAGAGAAAACTCGAATAAAGCACCCTTTTACACCAAAAGAAGGAATTCTGGCCTCACCGTTGTATGGTTGGCATCTGATCCTCTTTTGTGGATTTCCGACATATCCAGGTGCGCAGCTGTATACAGAGCAATGGAAATGGGATCAGAGGTCTGCTTTGTCCCACGCAAACATACATGTACAAAATGAGACCGCGCAAGGATACTTACCGCTCGCAATACTTGCCGCTATAGCCTGGCTGGCACGCAGTACATTGGTAGTCGCCATTTCCCAGACTCTCACAGGTGGGGGAGAACCTACACATGAATACACCTCGTTGAAATTGCTCTTAAACTGCCCAGTCAGCATTTGCGGTTGCACGGACAGTCAAGTTTAAACCAGAGTGTACGTGTTTGAAGCTCTAATTGGGAAATGCAGAAATATGGCTACAGACTCTGGGTCTAGAACATTAGATGTATACACTGTAATGGACTGGACTTTAAAACTGCTGTAAGTAACTTTGATTTGTAAGTGAATATGATTCAATATGATGTGTTTGAGACTAACTGGTTCTCCAGGTCAGTGTGGGGACAGGCACAGGGCTGGCAGTCCTCGGGGGTTCCGGCAGTGGCATCTCCAAAGAAGCCTGGTGCACACTGTTCACACTGCTCCCCCATGGTGTTATGCAGGCAACTCTGTCAGTGAGGGGAGAGGCAGACATCAGGACAGAAAAAACACAGCCAGTGTAGTCTCTCATTAGCCACTGGTATGCCCATTCAACTATGCGGCATTCATAGACTTTAATCCTAGACCAGTCGTGCCAGTCACACATGCCAGTCACAGAAGACAAGTAATCGTAATCCACCATACCGAGCAAATTCCTGTCTCTGCATGGCAGGAGTCTGAGTGTCCGTTACACTCGCACGGCTCACAGTGACCAAGGTACAGCCCTCCGCCTGTACGGGTGTAACCTGGCGCGCAGTCCTAAAGTGCCAAACCAGACAGGGAGGTGCACAACCTCAGCGTTAATGAACTCACAGACCCGCATTTCTGACTAGTCCATACATGTGTGCGCGCGCGCGCGAGTACGCGTGTCGTACCTGGCAGGAAAGGCCTTGGTACCCGGCCGGGCAATGGCACTTCTCTACCTCCAGAGCCTGAGCCAGGCCGGTGTAGCTTGGCACGGCGATCTCCATGCTGATGCCCGAGATGCTGGAGGAGCGCATCTCCGTGTGGTAGGAGGCTCGGATCAGGATGTCATCCAGGTCGGCCAGCACCATCATCAGGTGCTCCCGAGTCGCTGGCATGCCGTCGGGACGCTGCCAGTACTCCTACAGAAGACGAGAACACAGGCGGTCACTTCCGAGTGGACTGAGGATCATGGACAAAAGGCGTATAACCACACACATTTCTATGTGTTGCTGTTTTGTAGTTTTTATAGTTAACATTGCTTGCAATTCACAAGGGAGACAAACTGAGCCGGCTTTTTAAATCATTCACTTACAACTGAATGGGGTTTCGTTTTTCATGCTGCATACAAGCAACAATAAAGGAAACATATCATATAATAAATACTACAATGTGCAAGTTCATTAAATGGAAACCGTAAATGGAAAACAGGCGACGTTTCTCACCTCTCTGAAGACAATCTCAAAGTCACGGGACTCTCTTGTCCCGTGCCCTCTTCGCCAGTCCTGTCGGGCCACCAGGGTGATGTCGTTACCCTTGAAATAAGAATTACATGGTTAGGATGTTTATTATTAACAGGAGACTCAGCATCGCTTGGGTATCGTTTGGCATGTTACATACGATGATCTGAACGTCAACATCCTCTATGGGAGCTCCCCGGGATCCGGGAACATAAGAGACGCTGTATTTCAGCTTCCCCCCGTAGGACCCAACCTGTTGGGAGTACACAGAATAGCGCAATAGGAAAATGTTCCCAGTAGCATGAAATACGAAACGTTGACTTAAACTGGCCTGATACTGGTATATTTCTGAACAAAACAAAAAAAAGTAAGAGCAGCTGTCGTGGTGTCGTGGTTAAAGATAACCACACATGTTTGCAGAACTGAAACCGCTCAATGAAAATTGCCTTGGCGACCTCACTAACTTCTCATGTTCCCACAGGTGGGAGCGCACCACAGCCTGCTGCGGAGCAGTGCCGTCAGTCTGGGCCCTGCCTGGTCAGAGCAAGTTACCTTGTCCCCGCCGAAGCTGTCCGGGAGCTGCCAGAAGAGTACCTCTTCCGGGTGCAAGCTGAAACCTTTGTAGACCAGAGCATACTGGAGCACAAGGGGGAAATTAGAGTGGCGACAGCGTGAGCAGGAGAGAGAGAGAGAGAGAGAGAGAGAGAGAGAGAGAGAGAGAAAGAGAGAAGCACAGCAGAGAGCAAAGCAGAGAAGAGCATCAGAGGAAGGACTTGAAAGGTTCCTAATGGCAAACTATCAGCTCCATCGAAAAACATTCAGTGCTAGATGATGATGTATGACAAATGGGGAAAAACTAGGAGAGGCAAACATCGCCCATTAGATTCTAAAATATTGGGATTCCTCCTGTGTCTGCCTACGGCTTCAACACTTTTAGTGGGCATTCTATGCAGTAGTTAGAAGGAAGAACCACCCTTACGTCAACAAGGTCTGGGTAACTTTCACATTTCTCAATGACTTCTTTACACCATTAAATAGTGACTTATTTTTGGCAATCATTAACCCCTTGCTGAATGACTTGATCATCTACATGACTGGCAGTGTAACCCTGCTAAGGTTCAGTGTGGTTGCCCTCCCAGAGGGTAGCATATGCACAGGATTCCAGCATTTGCAGTCGCATATGACTACCTTGTTGGAGGAGTCAGGCCGAGCAGCACTGGACAGTCTCACAGTGTTCTTTCTCAGCTTATCCTGTCAGCAAAACCAACATCCCAAACCAGCATCAAACCAGTGAAGACAAACACTGAATCAAATCATGTTAAAAACAGGCCCTATACTGTAATGGCAGATTCAAGTTAACGCTAGTTAAGCACAGTGGAATGCACCGGAAAGGACATACAGTACCTTCACCAAGGTTTGGTGGGAGGTGCCTGGAGGCCCAGAGGCCCGTACAGGGTTAGTCAGGGCAGAAGGAGAAGAAGGGGGGCTGGGGGCCTGGAGAGCCGAAAGACCCGGGGAACCAGTGGCTCCAAACGATAAAGAGGAGGAAGTGAAACGGGATGGTGAAGAGGTGGAGTAGGAAGCAGGCCACGCCTGGGAGAAGTTGCCGAGGAGTGCCCAGATTTTGTCGTCCAGCTTAAGGACCTCGGAGGGGGATGGCTGGTAAGAGGTGGGGAGAGGAAAGGAAACAGGACCCACGGTGACCTAGCGGTCAGACGAAGGGGATATCTAAAGATGGGATCCAAGGGTTACTTCCAAGTAGAGGCATGCAAAGCGGACTCGGGAGGGTAAGTGCATGTAGGATGCTTAAATTCAGGAAATCACATTGCTTTCATTGTGAGCTCTCATTTTGGGTGTATGATAGGGTTACCAAAGACCCAACAAAGAAATCCTGAACTCTCACAGGCTCTTACATGTCTATGGTATTCTGTTACTCAAAGTCTTTTCATTTAAGCCATTGTTAGTTGTTCCTCCAGAATGCATGACATTTTGTCATGCTACTACAAGTCAAGTGAGCCTCGAGAAGAGAAATGTGCTGTAAGTTTCAAGTTATTTCATCACAAGAGTTCTGCTATTGGCTTGGATAAAACTCTCTCAGTTAAGTTAGAAAAGACCACAGATAACAGCAAAGCTAAGAAGCTACAACTTTTCAGCAAGTAATGCAGCTTTCTATTCATTACTGATGATAGACCAATATTTAGTACTTTCATATGAATTGTTTGTTGTGTTATTTAGGTGAAAACATAGTTATGTTTGACTGTGAGAATCACACGGTAGTCAGTTTGACCAAAAATTTCTTTGACATCAGTTACATAATAATGTGTTGGAACACTGCAGTTAAGTATAACACGCATTCGCAGCCAATGGTTGAACACTCTTAAATGTCAAATTTAAAGCAGTTAATTTGCCTTCAAGACTTACAATACAAGGTCCAATAAAACAATAACGACAAATCATGCGGATCAAGACAAATACTGAGAAACCTGTTACTGCTAAGAAAACATGCCAAGATGATTTGATCCAAGTTACAACCACTGACACACATTCAGGGCCTTTACCTTGGGTGCTCGCTTCATTCGAGCAAAGTGAGCCTGCTTCTACAAAGTACAGAAAAGAACAACAAAATAAAGGCAGTTTGCTTTAACTGAAACTACAAAAAATTGTAGAAAAACTGGAGCAAAACCAGAGACAGCAGTTGCATTAAAATTATTTCTGGGCACTAACTCCATTATAGGGGTTAAGGACTTGTAACCAGAAGGTTGCCGGTTCAAGCCCCACCACTGCCAAGTTGCCAGTGTTGGGCCCCTGAGCAAGACCCTTAACCCTCAATTGCTCAAGTTGTACTCAGTCACAATTGTAAGTTGCTCTGGACAAAAGTGTCAGCTAAATGGCGTAAATGTAATGTAAATGATTAACAAACCCTCTCTCACTTGTGAAGGAGCTGGAGTTGCCCATTTTAAATAATTCAGAGATGAAAAGGAAAGCAATTTGGCATCAGGAAAGAAGAGCTGGCTGAGCATGGAAATGCAGCAAGACAGAAGCAAAAGCATTCTCGTATGTTTCACATGTGAATGAATTGCAGGCCTGCTGTATAAAATGACAAAAACAAACAAACAGACAAACAAGTAAACAAGCAAACATGTCTGATCATACCTTGTCTCCCTGGTACATCTTAGGCAGCTGCCAGTAGTGGGGCTCCTGTCCAATTTGGTCAAAGCCAGTGTGGGACAGCTGTGTTCCACCCGTGGACACCTCCACAGAGAAGCCGCTGTCGATGCGGTTGGAGCGCTGCCGGTTCACGAGAGCAAAGCCTTGCGTGCCGCCGGGGACGAACACGGTGGAGATCTGATGACGAGAGGGGGGCGGGGGGAAGGCGTGAGGCTGGGCTCTCCGTCCAATCGCGAGAGAGGAGAACGCATCGGAACTAAAACGCTTCAGCCGGTGTTCTCGACACGACTACGCCGGAGAAGGATACCCATGAAGATGCTTAACGGCCAAGTGCCGTGACGTCGTTCGACTGTCCTGGTAGGACGAGCCTTACCACGTCTCTGTAGAAGCTGGAGCTCGAGCACTGCTGAGTGACCCCCATGCAGAAGCAGCCCAGACATCCGTCTTTGTTGGCAGGGCTGAGGTGGAAGGTGCCGAGCTTGCAGGTGTCACAGGACGGGCCTTCCACATTCATCTAAGGGCGATCGCACACAGGGGCAGCAGGACCCCTTTTAGTGTTTAGTACCGAGGTCTGGATGATAGCTCTAGAGAGGCGTAAGCCCACACACTCACCTTGCAGCGGCAGATCCTGCCCGGGCTGCAGCCATCACTGCCTCCTTGGTCACAGTGGTAGCAGTTTCCTGGAAACAGGAATCTTTTGCTCAGTCTGGCCCACCATTCAAACAAATCAGCAGGATATTAAAAACAAATAGCCCTTACAGGCCATTACAGGCATACAGAGAAAGCAATTTCGACAAAAGAAACTGCAAAAGAAAACATCTTAAGGTGGTACAATAAAAAGATCTGCCTCCAGAGGGGAGGAGTTTCTTAGTAGTCATGCAACTATGATGAGTCATGAGTCATGTGTACTACGATGAGAATGTAACCTGTTTATATTGCAGGCTCCCACCAGAACCTTCCCCAAGCCATACATACCGTTGCTTCCTACTGTGCATCTTTGTCCAAGCACAGGATTTCCGGTGTATCCAGGAGCACATCTAGAAGATTTACCAACAACATATTGACATCCAATTCTAAAGAGTTTGCTCTCATTTCAAAACAGGTTAAAAAAATGTTTTAAATCACAGAGAACCAAAATATCCCCCAAAATATTACATTTTCCCCAAAGCTTGTGACCAGCGGAGCTTGGTGACCATCTTTTTCTCTGGACTCTTTCAAAATGAGATTTGTAGAAACTACTGAGATTTAGACACCTGCTGGCACTGAATCACCGAGGACCAATAAGGGTACAGATTACAGAACTACTTTACAATGCGTCGTATCCACTTAGACAAATAGTGACAGAACCACACATGCTTATATAAGCCTCAACACTGTATAACACAGTAGACCTTCAGCAAAATGCAAAGGCAGCGTAAAGGTCTATGGTTGTTTTTCTCCCACTGGTCACTGCAAAAGTAAAAGTAGCTCAGAAGATCTTAAAGGACCCGCAGCATGACAGTGGTTTGGAGTTTAGGAGATGGGAGCACTGCAGCCAGAAATGCTCACTTAACATGTCGAAAATGTCAAGCCCATCTCTTTTTGGAAAACGCCCCATTAAACTGAGGAGGTAATGCCACTCTCCAGGGAAAAACAACAACAACAACAAAAACCAAAACAAAACAGAAAAAATGCAAAAGCAACTAAAAGCAGCAGAAAGCAAGGAAGATGTTCCCCTTGGAGCATTGTGCTGCCTAAGTAAGGAACCCAGCATGTCCCAAGCTCAAGAAAGCTGAGGAACTTACAAGAAACTCTTACCTGAGAGGTGAAGGCTCCACAGTAGTCCAAACAACTATTATCCCTTATTAATCTGACACCAATGTCAGAAAACCTTCCACATTTTCACCTTCTTAAGCTTTCTTTCACTTAACCTTCGCGATTAGTTTGCCAAGGCTGTGCCTATTATTCATTAGTAAAGTGGAGATTCAAATAATGGATAACATGCTATTGACTGTGAAATTAAAAAGCTGTTCTGTAATCAACCACATCTTGAACAGCGAAGGCCAATTTAACTTACATCTGGTTAAGTAAAGTGACTAATCGACTCATGTTTGAACTAATTCAGATTAATTCATGATTCATCTCACAGTCTTTACCCACATTACTCAAATAAAGAAACAAAAAGGACAAATATTAAAAGGCATTAATTTTAAGACAAATTAAAAATGTTATAAATACAGTATGATGGTATTATCATAATAATTCTTGTTGGCATACATAAAACAAGCATAAATGCAATAATGACATCAGCATGAACAGAAACAAATGGCTGAATAATAAAACATCAGCAACACAAGATTCCTTAATTTTGTGCCATGAAACTTTTTCCTCACAGATATGTTTAAACAAAGTCTATCAGACAAGCTTGCAGTATCCCAAATGAGCACCCATTCCTCTGTGCTGATGACCTTTGGCATTCCAGAGGTTAAGATAAAACATTCATATCTATTAATCTTCATATCATCACTAGATTACAAAAGAGCTAAACAGTAATAGAACAGCTTCTGTTCTATGTTTGGCCCAAACATGGCGTTCTTTAAAAATCCGGGATGATTTTTACAGGAATAGCCAGTTTTCCAAGAATAATGAGGAGTTTGCCATTTTGTGTCTGTCTGTTTCCTGTGTTTTGACCCCCTTGACCTTTTAGTCTAAGAACATCCCAAATACTGAGATGCGATTGGGCACTGGCTTTCCGGTCTTGTTTTCTCGAGTTGGCAGATTTGACATTTTGGTTAGAGCATTCAGATTTCCTGGAGGAAGTGGGATTAGAAGATTTACATCTGACCTTGAATTGTTTTTTGGGTTTGCTTTTACGGCCTAACGCACCTTCATGAGATAAATCTAAATGATTTATATGGTTTGGCCTATTATTCCTTGGGCTTTTGTTAATCTGCACTGTGTGAGGTTTCCTGATGACCAACTCTGTGATGGCCTTTTTGTGTGGTGCTAAACTGAAATCATTTCTTGATGATTCATTAGGCTTGACGGTGCGTCTCAAAGGAGGTGCTTTCTTTGGTTTGAAGTGTGCTGGGGCAGATGGTTGTTTTGGCTCATGTTCTTTTGGCTTCTTTGTTCCACTGTTCATGTCTTTCAGGACAAGAATGTTTTGTTTTTGAGCTCTTTCCTGAGCAACAATGGGGGTTCCAGTCTTTTTCCCAGATTGGTTCTTTTTTACAATGTGTTGGATTTGTTGGGCTGTAGATTTTGGTTTTGATTCTTTGAGATTTGTGACTGGTGACTTATTTCGTTCATTCTTGTATGGGATTGAGCTGGTAGATAACTGAGATCTGGGAGTAGTCTTAGGATATGTAGTTCTTGCAATAAACCTTTGCTGTTTATGGCCCTTCATTAATGGAAGACTGATTTTAGTATCATTTAATGTCATCCTCTTGTTAGAAGGTTGGATTATCGTAACTTTTGACAGCCCTTTGGTTGCGATAACATGTTGTCCATTTCGCTGAGAGGTATAAGTAAGAGTGGTGTGTGAAGAATGACTACTTTCGGGCACTGCTGTTCTCTGAGCTGTAGCAGATACAGACGCCCTGTTAGACGCCTTTGTTGTGGTCAGAACTTTTACTGAGATCTCAGATGTTCCACTGCGCAGTAGAGGGTGTGCCACTTGGCGTGCACGTTTGATTTTGTAGAGCTTTTGCGCAAGTGCTGTGAAACCATCGATCAGGCTCTCCAGTCTGCTCTCCATGTCCATGTAGGTCTTGGCCAGCTCCTTGATCCGATCTCGCCTTTCAGTTGGAGATCCCATTCCTGTCTCCTCCTCCAGCCGCAAGCTAAAGCGGCTTTGCCGGTTCTCCAGTTCCCGGAGGTCCTCCTTCAGGTCCATCATGCTGCCCTCCAGCACGCTCAGCCGCTGGTTGAAATGGTTCAGGTGTACCCCCAGCAGGACCTGAGAGCCCCTCTGTGGAGTCTCCGGGCTGTGGGTGTGCGGGACGGGCCGGCGAGTCCCAACGCTCGCATTGACTATGACTGCATGGGCTGGAGGAGTGCTTTGCTGGATCAGAGGGATGCTGGAGGCCACTGCCAACAATGATCTGGTGGGAACCTTGGAGAGCGCGGTGGCCAATGGGCTTAATCGAAGGTCTTCCTTTTCACCAAGTTGGCTTCCTTGGCCGCTGCCATCCAGAACTTGCCTTTTCTCAGTGCCAACATAAACCACTGGACTACATTCCACAGGAAGGTATCCATCCAGCCTTTCTTCTAGATGAAAGTCTCCACAGTCATCAGTAGTCTCATTTCTTGATTTGAAATGTTGAAAACCATGATCAGGGAGTGAAATCTGACACTGAATTTCACATACAAGTCACCTTCTCCCCAAACACCAAACACGCCTTTGCATTCTAAGTGGCAATCAGTCACAAAGAACACATTCGTAATGCCAGCGCTTCGTTTATGCCACGGAGACGGCGTGTGTACACATAAACGGCATAAACGATAATCTCACAAGCCCATACACGTCTAAGCCTTTAACCAGAGAGAGCTTTGGGACAGAACACATGGCATAGCATGATGCAATTTCAGAACGATCTCTAAACAGCGCTGAAGCAATAGACAGCAAAGCATTATGGGACAAATAGTATCCTGTAAAAAAGTATAATACTGTGTATCGTGTACCTGAGTGATGCAGTTTGTTTTGCGTACAGTGTTGCAGCATTGATGAACTCAAAAAAAAGTCCAGTTGCATAAACATAAAAAAAAAAGGTGATTTGGAGTTGAAGATGATTTATAATGTGACAGAGGGGGTTCTGTCACTGAAAGCTGTAAAAAATGTATTTAAGCTTTTATGATGCAATGCTTAAGCTATGAATACAACATCCCACCGTTACTGCTACATGCCTAGGAGAGCCGAACGACATCGCCACAAGCTCCAAAGCTTTTGCTGACTGACATCCACGCAGGACTGTTTGCTGACATAAACACACCAGTATGGGTGGCACATAATTCGAGCTTGGCTCCTCCCATACAGCCCTGCAGATCCCACTCAATCATGACTGGGGGAAGAAGACAGAGACAGGCCAACATGCTGTGGCAATGGTAGAGTCGGGTGACCGTGGTCTTGTCCATCCGCAGCCAACGCAGCATCTCAGGAAAAAAAACAAAAACCAATCCCCTTCAGTAGATCGCGGAGAGGAACAGACAGCTTACCTCTCGCAGTGTCTTCCAATGTAACCTGGAGGACAGTTGTTACAAGTGGGGTATCCATCCGTGTCCAAGTAGCAGGACTTCGCACCACTGTAGTTGGGAGAATATTGGCATGAACGGCAGTACTACATGCATTAAACGGCCATGTAGCTATCCGACAGCCTTGGGCAGCTGATAAATGACAGTAACGCTAGGCATGACCACATGACCAGACTGAACTCACTTGTTGCCAGGGGCATCCCCCATGCAAGGGCATGGCCTACAGGCATAGGCATCTCCAGTCACTGGGTCGCCATAGAAACCAGGGAGACAGGTCTCGCATTGAGGTCCAGCTGTGTTGTGCAGGCATTGCTGTAATGGTAACAGGTGACAGGGGATTGTGCAGGAGTATCCAAGGTGTGTGTGCTCTGTGTGTGTGTGTGTGTGTGTGTGTTTTTAGGATATATTTACCCACCTGGCATGCTCCTGTCTCTGGGTAACAGCTGCTGGCATGCCCATGGCACTCGCACTTCACACAGGTGCCAAGATAAAGGCCAGAACCCGTGCGCGTGTATCCTACATCACACTCCTGAGAACAAAACAATGCCATGGCAATGAACTCGACTTGTGTTTAACAAACCACGTGTATCAAAAGGTGACTGCGTGGCTTTGAACCGCAAGAAATACCACAGACCAGCGCCATGACAACAAAACAGAAGAAGGAATACATTTTGCATTGATGTTAATCTTGAAACCCAATCCCATCAGGCATGGGTGTGGATATTAACCTTGAAATCCAATCCCATTATGCGTGGGTGTGGGTATTAACCTCGAAACCCAATCCCGTCAGGCCTGGGTGTGGACGTTAACCTCGAAACCCAATCCCGTCAGGCGTGGGTGTGGATATTAACCTCTAAACCCAATCCCATCAGGCGTGGGTGTGGCCAAGGTTGCTTTAATGATTCAGGTAAATGCACACATGCTTAGCACCGGGGTTTGTGGGTCAGGCTGACAGAGGCAGTGCGGCGTACCTGGCATGAGGGCCCCCTGTAACCTGGAGGGCAGGCGCACTCCTCCACTTCCAGGGCCCTCTCGCTGCCTGTGGAGTGGGGCATGGCGATGTCCATCTGGATATCAGAAATGCTGGGCAGGACACAACAATAGTTCATAATAAAGAGTGAACAGTTCCGACACCCGCCAGAAACACTTTGCTGCTGAGTACATGGCTAATGGCTACGTGTGGGAGCCGGAGGAGGCACCTGCTCTCGGTCATGCTGCTGGCGTACGTGGCCCTAATCATGAAGCCGGTGATGTCAGCCAAGACCATCAGCAGGTGCTCTCGATTACAGGGCTGCCCGCCGGGTCTCCTCCATGCCGACTGTGGACGGCGAGGAGAACAGAAGATTCGGTCAGAGTTTGTGAAGGATCACTGCCAATACCAGGAATATTATGAGAGCGAATATCTGACCCTACTTTTACCTCCAGAAATAACTGTTACTTCCGTGTAGTAGGCAATCCAAGAAACAGCAAAGATTTATTTACGATCAACATTTACATTTCTAACTGAGTCACTTATAACAGCGTCCGGTTGTGCCATCATCAAAAAAGTGATCACTGTCTCTCAACGGCAGCATCTGAACTGCCTGAACTCACTCAAACAGGGCACAAAATAACAAAATGGGGTGTCAAAGGGCAAAGCGCCACAGAGCAGCATCGACTCACCTCCCTGAAGGGCACCATGACCGAGGTCGGCACCCGCGGCAGAGGCTTCGTCTGCGAGTAGTGCTCCAAGAAGATGCCGTTGCCCTGGAGAAGTACGTCCGGGTGACCCTCGCTCACGGATGAGTGCGCATGAGGCTCATAGCGCACTCGGTAGCGCAGCTCTCCAGCGTACGCCGTCACCTTTAGGGAGGAAGGAAAGGAAGTTTTTTTTTTTACGTGAAAAAGTAAAATTGCTCTGGAGACGTTCTGGGTCACTCCTTTCTCAATGGCGCAAAGCGTGGTCACCCTGGCTTGGCTGAGTTCCTGCATGCGCCCACCTTGTCTCCGCGGAAACTCTCGGGCAGGACCCAGTAGTAGATGTCGCTGGGGATGTTGGTGAAGGATTGGTAGACCACCTCTGCGCTGCCCCTCTGGGTGATGCCCTCTGTGACAGTGTGTGTGCTGGTTCCCGTGGACAGAGAGAAAAGCTGTCCATTGACACCGCCGCGAACCTTCACACACAATTACACAGCAGTCAGAAACCGTGGCCCGGGCCATGTTTAGAAACAACTTAGACTAACAGTCCTGACCTAGGATCAGTTTTTCCTAACGCCACATTCTGATGAATATGATTAAATACAGAGGGACACCTGAGGCCTTGTACAGCGTAACATACATATTACATACATGTGTCAGGCTATGATCTGGTAAGCATTTTAAAAACAGATTCATGGGCTGGCTGTTCAGTCCAACATAAGGTAGAACTGAGGTGAACTACCACAGACTGCAACCAATTAGCATTGGTATCCCACGCATCCTGCTCTGAGATAGACCTCTTCGGTCTGAGGTGGTGGTCTGCAGGCAGACCTGATCTCTGGTCCAGGTGGAGCTGGCGCACTGCTGGGTCACACCCATGCAGAAGCACGACAGGCAGCCGTCCGGGTTCCCAGCAGTCAGGTGGAAGGAGCCTGGCTTGCACTCGTCACACAAAGCTCCGCCCACGTTGGCCTGCACAACAAAGCACGGCGAGAAACAGCGTTAGCACGCCGCCGGCAACAGCACTCCGTCGGACAAAACGCTTCAGCTAACAACGAGCTACCTTGCAGCTGCACGGCCTGCTGGCGGAACTGATGGTTCCTCGGTTGTCACAGCTGGAGACCTCTGAAAATGAATGGCATGTGTTTCAGAGACACCCCATGCCCATAATGTCTTGAACTACTCATATATATGCACAAACAGTTAGCAGGAATTCCCAGATAATGCAAGGGGGAGGTAACCACTAATTGAGCTAAGATGAGACCAAAAAAAAGAAACCTTAAGACAAAGACATAACATCGACACGCCACCACCACTTTACCACACTTGTAAATAACACTAGTCACTCACCAGCTGGGGCACACCTGCCGTTAGGCTGCAGGGGGTTACCCACATACCCTGGCACACACCTAAGGACCAAACACAGCCGTCAGAAGTCCCATTCCCACACATATGGTCCCACTGAACACGGGAAGAACAGGAATATCAACAAGAAGGTCTCACTTCTCACAGCGCCGGCCAGTGTAGCCGGCTCTGCACGTGTCACATGTGGCCTGGCCGTCCACGTCCAGGAAGCAGGTGTCCGAAAATCTACACACACACAGTAAGTACTTGAGCAAAATTTTGTTTGTTTGTTTGTGTTTGTTTGACAAGTAGTGAATAAAAAAGACTTCTGATCTTTGCAAACGTGAACGCATGCGAGTGAACAAGGGGGTGGGGGGGCGGTGCTCTCACCTGCGAGACGTCTCCGTGTAGGGGCAGGGGCAGGGCTTGCAGTCATCGGGCCGACCCCGGCTGGGGTCGCCGAAGTAGCCGGGCCGGCACTTATCACAGCGGGGTCCCTCCGTGTTGTGCTGACAGCTCTGAGCAGGCGAGAACACGAGCATGTGAGCATGTGTACTGTGGTCGCTCGGGGGCAGGAACGAGGCGCCTTAGAGTCTGCGCTCATCGGCACACTTACCAGGCAGTGTCCGCTGACAGGGTCGCACGTACTGGCATGACCGTGACAGTTACAGCCAGTGCACGTGCCCAGGTAGGGCCCACCGGGCACACGCTCGAACCCAGAGGAGCACTTCTCGCAGGACAGACCAGAGTAGCCGGGGGGGCACCTGCCACGGACATGACATACGGGCATTCATAATGGCTGTACAACTAAGGGGTTACCAAATGTGCATCCCCTCTTCAGGGTGTATGTGTGTGTGTGTGTGTGTGTGTGTGTGTGCAAACGTCCCATCAGACCTGCACTCCTCCACGTCTTTAGGCTGGCCCTGCAGGCTGAACTCCACAGTGGTGGTGTCCATGGCGATGTCGCTCAGCCCCACGCTGACCATGCGGTTGTCATAGATGGTGCGGAGGCTGATGCTCTCCAGGTTGGCCAGTACCATGAGGAGGTCCTCGCGCTGCGCCGGCTGCCCAGACAAGTGCTGCCAGTTCTCCTGCATCACGACAGGCTTGGCGCGTGAGCCGTTGGTGCATGACCTGTTTCGCGTTTTTTTTTGTTTTTTTTTTACATTAACGTGTGATTCTCTAGCTCAAAACCCACATCTGGAAATGATCGTTCCAGGAAGCAGTTTACATAAGGTGCTGTGACTGGGCGCGCTCACTGACCTCAGTGAACCGGATCTCTCGTGGGTTCTTGATGTTGGCTGCAGTGGGTGAGCTGTGGTGGTAGGTCAGCCTCACGCCGTTCCCCCTGAGCACAACGTCAGGCTTGTCCAGCGGCTCCGAGCCGCCCCTCTGGAGGAAGTAGCTCACCTTATACCTCAGGTATCCCCCATAAGAGTCCACCTGGGTGACGCACACACGCACACAAACACACACACACACATTCATACGGAGATATGATAGATATCATATCATAGAATCTCAGGGGGTAGCCAAAATTCCCTCGTGGTTACATCAGTTGTGTATGTGCTTTCGACAGAGGTGGACCGTGGTTGCAGAAGGGCACCTTGCTACCCAGAAACTGGCGCGGCAGAGTCCAGTACGAGTCCAGGTCCAGGAAGCGGCGGGACAGATCCACCAGCTGGAACTCCTCCTGCTCCGGGTCCACCAACATCTGGGTGGAAGAGAGGGGTGGGGGTGTTCCCGGCCGGGTCGGGAAAGACACGTTCACTCCTGAAGGAGAGACAGAGGGGAAGGGCCACTTTGTCACACCACTTTCGCTACGAAACTCCGGCAGTCCGACCACTCGGCCTCCGAAAGGAGCGCATCATCTCCGTTACTGCAGCGCGATCAGCACCTCTGAAGTCGTCCTCCTCGGTGAAGCGCAGGGCAATCTGGTTGCGGTACCGGCCGGTGCTCTGACAGTTCTTGGTGATGCCCAGGCAGAAGCAGGGCATGCATCGGCTGCCCGCGTTAAAGTGTCCCTCGGGACAGTCACCTGGTGATGCGACAGGACGAAACAGGAAAAAACAAAACAAAACCATGAAGCCTAGTGGGAAAAATATCACTACAGCGTGAAGGTGGAAACGATGGATTAAAAGAATTCTCTGGCACAGTACATAACAGAATAAATGCCACATATCGTGACGCAGCTCGGTGAAGTTTCTAGGAGTGTAAAGGTTTCTAGTGTAAAGTGTAAAGTTGCTGGTCCGCCGGCCTACTTGGGACACGAGACAGGGTGAGCACTCCATCTGGGATAGCAAACACCAGGCCTTTGGCGTTGATGGCCTCACAGGTGTAGGCTCCCTGGTCCCCCTCCTTCACGTCACGGATCGTCAGCGTGCCCCGCCCGTTCTCGGTCGCCATGGAGATCCTGACAACACAGAGGCAGCGATTTCGACTGGATCTGCCGGGTCGGCTGGATCATTTAACGGCACAGGGGGACCGGTTCTGAGCTGTGGGCCCTGTAGTCAGAGCGTGGGTTCTGTTCTGCCACTTTATGACGTGCCAGCAGAAACAGAAAAGGAGCGAGTGACGCTAGAGAGCGAGGGAGACGTCCACGAGGCGGTGCGCGAGCGCAAGCCTCGGACGTGGCGGAGAATGATTCAGAAAGGACCCTTTAATAAATAACCGGACCACAGCAGTAGACGGAGTTTCCTTTTGTGGGATGGAACTGTCGAAGCCCTTGAGCCAAAATAAATAAATAAATCCCAACTATCTGTTTCTAACTAAACATATGACTCAGAATTACTATCAAACCACTGAACATTCTCTCTGTGGTCTTTGGACATTACGGACATATTTTTGTTTATACATGTAAAACATTTACAGCATGCTAACACATTATGCTAATATCTGGCTTTAACCACTGTTCCGGTTTGTTAGTCATGTCAACATTTGACCACATTTGGCCAAACAACTGCCCTAAGAGAAGAGGATACATTACTCATGAGTCATATTTCTGGGTCAGACAAGATGAGGTCGTTTGACAGCCTACCTGTTGCTGCTTGGAATATGCCCCCAATTAAGCCTCCAAGTGATGATGGGGGTAGGCACACCAATCGCAGCACAAGTGAAGGTGACCGTCTGCCCCCGTGCTGCGGTAATGGACTCTTCCGGAGGGCTGGTCACAGTGGGAGGGGCTTAAAGATAACGGGGGGGGGGGGGGGGGGGGGGTACGACAAACAATAAACTAAATATCCTTCCTTGTGTAGCACCCTCAGTATCTACGTACATTTGGCCTCTCACTGTCCCTCCCACACACACACACACACACACACACACACAAGAGACTTTACAGATGCGGGACGAATTCATTTGCCACAGATGAGTCAGATTGGCTGGGTCCTTCAGTGAGCCCGGCCTAGCAGAGCCAGAAGCAGCTAACGCAGACAAAACCTTGTGAGAATGACAGATTGGGGGGAACACTGTATAAAAGGCATGCTCCGCACAGAACTTCCGCCAGGCAAATCAGATTACGTGGGATGTTGGATTCTACCGAGGAAAGGACAAACACGCATAACACCCCAAACATCCGCTGTTTTAAAAAAAAGCAAGATGGCATTATTCGCTGTAGAGAGAGAGAGACAGAGAGGGGGTGAGAGGGTAGGAGATGGGAAGTCAGAGGGTCGCCGGGAAGCCGGCGGGGCCTTACCGCAGCCGTACTCGTCCGAGCGGTCGGCGCAGTCCGGCTCCTCGTCGCACTGGTAGCTGGCGGGAATGCAGGTGTGGTCGCTCAGACAAACGAACTGCTCCGGCGCGCACACGTCCCCAGGCTTCCCTGCAGCTGCGCGGAGCAGGACAGTGAAGGCACGTTCCAGTGAAACCGAGCAAAATCATAGCTGGTGTTTCCGTTGAAACGCAGCTCAGGAGTGGGCGCGCAGCCGGGGGCCAGACTTACGACAGTCCATCTCGTCCGAGTTGTCTTGACAGTCATTATCTCCGTCGCAGCGCCAAAGCTTCAGGGCGCAGCGGCCGTTCTGGCACTTGAACTCGTTGGGCTCGCAGGGGGACGGCGTTCCTGGTTGGTCGCATGCACGCACACACACACACACACACACACACACACCCCCGTGAGACCTGCTGCTTGCACGCTGACACCCCTTCCCCACGTCATATCAGTCATCGTGGTCGTGCTCCCGTACCACACTTGAGCTCGTCGCTGCCGTCGCTGCAGTCTCGCTCGCCGTCGCACAGGTAGTCGCGGGAGATGCACTCCCCGCTCTGGCAGGTCGCCTGGTCGGCGCGGCACGGCCCCAGACCTAGCGGGGGCCGCCTCATTGTCGTGGTGGGACGTCGAGTGGATTGGGGGGCCGGGGGTGGAGTTGGCGCCTCTGTAACGGTAGGCCATCGAAGGCTGAAATTATGCGGGTGCTAAGCAATTGCCTTCAGAACCAATAAGATTCTAGAACGGTCAGTTATTTAATTATCAGTTTTTGCCATGAACTTTGGCCCTGTTTTGTACTATTTTGTACTATTTATACATCTACGTTACAGATGCATTGTGAAGGGCATGCAACCAACGCAACTGAACTCATCGCTGAAAACTCAGGGCGTCTAACTGCGGTGTCACACGCCGCACAGCATTAAAGGTAAAAGGCAAACGCTGAACTACGAGTGACAGTAGCAGAGCCTCACAAAGCCCCGCTGACTGCACCTTTAACGGAGGCCACCGGAAGGGCAGCAGACCCCCCCGAGCGAGCGCCCCCACTCACCGCAGCTGGTCTCGTCGCTCAAGTCCTCGCAGTCGGCCCGCTTGTCGCACACGTATTCCAGGGGGATGCAAGTGCCGCTTTTGCAGGTGAACTCCTCGTGTGTGCACGGCCGCGGGCTGGGCCTCACTGCCGGGACACAGGCGACCGGCGACAGCGCCGGACTGGTTACAGAAAGTCGACAGCACCTCCACATGCTCGTGGAGCAGACACACTCATGCACGCATGCGTGCGCACACACACACACACACACACACACAGTACCACCACTGCAGCTTCGGGAAGCAAGACCAAGCGTCTAATTAAACTGTACGAGTAGTGTAGGGACCAAGCAGGACTCTTTCTCTAGCAGTATACCGTGAATGGGACACACCTCCATACAGTTCCACACAGCACCGCGTTTTCTCGCTTTTCTTTTAACCTTAATTTCAACGAAGGCCTCGACGGCTCCTGTCAAAAGACATGCAGCCTTTTCCTCGACGTTTCAACAAGCAAGCCACACACGAGGAACAGGGAGGCACCACACAGCTACTGGGGAAAAGGCCGTGCGCCGCGCGGAGCCGGCCGCCCTCTATTGAACGCTCTCTGACCGTGGGACTCAGCGGCGCTGGCCGCAAAGCCAAGCATGCGGGCGGGGAGGGGCAGTCCCTGAGCCCCTGACACGCAAAGGCTGGCACACATGCCATGCAGTGGGCCCAACACAAACCTGGAGAGGGTGTGGGTTCCATGTGGGGAGGGCTGTCCGCTACAAAACACACACAGACGTGACCCGTAACATAGCCCGTTTGACCTCTACAGGAGCAGTGAGAAGGTACACAATGGTCTGGGCAGTGGAAGCTGAGTGGTTACGATACCTGACTAGTAATCAGATGGTTGCCAGTTCAAGCCCCACTGCTGCTAGGTTGCCACTGTTTGGCCCCTGAGCAAGGCCCTTAACCCTCAAGTTGCAGTCAGTTATAATTCTAAGTTGCTTTTGGATTAAAAAAAAAAAAAGCACGAGCTAAATGCTTTAAATGTAAATGTCTGGAGTCTGGCTACAGTACTGCACAGTTTAGTGTGTTCGCTGCTCCAACCAAGGGGACCCAAAGCAGAAACTTGTTTTCTGTGAGGAGACAGGTGTGCTGTTGCACCGGATGTGGCGACTGCCTGAGACAGGACGCGAGGGAAAGCAAATTGAAAGCACCATTTTGCGGGGCCGTTGCGCCGGAAGCGCGTGTGTGTGCGTGGAGGCGCGAGAGTGGTCCCTTACGCTCTCCCAGGTGTCGGAACTGGAAGCCCTGGATGGATGTCACGTAGGAGGCGATGGTCCCTTCGCTGACCACGGAGTAAAGCACCTTGCGGATCTGCGCCTGGTTCGGGTTGTCGTCCGAGCCCACGTCCAGCTCCACAAACACGTCCTTGCCACTTTTCCTTCACAGGGACAAGGGAACATTTTTCCACACAGATAAGAGATAAGAAAGACTTTTTTTTACCACAACAAGATGGACAACACAAGAACTCTTCTAGTTACAAAACAAAATATTAACAAAAACCATAACCATTATTAATTGTATTTTCTGTGGTTAAATATGCATTGTTATAGTTGCTGTATTGATTATTGAAGTTGTCAAATAGAAGACGGCTATTACTTGATGAGAACCACATTGACAGACTGGGTGCCAGGTATCCTGTTGTACTCTGATTCCAACTGTGGACAGACAGTTAAACACCCACTATTGACTGAGGTAATAATCGATGGTTTTATTTAAACTATCTGAAATACAAACACAACAGACATGTCTGAGAATGGGAAAACTCCCAGCCTCGAACGGCTGGTCCAGCGGTACGCACCGTGTCCACGACGGCGGACGAGATTTCTTGGAAGGCGTCGGAGTAGATGTCGTCCAGCTCAGGGCTGTACAGGAAGGAATCGGTGAAGTTGACCAGCGCCCGGTAGTAGACTGCTGGCGAAAGATAAGTTATGCTACGATCAGCCAGAGGAAAGGGTTTCGTGACCTAAGCGTGAAGGACCAGACCGGACGCATTAGCCAAATGTACTGGTTTCAGAGAACTTTCCGAATAACCGCAAGGTGCTATTAAAAAATACGAAACCTCTTAACAGATAGCGAGACCGGTCTCTTTAGGAAACATTCGCCAACGGCACAGAATAACATTATGACAGTCCAACCACATAAACAGCACACGTTAATAACAATGTAAGGGTTGAAAAAAGAGAGTAAATGAGGTTGAATGGAAGAGAAACAGCCCTGAATTAAGTGATCGGGGTTTTAACGTTCTCCTCAGAAAGTCAACACATCATTAGAAGAGTATTTCTAGATTTGGCCGTGTGGCAAGGGTCAGACTCTAAACATCACTCCGGTGGTGAACACAGGACTAAAATGCTCCTCCCAGTTCTATTATCGCGGAGTATCTCCGCAGACCCTAGCGGTTGAGTGAGTTTGAGCTCCAGTTCTGGGGTGCTCCCTCTTGCGCCTCGCCGCCTGGCTGGGTTCACACGCTTCTGCTTCAGGTTAGGAAAGAAAGTCAATATTTGTGCTCATTCTCGCAGCTAACTGCTAGTCGGCACAGGGCTCCTGGTAGCTCCTGGTAGCTATGGTTTATGAGAACTCGTCAGAGCCTCTGAAGTGGCAGCTCGTGGCAGCCGCACGCACACACGCACACGCACAATATTTGAACTGTGTCTTCAGGTCAAACACACTCACGCTGCACACACACCTTCATCACAAGGCAGCCTGGGGGCTGTGCAGCCTCTCCAAAGTAAAGACGCTTACTCAAATGTGACTCAGGTGTGTGTAATTACACCGCACCCTGGCACAAGATGCCTCATTCCCCCATTAACCCCCCCCCCCCCAATTCTCCCCCATCCATCCATCCCAGCGAGAGCAGGCGTGAACAAAACCCCAGTGCCGAGCCAAGCATGCACAAAACAGAGATCTGACACAGACCGGCAGACGAAAAGGCCTGGAGGCTAGTCTAGTCTAGTCTAGTCTAATGCCCTGCCCATCAGCCCTTCGACTCATCCAGTGCAGAGCCAGTAGCTCCGCCCACTGGTGGCTCGTGTGCAGGGTTCTCCAGTACTGGGGGGAATCCTCAGGTGAATGCGAGGGGGGAGTGGGGGATCTAGAAGGAAAAGAAAAGCAGAGGGAAGAAATACTCAGGCCTGTTGATTCCCAAATGTGTTTGAGTGCAGAACTGTGGGGGCTTTATGGGCCAAGTCCCCCCCCCCCCCCCCCGGGTGAAAACACACGGAGGCCTGTGCGTCAGACAAAGGGCACATTGAGGCTCGTGGGCCACTCCGGCCTTCCCAGCCTGCTGCTTTTGACGCCAACCTCCACAGCCCAGTCCTCCTCAACCCGTCCCCGGAAGCCTCCGCACGGCAAAGGCCGAGGGAAAGAGAGTCAGCGAGACGGAGGAGGAGAGGCAGACAGAGAGGGCGAACGAGAGATCAGCCAGTCCATGTCGTTCCTCTTTTTCCTACTAAGGGATCGGGATTTCGCGTTCGGCGGCTGTCGCCTCGGCAGGAGAAATGCCCGGCGTCCTGCCGATGGCCGGCCAGAATGCCAGAAACAGCTTTTCCGTGTTATTCTGGGAGTCATTGGAATGGTTTGTGTCACTCCTTCATGGATTATTACTCGGTCTGTTCTCAAGCACTAATAAGGCGACTTCCCGCTGCGCTGCCATATGCGGAGATCCCGTCTGTTAACAGAATTTCACGCTAGCAGTCCACAGCAATGACATACATGCTTTAAGCCGCATGCCATCTGTTCGGAGACTACCGTGACAGAATTCTGGGAATGGAAAACACTAGCAGGGATGCAGCAGCATCAGGGAACACCACGTAACAAATAAACTCTGAAGTAAACACAAATTATCTGTTCGGATGACAGTGATATAGAGTGACAACACAGTAATGACTCTAATTGTGGACTATGAACACAAGGGCTCAAAGAACCATTTGTTTTTTGCTCAGACAAACCATCAAAGGCTACTGAGTAAGGATGAGTGAGGCTACTGCACTATCCAGGAAAAAGCACGTTTAGTAAATGACACAACTAGTCCTGAATCTGGTCAAAAAGGGCCACTTCTACAAATATAAACAAACAGACCAGCCAGCACAAAGAAAACCTGCAATCTGTTCAAAACAAACCAGACATGAAACCAAACATGAAACCAACGTGTGTCCGGCTGGAGCAGGGAGCATGCGAGGACATGCTGTGGACATGGCTCATCGGTACCCAGCCTGCAGGCTTTGGCCCGCCCCGACAAACATGCCTCCGCACAGGGGCAGGAGCCGTCGCGCACGGCCAACGCCTTCGAGGGCAGGGGTCAAAGAGCACAACAGAGGACAGGCGGCCGAAGCGCACAACGAGGAGAGGGGGCGAGGGATGGCCAGACCGTGTACACGCAGGCTTTGGTTTACGAAGGGGAGGACGAGACCAAGAAACAAAAACAATGAAATACCGCAAAGGGAAGGCGGATGACTCAACAGAGACGGGTGGGAGGGGCTGAGGTCGTCCGTCTCATTCCTGGAGGCGTGTCAACTTTGGAGAAAACGTCAAGAAGCATCTGGAGCAGGCGTGGGGTTTCAGTGCAGACTGGCGCATACATCTGGCGCTGCCGTGCGCTTGGCAACGGGCCCACGTGACAACTGAGTTAACGTTTGCCTGAAAGTGTCTGGGAGGCACATGGTGTCTGAGGTTCATGGTGACAGGACAACCTATTGTGGGGGCAGGGGAGTATCCTCTGGGCTGACCACACTTCCACACTCTGATTCTCGCATCTTCTCTCCCACCCTCGAAAGGAGCGGTTTGAAGGAGCAAGGGAGGACTTCCTGTTTGCTCATGGGGTGGGAAAAACTGAGGGAGATAATTGGTCTCCCCGTTGCCGGGGCCAATTGGGTTAAGCAATAAAATCTGTTCCACATTATTTGGCGTGAAGTTCACCACTGTGGTACACCGTCATGGCTCCGCTGTGAGGAAAACACTGCATTTTCCAAAGCCATTAGTGAATGTGAAGAAATGGTGGCTCACGTGTGAGAAACCAATGCACACGAGTAAAGATGTTATTAAAGATTGAAGCTTTTTTTCAGTGACACCCTCTTTGCCATAAGCCAAGCTGTTTTGGGAGAACTCCTGATATGTAAGCACACATGTGGCTCCCAGCTAGTTTACAGCGGCGCGTATGTACACACACACACACACACACACACACACACACACACACACACACACACACACACACACACACACAGAGCGAGAACCTTTCCACAACACCAACTGTGGCACCAACCGTGTTTACTGAATTTCCATATTGTATCCAGAAAAATGATAAGATCTGTTTGAAGAACAAACATTTAAAGCAACAAAGTATTCCATTTAAAATGTGGATTTATTTTGATGCAGCATTAACAATCCTTAAATTATTCTGAATACATATTCCAGTTCATCCTACCTCCCACTGACTGGAGTTAATTAACTTTAAACTGGGACATGATGTCCATGTTCCCACTACCAGCTAAGAGAGAAGGAGTTCATAACAGCTCGTTTGTGTGCTGCGTCGCCAGTTACAATTCCGTCCAACAAAGCCCTCATTATGTCTTCACACTGACAAAGCAGACTTTCTACTTTAAAGATAAAAAAAAAACAACAGCAGGCTTTAATCTTTTCTCATTCTGTCTCTTACACACTTTCTTTTTTATCATTTCGGCAAAGGGTGCCATTTATTTAGTTTAGCCACAGGAACTGAAGTTCCAGATTGTTTCAGAAATCCCTAGAGATGGATTTATTGCTTCCTTCAGAACCACTCCCAGGCATCCTGGAGGAAACCCACGGGGCTCGACAAAAACGTTCCGCTCCGACAGAACGCCGTGACTTTTGCGCGCGCAGCCGGACCCCAGGGTGCTGCCGCCCCGCCGTGTCTCGTAGGCCGCAGTCGCGAATGGACCGAACTCAGAAGGAGGCGGGTCAGCTCGCGAGGCAGAGAATGCGTGGCCGCGAACGTACTGCGGCGAGGGGGGGCCGGTGAGACACTGTTTTCTACAGCAGGGAAATTCTCCACAGCAACGGCGGCACGGCTGTCATAACAGCGAGGCTGGAGGCTTGAGTTCGCGAGTGTTGCTGTGTAGACATCCGAGGGTGACGAGCGAACACTGCCCTTTATATCCAAGGGTGTGCATATAGTGAACCACTGGAAAAAACACCACTATAGTGACCCATTATTCACAGGGACCCACGATCTTTTCCCATTCTCTCCCCCAACCCCCACCCAAAAGGGGAGTTCACATGACACTCACGGTGCAGCGTTTCACCAGCGTTACCTTCGACAGAATGTATATGGCCGCCTCTGAGAGGGTCAGATCATAATAACAAAGAGGGGACCAAAATAACTGCAGCTGCTAGCGCATGTCCCCCCCGGCCCCGCGGTGCAGCTATCCGAGCGCTCCCTGTGGGTGCTCACTCATGCAGCACACCCACCACCACCCTAGGAACAGGGCTAATGGGAAGCCGGGTGACCCACCCCCACTCATCTGAAGAGTTTAATGACGCGAACGTATGTCTGTGGAACGCTACGACATCTGCTCAGTCCCTGGAAGACACCGTGGGAGGTGTTGGCAGTGTCAGGCCCACAGCATATCAGGAGTCTTGATTTTGTTCCTATTTGTTTAATTTTGTGTGTAAATCATGTCCACGCCCACAAGGGGACTTGTAACAAGAAACATCCAGTATTTCCCCAAGAACATCCGTGTATCTATAGCTAACAGCAAAGCATCTCATCTCAGTCAGTGTTCCCTTTCCTAAAAGGGAAAGTGAGGGGAAGAATAAAAAAGGAAAGACACCAGAAGCATGCATCTTGATTGTCAAAAAACACCAACCACAAATCAAGTCGTGTCTTTTGATCTTTGTTTAAAGTAAACATCTAAACACAAACACTGTCAAGGCATGGCTTCTTGGAGCCTCTGTCCAAATTTAGCACTGAGCTCCATAATCTAACATCACGTATTCTTTCTCACTGAGAGCAGCGACCTTTGGTTCTGTGGTTTGCAGCCAGCAGGGGTGACCCCGCAGCCTTGGGTTACATAGGGGCCTGTGAAAATCACGAACGCCACGGGCTGAATCAGATAGGCTGGGAGACGCCTGCCACGGCACTGGGTAAAGCCAAGGCCCCGGATACAAGCCAGGGCAGATGGAAGTGTGGGCTTAGCGGCAGATTTACATCTACATGCTGGATCAGACACTGGTTGAGGGCTCTTCTTAAACGGCCCCCTAATCCTTAGCGGAGGAGTTTGTTTAAACTAGCTTCAACAGCCTTTGATTTCTGACACACAGTTTACACTAAGAAAATCTGGTTCACTATATCATAATGTATACCCTTTATGCTAGCTATATATATATCATTAGATGTTTTATCCTAATCACCATTATGCTTGGAGGAAGAGTGCAACAAATGCAACTTAAAAGCCCTGGAAAGAATTATGGATACATTTTTTGTATCCATGTTATGGAACCTTCAAAGATGTTTTGGAATCATATCAGAAACAGACTTTTTTTTGGGGTGATATAACTTTCAATTAAACTGCAATTTTTGGTTTACTTTCTTCTGGCTTAATGGCTCGGAAATGTAATGACAAATCACCACAGATGTTTAAACAAGGGGAATTCCTGTGTCTGTAATCAATGTGTATACAGGTGTGGTGAAATAAAACAGTGTACAATTCATTTTGCAAAAACAGGAAGGTCACAGCAATGGGTAGCAGAGGGCTATATTCTGAGAGCACCCCACAGGAAAGGCAACGGCTCACAGGATGCCTCCGGGGAAGACAGAGCCCAATCTGGGCATCCAAAAACCCCTCCACTACAGGAAAGCAGTTTCAGTTTGGTCCTCCCTAAGTGCTGCCTAGCAGGAGCCTATAAATGGCTTTATGAGTAAATTTCCTCTTCGCCAGAACATGGCAAGAAGAATGTTACTGTATGTGGCTGACAGGTCTTAAGTTCACCAAAAAAAAAACAACCTTTCTATAAATACAGTAGCCAATAAATTATTCAGTTTGCATCAGAAACATTTTTGAGTGATCCAGGATTTTTGACACCAATCTATAAAACTCCACAAGCATGTGTGTCCCTGCCACCTCTAACATGATGAGAAAGTGACTGCACCAAACATATTGCACCAGACCTGTTCAAAGCATCACATCCCCACCACTCTGCATGCTGCATGCAAACAGGTATGCGTGCGCCCAATAATTATCAAACACCGTATCTCATTTGGTTGCTCAGGCACAACTGGTGGCTATTTTTATGGTCAGAGGTAGCTGCCATGTATACTGTCATTAGTCACAGGAATACACAGTTTGGACTCCCACACCACCTGATATCTATGCTCTTGATAGCAAGGACACTTTTAGGTTCTTTGTGGGTCTTCTGTTTAAACTGATGATTTGTGGTGCACGTTGAAACAGGAGTCCCTAGATCAGATACTTTGACTTCCGCAAGGACGTGTGGTTACTAGAAAATGTTACGTTGGAACTTGATTGGTTGCAGTGGCTTCCCTCACTTGTCTGTCAGCAGAAAGTCCCACCTAGCCTTGGTCAGCAGCTTAACCTTCACGACATCTCTGATAATGTCCCTCAAAGACCCCTGTGGTGAACCATGGTAGAGGGGTAGCTACCCGTCCTTCAGTAACAAAGAAGATTTTAAATACATGTTAAAGGATGAATTTGAGTTAGTGCCTTCTAAGGTAGATCACATTTCTTCAAGCTACTCAACAAGCCAGGATCAGAGCCTTTGACTGAGGCATTGGCTAAATGCCAAATATCAAGATGGTTATGGCAAAAACTTGGTCATGGCCCATGGTGGGATTATGCGTGGTTTGTAACTAATGAGTTGTGCAATGAGTAGCCATCCACCCACTTGAATCCTTGTGGGAATTCTCGATCGTGCAGTGTGCCTGTAATTCACAACAGAAAAATCACAGACATCAACCGAGGTCTGCTTCTGACGTTGCGCTGCGAATATGAAGAACGTCAGACAAAATCCAAATGTATGGCTGAGCTTCCGAAAAACACTACTGATAAATCCATTATACAAACCGATACATAATATATCGCCGCTTCCTCTGTTGAGAGAGAGAGAGAGTGTGTGTCTGTGTGAGAGAAAGAGAGAGAGAGAGAGAGAGAGAGAGAGAGAACCTTCGTTAGGGTCTTTGTTAAGAGTGGCGCAAGAGGCAAAACATGGGAATGCAGGAATGCACAACAACTCTTTGCCTTGTCTGCCCGTGGGTTTATTGTTTCCCCCCTTTCATGTGCCCAGTTTTGTTTCCAACTTAGCCTCTGATCTTAAGAGGTGACGTGTGAGGAAAGTCTGGACCTCTGACACCAATCTGGAGTGTTCGGTTATGATGAGGCTGCCGCGCGGTTCGGGATGCGCCCAAGAATCAAAACACCAAGCCTACGAGGGAGTGAAGACCAGAGTAGACGCAGAACAAAAGAAAACACAGAGAAAAGGGAAAAAAAAGAGGCCTCACTTGTTCCAGCGGGTTCGACAGTTGGCTCGGGGGTGCTTCCCTCCTCTTCACCGCTGATCACATCTGCAGAGAATGTGAAGATGAACACAGACCAAGTTATTCTTGCTTCTGTGGCTTAGGGGCCTCATGACAGCCCCTCAGGCAGTTTGAAGTATTGCTGGTCTACAGCTCATTTGCGAAGGCGATGCTCGTCGCGATTAAGACGTCCCGCGCTTGTTTATCACCGCGAGGCGCTCGTCTCCAGACCGAAACACGTTTGACCACGTTGGCATGACGGAGCACTGCCCCACAGACCCTACAAAGTACGTCAGCACTGAACCGTGGACTCTGCGGAGCGCACCTCCTGAGGCTTCTTCTCCAGCGAAGTCCTCGTCGTCGTCGAGGTACCGCTGTGGTCTCACCTCCTTGGCGGCCTCCAGGTCTCCCAGGAAAGGCACCTCCCCCCACACCTTTGAGCTCCGGGCCACCTAGAACCAGAAACAAGTCAGGCGTCACTTTATTACGGTTAAAGTCTGCATCACCTACGCTTGTGCCCTGAGGCTCCCGAGGCCCAGTTTAACCGGTACCGCCGTTGGCTCTGCAAGAGTGATAAACAAGGACCCTGCATTTGCTCCGTTCATCTCAATTAGCCATCAACACGCTGACATAAAACGCAGTTCCTGTGTCAGGCTGCAGCTGCATAGGCTGACTCCAACAGCCCAGCATGACTTGCGCACACAACTTGCGCCGTCGGCTCCATGACGCAACTCGAACTGCCAGTGCATTCTTTCACTGCTAAATGTCAGACAGCTTGAGCTCCATAGGGAAGTACTTTATCATAGCGAGATTGTGTCACCCCACCCAGTGGGGTCATAAAAACGCAGCTTTGACAGCCGTCTTTAACGTTGCACAGTACAGAGGAATTCAAAATTTGTCGCCTAGAGTCTTTCGCCCTTGTAGACATTTACCACCTGCAAATACATGACTGCATGGAGGTCTTTAGGCAAATCTGTTTAGCTAAGTACGAAGACAAAGATGAGTTTTCTGTTGCTTTTTACTACCACAATTCAGATTCCAGATTTAGACATAACAGCAAGCCTGAATCTGAAATCAATGTCTGAAAAAGCTGCTGCATGGTTCCTCTCACAAACAAAATAGTTTTGAGTCTTCTTGTATTAATCTTTTTTTTTAACCCAAAAAAATGCATGTGTAGCATTTTCATTTGCATGGCTGCAGGGCGCCACGCTGGGCACGTCCACAGCAAGGCGCTTCTTGGTTCCCGTGCCCGCCGGCGCGGCTGCAGTTCACTTTTAAAGGGCTCCAGCTAATAACCAAACTGATCCCACACCCAGCGGCCATCTCCCCCAACTGAGCAGCCTAAGCCAACACTGCAGGCCAGTTTTCAAAAGGAAAACGCTGACTGAGAAAATTCGTTTGAACAGAGCCACTCGGCGGACCACTGGTGCGTCATGTTCTGTGCCTCGGTTCCTTTGAAAACTGAGACCCTCCGTAAAAGTAAGGTGCTCTGGGTCAAAGACTAGGGCATTTAACATTCTGCTCCATAGCTACAAACAACATGTCATGGTTCATGGTAAAATGTGGTTGAAATCATGGCTTGTGTGATCGCCAAAGTACGCTAAATATTAAGGGCACAGTCTTAGATATGACTCGAGTTTGCTCTGCCTTAGACATGATTCTTTATCAGTGCTGTATTATAATTACAAAGAAGTTCTGAGTACATCTTTAAAGTTGGTCTTTGTATAGCTTTTGAAACATCTGTCAATATATAATTAGACTGAGGTAAAAGAAAATCAAGAACAATCAACATAGGGACACGTTACACATTTCTGTTTTGGAGATCTGCTCTGTTTTATAGACATGAATAGAAAGGAAAAGATTTCCCAGCTAAAGGCAGTTCACTTGGCGAGGCCAACTCTGGGTTGCAATAGAACACATGCCACATGTAAACACATATATAGACTTGCTATGTCAATTTCCAGGACATCTTCTTGGCTTAGGCAAAGATTGGAAATGATAAGATGTGATGTCACACAGTAAATTATAGGATGTGATGTGTACCATACACAAACACACGCACACACATGTACACACACGCACACACCATTCCTCTCTACAGGAATTCCACTGTTTACCTTCTGATTGCACTTAACAACACTCCCTGTTTGCCTTGTTTGAAAGCCAAGGTGGAGCAGACAAAGTGCAAAATCCCCAGGCTTTACAAGGGACACACGAACCCAGCAGAAAACTTCCAGAGTGTTCTACGTTTCGTCCAGCTGTTGTTTACTGGGCTTCAACCAGATCCCTGTGTCCGAGCGAAATCTGCGGACAATCGCCGTGCCTGGGCGCCTGACGGGATTGAGGTGGTCTCGGCAAGATTACTCCGACCCCGGTGCATTCCTGGTCCAGGCCAACTCTCTCCTGCATCCCCAGAAGAGCCATGATGATCGGACAGATGTGTCCCGTCATGCCAAACTTGCGGGGCTCCCTCTCTCTCCCACACACACACACACACACACACACCTCTCTGTGGCGGTCTCAGCCCCATTGCAGACCCATGGCCAGCTGGCCAGCTCTGACAAGAACAGTGTGAGAAAAGTAACATAGACGATTTTTTTTTTTTTGGTCTTTCAGTTACAACGCAGCTGCGGATTGGTGCGAGACAGAAGCAGCACAGCAATCGAACATTAGCAGGGTGGAGCAGCCGAAGCTCTTATTCCCACACACACCACATCTATTCACCTTTCACTGACAGGGAGGTTTACTGGCACGCCAAACACGTTAGTGATGACTAAAAGAGACACCTTGCTTGTGTTTTTTTTTGGTTTGTTTGCTTGTTGCACCAGCATGAGGACATGTGAGCATGGCCTTTTCTCTCAGAAGTTTCTAGATTATAAGATATTAGAAAGACTGGATGAAAGAGGAAATCTTTCATCTAGGAACAATTTCAAAGTCACTCTCAACCCACAAATGGATGGTCACTGAGATGAAAATCTCAGACGCGAGATTTCCTGAGGTTAAAAGTTGCAAAACGCTTCCAGGCACCTATTGCATAAGGGTAGTTACCACATGGTCAAACTGTTCTCTTTGAAAGCCTAGTGCAAAAAAACTCTCCCACAATCATGTGGAACTTTTAGGAGAGGCAGGATATAGGATATAGTCTCTTCTGACGCTAAAAACTCACACGGCTCCACACGGTCCCTCTGGGATAAAGATGATGATGATGAGTGAGGCTCTTTCGAAACAGCACATGGCACAAGACTGAGAATACAGAGGTCACAGTGGGAAGGAACCATTCCATCTTTCAGCGGACGCATATGCCCCCATCGCCCCTCCCAACACGCTTCAATACAATGTTAGAAACCATGGAGGGGTGGGGTGGGGTGGGGTGGGAGGTGGGGGTGGCCGAAACACAGGATTGTGGGGACTAAGACAAAGATGACGAGACTGCATAGCTTCGGCAACTGGGAATCTTCCCCAGGCCATTCAGTCGCTCCCACACAAGGGCCAAAGATTGCAGAGGAAGCCACAACTCCCACCGGCATTCTGCTGCATGCTGGCAATATTCGCCACACATGGTTTTGTTCGCGCAGTGCAGCTGTTTCTCCGATGCTGACAAATAAGCTGCCAGCACCAGTGCAAGCTGGAACAAACACCTCCACCTCGCTCCATCCGCCGATGAAACCTGGTCCTCTCCGTCACCTTCAGATATGCACGTTACTATGAAACGCACGCATGCCCATTTAGACCATCTACATTTAGAATATGAATGTGTGCCGTAAAAAGCAGTGGGTGCAAATCGCATACAGCGGTGGCCCACAGCCGTCTTCCTGCGCACAGCATCCTGTGAAGTTGAACTTTAGGCCACATGTAACACAACCCCAGCAAACTGTATTCCATACTTAGACTTTACTTAGCTGGGTGAGGTCTGGTAAATCACAGTTGGAAGTAAACTCAGATAAAAGACAGAGGAGGGTTGGTAATCACTGTAGTGTAGTGTTGCAGAGCACTACTGCATGCCACAAAACAAAAGTGAAAAACTAAGGAAACTGGGCAACATTTTAAAGTTTCCACATTTAAGGCTTCTGGAACCAGTCAAGGCCAGATTAAAAAAAAAAACAAAAAACCTAAGTTGTTGATAACTACTGTCCTCCTTTTCATTTGTGCATTTTCATTTGTGCATGTGCATTTTCTGGGCCAGAGAGTTGTCCCAGCACTGCCGTGGCCCGGGGAGCGATGCCAGCTCTGAATGGTAAGGCACTGAGTGATCCCAACACTAAGTGGTTCCAGCACTGCAGTAGACCAGCCTGGGTCAGCCCACCATGACCCTGTTTCCACTGACATCACTGCAGAAGTGCACCGTGTCAGAGTCGGCTTGTGTGGGCTTGCATGGGCTCAGAACCTCTCTCCACTGATGGTTATGGTTGCTACAGTCACTGGTAAAGAGAACACTTTTTGCAGTCTTCATCTTCTTCTACTGAAGAAGCTCCACAAACAGTAGAATGTGAGCGCACCTTTACTGTGACATGGAATTCATGCAGACCCCAACACGGCAAATCACTATTTTTCAGTCATTCTAGAAAGTGATATTATAACTCTGATGTTCTGCACAATCCCTAAATCCGAATGAACTCTAGATAATTTATTTAACATAGCAATTTAGTAAATAATTCCTCTAGGTATTATTCATTTCATTAATTCCTATCCTATCTGAATTAGAATAACATTTCATACACTAAACATTATGATATACTATGAACATATGAATTTTCCTCATATTAATCAAATTTTGTTCTGATATAAAGATAAACTTTCATTCCATTCGGTCCTAAAGAAACATACGCAAAGACACACATGCTCACACTAGTTTCCAGTAACTAATAGTTCAAGTGAGCATGACATGGCTAAGAAGCTGCTGTGGGGGTGCTCTCTCTCCACATGGAGCTCTGGCACCTTGTGGTTCAGCTATCCCACCTCGGCTGCAGTGAGAAGGGGAGATCCTGAATCACTTCTGCTTATGGAGGGTCTCAGCAGCCTGACTCACTGGGGCAGTAACCCACACTTGGCTACCAATCCAAAAATTCCAGAAAGAGAGAGAAAAAAACCTGAATGCCCTGAAGATGTTTCAGGGTTTTAAAAATATCTTCAAACCATCTACTGTGAGGTGCTAGGCAACATTATGCTCACTTCATCGCAATGGAAAAGCTGATTTTTTAATTATTTTTTTTACATGGCGTGGTTCTGGGTGACGGTCTCCTCGCTAGCCACCGCTACTTTGGGAGTGACGTTTATACCCGCGCTTCATTGCAACAATGTGACAAGCGTCTAGGTGTATTTTTAAGCACTGCATCGCAGCATTCCGGCCTGGCGACACTGGAACCAGACAGAAGTGGGGTACAGCGCTGGACGGGCCGTGAAACGCAAGCCGGGGTGACGAGCGCGACCTCAGATGCCAAATCCAGCAGAATGATGGCAGGGTCACGGGGCGTCCAATCATCTCAACAGCTCCTCAGTTGGCGGAGACGACGGTTTTGTTTAATTTTCATGACATTACGTGACAACATGGAAATCGGTGTGGCTACCATTCAGATCCATCTAATCTGCTGGATGACAACCACTGAATGTAAACAAACAGGACGCAAAATGTCAATTGTGCTAAACCTTACATATGAGCTCCCGATTAAGCAGAATGATCACGATTCTTGTTTTCCTAAAGTGGGGGCCCTGGAGGCAGCTATGGAGAACTCCACCTTAATTACCCAGGAGGACCCCAGGACCCGATTCAGACACACCAGCCGTGGGGTGAAGCGCAGGGCTCTCCACTCATAGTGGCTGAAAAGCGTGGAGGCAGCACACTCATTCTGCTGCCACTGACCAGAGTACAGCGTCTCGCTGTTACAATGGGCAAATAGAATTAAAGGGCAGGACCAAAACTGAAATAAATGTTACAATACCAACAGTCTATCAAGTAGCAAAATTAAACATTTGTGGGTTTGTTTTTTCTTTTTTAAGGAAATAGGAAACTTTACGAACCAGCTGAAGCAAACCTGGCAGAACATTCTTTAAGGAAAACGCCTTTAATCAGCAACTATTACCCTTTTACCTGAAATATCAGCGCAGTGTCCATGAAGGGAAACGTGGCATTGAGCCAGCAGGCTAAGCTGGCAAAGCTGCACACATTCTGTGGAAGTCAACGATGCTAATTTCCCCCTGACTTTTATGACACCTTATATAGCAATATCATAAGACTCGGAGCCGGTGGAAGGAATTCCACTGGTGTGATGCTCGTTTTCAGGCTTATCCACCACCTCGCTGGTCTCTGTTTTAGTCTCTGTCACAGACATTTGCATAAAAGAAGGACTCGGGGGGGGGGGGGGGGGGATTACACAATTACTTCATGAACACGAATAGCTAAGAATGGCGGAAAGAACACTACACTCGGAGTCCTCTGTTTTTCATATTGATAATGCGTAAACAGTGTCAGGGTCCTTTTTTTGAGGGTCTAAAAATACAGCCCTATTTCCGGTAATCGGCGTCTCGCTGCGACCTGCGACAAGCCTGGTCAGCTCCTGTTCCCCCAGACGACAGCTGAGGGCCGAGGGGCCGGTGGGCCGGAGCAGGGGTTTGGGGGGGGGGGGGGGGGGGGTGTGAAGAGAAAGGGCCTCGCTTTTATTTATAACAGGCCGGCCGGCGCAGCACCATGACGTGCCGCTCAACAATCAGCCCTTCCGTCATCTGAAGACTCCTCGCCTCCTGCCAAAGGAACCTTGGAACCTTGGCTTGGAGACACGACAGATTCGAGAATTGGCACCACAGGATTCCGGAGCAGAGCCAGAGCGCAGACGCGGTGACAGAATAATTTCTGCCATCGGAAGAGACATGGGAATAACGCACTGGGTGAGGGAGCCATCAAGGTGCCACCTGAGACCGCAAAATATCTGGAGAACGGCGCTGTTGAGGTGTTTGCAGCAGAGTGCTTGGCCAATGCTTCGGTGTCAGAAGCGTCTCGCCAGTGCAGTACTTGGCAAGTGAACACGCTGGCCAAAAACGCTGGACCAGCTGTTGTGACGGAAGTAGCAGAACATGTTTGATGGAGGAGATCCAACTCTGGTGTCTGGTGGCAGTTGCTAAACTCTTGCCTCTTCTTGCTCTCATACTCAGCTAATCTGACACCGCCTGTTCGCCTCCGCCAGAGAGCAATTGTTCCATCCGTGCGTCGGGTCAAATGCGGTTTAATAAATTTGACTAAGCACTGCAGGCATTCATTCAAGTCATTTCTCATTTCTTAATTTTGGCAAGTTTATCTTAGTCAATTCATTATTCCAGCCTCAAATCTTAGGGGAAGCACTTTGCTGCATTCTCAGATGAGCCATCTAACTATTCCTGTAGTGTTCTATTCATAAAGCCAGGCTAAGTTAAGGCCCTACTGATACTATCTTTAAGCAGCATTATAATAGCTTGGGAAGGGTGGAAAGGCTAATTGCCCCTCCACCCCATCCCCCATTTAATTACCCTTTAAACTGTCCACACCTATGCCCTGTAATTTATTCTTTTATAGTTTGTGAATGAGGGCAAAATTTGAATTTGGTTTTATATATGTTCACTTGGTAATGACATCCTAGGATATATCCGATTTATGTTTATGTAAAACTCAAAATAATACATTTTTGCTTGGGATACTGGCCAATCTGGCCTGAGGAGCTTGACAGTGTGTGAGGGCATGCAGTTTGTTCCCAAAGTCTTCCAGGATCCTTTCAGAAGGCCAGTATCATAATTAACTGGGATTTGGCTGGGTGTATCCCTAAGCATTCTGGAATGGCCACCAATCACAATGGTCCAAGTTTCCCAGAAATAGCACTCTGTAAATGACATGGTCAGAGATACTGCTTGGAAATCTGACTGCATGTTGTGACCATTTCCCTATGAGAAGGTTGGACATACATTTTGACAAAATTACGACAGAACAACAGGCAAACGATTCAAATTTGCTTGGAGTTCACTGACTCAAATCTGAAGGGATTTTTATTTTTAGATTTTTGCAAAATGTAAAGCTCCTGAGGAACAAAGAGTTTCAATCTCTTTTAAAACCACCAAATCATCCTTTTAATCATACTAGAAACCAACATCCCAACAACAGCTGTTTTTCTTCACCTGCATGTTCACAGAAAAACAGAGGGAGAGACTCCCCTAAATAAGACTCCCTCTATATAAGACTCCCTCCATATAAGACTCCCTCTATATAAGACTCCCTCTATATGACTCTCTCTACATTAAACATTCACATTAGACTCGCCTACATAATCAAGTAAGAGGGAAAGTCAAGACAAAGATTGTTGATGCTCAAAAATGTTTTACTACATGCCAATGTCCACTTATCTAACTTGAGTGGAGATGAACCAAAGTACTTTTATTTCACAAACCCACATTCAAGAATGCATTTAAAAAACAAAAAAAAAAGTGTCTACTTAGAAAATGTAGGACAGGGAGTCTGTTAAACTTATTATGACTGGATGTCTAATGCGTAGACATTCTTATCTCTGATTCAGCATCAAAACTGGTTACGGTTTACAGAACCAAAGCCACCAGAGGGAAGTGTCCTATCTGATCAAAAGGGGCTATTATTAGCTCCAGAGTGAACAGGCACAGCTGCGGCCCCTCTCTGCACACAGAGGACAGGGTTTGGGCTCGACGGGTGATCTGTGGAGACCTGGAGATGCTCCTGAGTCATGCTCGGAATGGGCGAAGGTGAAATTCCTCTCGGAGGTAAAAATACCACTAGGGACACGTAGCTGCAGGTGAAAGTTCACCCTGCCACCCACCCATCACCTACGGATCCTCCTCCCAAAGACGGAACGGAACAAAAACAAAGGGCAAGACAGACGCCACGACTGAATGGTGATTGGTCTATTAGGAATTCCAGCACTTCAGATGAGTATAATTTATGTATCGGCAACACTGATAATTTATGTATTCATACATTTCATACATTCATGCATTTGCAGTGTTATGGAAGCGATTCTAAATTAAAACCACCAAACGGTGTATTGTAATAACAAGGTTATGCTGCTTAAACACACTCATAGTCCATTAACTATTGAATTTATAAGAGAAATTAGCAAAAAGGTGGACATAACTTTTTTTCCTTCTTGAAGTACAAAAGGATATTTCAGATAAAAGGACATTTCAGAGAGGTGTTAATTACTCCTGCAGAATCTTAACTGACAGCCACAGGTGAAATACACTCTGACAGCAATCCCACAGAGAAACAGGGTAACGAGCGCCTTCCTGTCTCGCCGTTCGAGATATAGCTGTTTAACGAAAATCTACCACCTTTTTCTCAGGCTTATGTTACGCTGAAGCAGTTGAAAACGCCCCGAGAGGCCCCAGCAGCAGACGCCTAAAAGTTTATATTTTAAAATCGGCAGTTAAAATAAAACCGCCTCTTTGCAGAATGCGGCACCGTAAGCAGGCCTGCGGCAGTAGCGGGGCTCCCTGAGCACGCAGGACACTTCGGTGTAGCGGATGAAGCCTCAGCTTGGTTTTGTTTGGTTCGGTGTGTTGCGAAACACACCAGCAATTCGTCTTGACCTCAGCAAATGCTGCTGTATATAGCGAAGCGCTTATACCACATTTAATCTGAGGACAGGGGGCACTCAAGCAAGGCCCAAGCCTGTGAATGTATTCAAAGCTTCTTTTGTTACACCATGTACCGAGTCCTTCTGGCCACAGGGACCCCATGAGCCAGGGCCATTGAAATCTTCGCATAGTAACTGTACTGTATTAGAAAGAACCATGATAGAGCTTTAACACCCTCCCTGCGGAGCTGCTAAAAGCCAAAAGTCCCGAAACAGTTAAGAAAGCGGTAAACATCTGCTGGGAACAGCCAGTCAGTGCCTGACAGCTTAGAGCTCCATGCAAGCTTTTATTTAGGTGAGATCGGAAGGGTCCACGAGTAGGCAACTGTCTTAGCTAGTCCATGTCATTGTTTCAAAGAGAATCTGTGATCGAACTCTTCAGATCTCTTCAGATGGGTCACATGTTATTATAGAAGCATGACTTGTTATTATATAAGCATGAACTGCGCACTAATTGGCTCATACTAAAACCGCACTATAATTTTCTTGATACCAGTATATTGGTGAAATGTTCAAACAGCTGGATGTAAATGGTTAAGTAGCACTGCTAAGCTGGTATCGAAACCGGAAAATCTCCCTCTACAGTTGTGGAGCTCCTTCATTTGAGCAGATCACGCCTCCTCAAGACATTTCTCAGGCTATTACCCTAAGTAGAGTAATCCAATCCCAGCGTTAATATGTCACCAAAACACAAGTATGCCTACTCAAAAGCGAGGCGAAGCAGTCACGTGGGAAAATTCCTTTGGTCAGCATTCCATGATCAGCATGTGAGGGGGGGATCAGGTGGCCGCTCTGTTTGCACAGAGTACCCGTCCTCCAATTGGCTCGTCCTTGGCATCAAAACCCGTGTTTAAGATCCCCCGTCACCCACTGACAAAGGATGAAGGAGTCGGTCCACTCGTGATCTACAGGTTTATCTCTGCAGCTGACAGGGCAACGAGGAGAAATCCCGAGGCCGGAGAGGAGGGAATTCCCCAGGGGCAAAGGGTACGTGTGGGTTATGCCATATGTCTTCCGAGCGCACAAGAGCCTTTCGGTCTCCAAACGCAAAAAGACCATTTCACACGTTCCCTACAACAGTGGCATGAGGAGACGGTGCCAGCGTCTTATTCTGTGATCTCTGGATGCCGTTGTCATAACAATCACACGTCCCCGGAGCAAATCCTGAGAACATCGGCCAGCTGTTAAGTGGCGTTAGCAGGACGTGAATTTTTGGAGTGGGCTCTGTGAGCATTGGATTAGAGGTCAGGGCAGGAATGAAAGGCGGGAAAAAGCTGTGTATCCAGAGATAAACAGTGACTCAGACCCAGCACTTGTCCAAGGTCAACAGGGGAATTTTGTAAAGGATGTTTTTACACTGTATGTCATTTTGAATGTCTGCGCTTCATTGGTAATGTACTCCAAAATCCCAGGGAACAGTTACATGTTAAAAATAGTTAATTTTAGAACAAAATGGATATCTTTTTTTAACATGTTGCCTCTCAAAACACACCACATTTTAGTAGCCATCAGAGACGGGGTAAAGAAAACAGAATTAATTTGTTCTTATCTATGGTTCATGACCCTATACCAAATGATGACTTAATATCTAAAGATGGAGCTAAACAAAAAAAATCATATCGGGTCTGATTTGCTAAACATCTGGGAAAATCATACTGGGTCTGATCTCTTACCAGCACTACTGAGTCATCCAGGTGATTGTTTATTCCCCTGACCTACATGACAGAGGAGCCTATATGAAACTTAATGTACATACCTCAGGACTATTTGACATCTGGCCTAAAATAAGACTTAATTAAGTCAGTCTGAACAGGAACACCTATGCCAGCTTGACGTATACCATTAAATCAATCTAGCTGTAATGACCAGGTATGAAAGATGTGTTCATAATTTGAGAAAGGAGTATCTGTGATACATGTACAGAGCACAGCAAATATCTTTATTATTATTATTATGACTACATTACATTTTATAATCCTTATGTTCAGTACTATTTAAAATTATTCCCCCTTCTCCAGTCCCATTGTTCTTCACTTTGGCTGAGGAAGGAATTCCTCCAGACTACACCACACCTTCTCGGACCAGTGCAATGGAATCACAGGCACAGAATTAAACACTCTAATTACTTACTAGTTAGTGATTTCCTTTTCCTAGTCTATAACAAACAACCTCTTAAGGCTATAACAGGGAACAATAACTGCCAGCAGAGATAATAATCATTTGTAATGAGTCAACATTAGGAGGAAACCTATGGAAGTACAGCCACATGTGGGAATTTCTGGCATAGGAATGATGTGTCCAGACATCTGAAATGAGACATATTTCTGTCGAAAGCAAAACGGGGGACCCCGCAGCCACGGAACTCAGTCGTCAAATTATTCACTACAGTGATAGCTACACAGTCTCCCGGCAATACACCTGCCTTTTGGAGTCCTCTGTAAGGTATAATTTTAAGGCGTGTCTGTAGGAGGCCACAAACCCCCACCCACCACCACCACCACCACCACCTTGGCATCTTCGCACCGGAGGATCGGAACAAATGAGACCAAAAAGAGAGGGGCCGGACCTCCACCTACACAGGAAGCAGACGTGAGGCGTCTCATTTCCCACGAGTGTAATTACAGGCGCGCAAAGGTACTGCGTTACAGCCGTGCGAAATCACAAAGCACACTCCGCCAGGTCCGAGACAGGAGCTCTCGCTGGAGGTTCGGGCTGGCCTGCAGGATGCTTCCGTTTCTGCTCTCAGCATGATCTCTAGACGGGCTGATTGTTTGAGGCAA